>NC_022009.1:8474599-8493085 GCF_000317375.1 Microtus ochrogaster | reverse complement strand
TGTAGACCAGGCTGGTCTCGAACTCACAGAGATCCGCCTGCCTCTGCCTCCCAAGTGCTGGGATTAAAGGCGTGCGCCACCACCGCCCGGCTGCCTGGTTTATTTTTATATAACACTCTTATGCTGTTATTGTAAAGGATATCTCTTTGGACTACATTGTATAACCATTTATCGATGTTTATAAATGCAATTGCCTTTTGTGTATTAATCTTATATTCCACGTCAACAATCTTTCTGAACTCCAAAATTAATTATATCTTGTAATCACTATAAAATTTCCTGTTTAGACAATCACAATGTATACAAAATTTGATAATGGGTTTGTTTTACATTCTTTCTATGGTTTTGTTCACTAGAGAGGGTCTCAAGTACAATCTTAAATTCTTTATTTAAAAACATTTATTTATTTATTATGTATACAATATTCTATCTGTATGTACACCTGCGGGCCAGAAGAGGGCACCAGACCTCATTACAGATGGTTGTGAGCCACCATGGGGTCACCAGGAATTGAACTCAGGACCTTTGGAAGAACAGGCAATGCTCTTAACCACTGAGCCGTCTCTCCAGCCCCCTAATTTTAAATTCTTATATGATATTTTTATGAAATGTACTATATCACTACCCAGACTTTTAGTTTGCTAGAGCTTTTCCTTCCTAGGATTACAACCCAGCTTGCCATTTTATCTAGAAACATCTACATGAATTTCCATTGTTATCTTTCCCAATGTCCATCTCGCAGTGTTCTTTTTTGCTTTCAGCACAGAACGCATAAAAACAGGTCAGGAATTGCTCTTCATATGCTGTCCGTGTGTATGAGTATGCAATTATCTGTTGTATATTCAGTAGAATGTTAAAATGGTTCTCGTGTGCTCGTTACATGGGTAATACACATATGTAAGATAGAAAAGATAGCTAGTAATCACTGATTCAAGTTCCTTGCTGCTGTATCTTTCCTACTATGTGGGTTTTCTACTGCTTTTTAAAGTTAATTTTATATATTTAATTTATGTGTGTTGGTGTTTTGTGTGCATGTACGTACGCCTGACATGTGTACCTGATGTCTGAGGAGGCCAGAAGAGGACTTTAGACCTTAGGACTGGAGTTATAGATACATGAGCCACCGCGTGGGTGCTGGGGATTAAACCCAGGTCCTCTGGAAGATCAACCAGCGCTCTTAACTGCTGTTCCTTCCCTGCAGTCCCTCTATTGCTTTTTGATTTCATTTTCACAAGCGATGTGTCTAAGATGTTGTCTACTTAATGTGTGTTTTCTTATTTGCTGGCATAAACTCAATCGTGGCCTCTGCTTATCATTTTTAAATTCCTGCTGAATGTGCTTTTAAAATACTAATATTGTTTCATTTATTTTATATTTTCTTTCATAACCACTCTTACAAGATGTTTATTTTATTAGTCGTTCCAACAAGGCCAGCTTGTGCTCTTGCTTGTTGATGGCCTCTAATTTATTTGTTTTTTTTCTGTTTCATTAACGTCTGCTTTTATCTTTACTTCTTTCCTTTTATTTTCTTTGGGCTTATTCTGCTGATGTGTTGTTGCTTAACTTGGATGCTTAGCTCATTAATTTTCTGCCTTCTCTCTTTCTAATGTAAATACTCAAAACTAGAAACTGTTGGCTGAGACGGCGCTATGGTAGGGACTCGGTCCCATGCAGGAAGCTGTGGATTTGATCTGCCCAGCGCGGAAACGTTACAGTCCCTGAATTCTGACTGCAGATCTTATGAAGAGCTGGAACATTTACAAACTGCTATTTGGCTCTGCCCATACTCGTAATATTTTTATCAAACTGCATTTCAATTTCCAAATTTAATGTTGTATTTTTGTTTAAATTATTGTTGCTGGGGTTGGAGAGATGGCTCAGAGGGTAAGAGCACTGGTTGCTCTTCCAGAGGTCCCGAGTTCAATTCCCAGCAACCACATGGTGGCTCACAACCATCTGTAATGAGATCTGGTGCCTTCCTTGCCAGTAGTACATTGTATGCTTAATAAATAAATAAAATAAATAAATAAATTATTGTTGCTGTATATGTATGTATGGGGTGTGTGTGTGTGTGTGTGTGTGTGTGTGTGTGTGAGAGAGAGAGAGAGAGAGAGAGAGAGAGAGAGAGAAGGGGGGAGCATGCATATGGAGACCAGAGGACAGCATTCAGGAATTGGTTCTCTCCTGCCACTGAGTTCCAGTAACTGACCTAGGTTGTAAGAACTGCATGGTAAGCACTTTATTGGCTGAGTCATCTTGTCATTGAATTTAAATTTTTCATTGAAGAATGTGTACATACATGTAAGATCATCTCGTAAATACATAGCTAGCTGAATTTTCAAAAATAAAATTTGACTGTGTAACCAACAACAAGGTCAAGGAGAACTTAACCAGACTTCAAAGTATGTGCTGTTTTCTTCCCATCCCCCCACTTCTAAAAGTATGCGCCGTGCTAACCTGTGCTGTGCAGCTGGGCATACTTTTGTAGTTAAGGCCAGTAGACTCATACAGCACGCAGGCTGCTTTTCTAGGGCTCCTTTCCATTTGTAAGATGCAGCCACACCATTGCCTGTAAATAGAGTTTGTTATTGTTGTTATAGAGGAAGTCACGAAACGAATGTTGCCGTCTCTTCATTCTTTTGCCATTGGATGTTGTGCTCTTGTAAATAGTGCTGCAGTAAAATTCTAACACTGGTGTGTGTGTGTGTGTGTGTGTGTGTGTGTGTGTGCGCGCGCGCGCGCGCGCGCGCGCGCTCTGGAGGACCAAACTGCGAACTTCACACATGCTGCTCAAGCATTGGACACTGAGCTACACCCCTAACTTACAGTACATGGGCAGGAAATTGCAGGCTCGTTTGTTATTTGCATAGTAAGCTCTATGGACATGGTCAATCAGCGTGGTTAGACCAGTTTATGCTCCCTCCAACAGGTATGGGGGTTTTGTCTTCCTTTTCTACAGTGCTCTGAATCAAGCTCAGGGCCTCACAGATGGCAGGCAATCCCAGACCAGGTCAGTTCTTTTTACACTCGGTGTATAATTTAAGCTCATAGCATGGTGCCGGAGAATTGTCTGTATTCTGTCAATCATGTTTTAAATAAACGCTGATTGGCCAGGCAGGATGTATAGGTGGGTCAACCAGACAGGAAGTAGAGGCTGAGCGATGAGAACAGGAGTATTCTGGGAAGCAGGAAGCTCCCTCCACACTCCTGTCCAGACACCGAAGAAGCAGGATGTGACCTGCCCCACTGGAAAAGGTATTGAGCCATGTGGCTAACATATATAAGAATTATGTGTTAATATAAGCTACAAGAGCTAATAAGAAGACTGAGCTAATGGGTCAATCAGTTTATAATTAATGCAGACTCTCTGTGTGATTTTCTTTGGGGCTTGCTGGCTGTGGGGTACTGGGCGGGTGGGACAGAAACCCCAACAAGCCGGCCCTCATGTTACAGTAGCAGTCAGGAAATGGGATTTATGTATTGATAATTATCTGCTATTTGTTAGGACTTGCCAACAATTTTTCGCCACCTTCTATATATGTTTGTGAATGCCTTCCAGCCCAGGTTCTTGTGTGTGCTTGTGTGTGTATTTGTGTGTGTGTGTGTATGTGTTTACATACACATGCAGAAGCCGTGGGTCAATGTTGGTTGCCTTCCTCAATAACTTTCCATCTCATTTTTTGGTACAGAATATTTGCTGATCCTGGAGCCTGTTGATTTGGCCAGACCAGCTGACCAAGGAGCCCTATGGACCTACCTGTCCTGCCTACATTGAACTGGGATTATAGACATGTGACCATCTGTTTACATGAATCCTGGGGATTCAAACTCCTTGTTGCCCTCATGCGCAGCGAGCATTTTATCAACTGAGCCATTTTCTCCTTTGTCATTCCCGTGTTCCTTTTACACAAATGGGCACGATTCTGTGTTGTCTTAAAAGTCTATACTTAAATGAATACTTTAAAGTTCTATTTTTATACAGTTCCTCTTTTAAAAACTGCTTTAGCTGTCTCCGTCTGGATGATTAAGGACTTTTCCCATCTTTCAATATGATGAGGAAGCCCAGCTCTATTTCTGCTCTTTGGGTAGTCCTCCTTGAACTTTAACTCACGGTCTAGGTGTACGACTTTCCTCTCAACAATTCCAGGAACTTACAATAATGTAAGTCCATGTTTACTAGGGACCAGATATTGATCAGAAATTGCTCTAAGCACTTCACTTTATCACGTTATATATTAGCCTTGGAAGTCAAGAAATTTGCCCATGGTTACCAGAAGAATACATCACAAAACTGGGAACTAGCAGAGCCAGGCATGGTGCTGCACAGCTGTAGTCTCAGGATTCAGAAGGTGAAGGCTGGAAGATTGCCACAAGTTCCAGGTCACTCTGGACTACACTGGGAATCCCAGACTAGCTAAGGTTACATAGCAAAGCCCTATCTTTAAAAAAATGACTGGTACTCAAATCCTAGCAGTGCCCTGGAATACTGCCCTTTTAACCAAAGATGCCTGGCTTAAGGTATTAAAGGTTCTATTTTCAGTCGACAGAGAACATGTTTATTAATGATGGCTTATTTGAAGGTGACAGTTATTTAGCTATTTCCTCTCCCCCACTTTGCATATATCCTTTCCTTTTTGGGGGAGGGATTTGTTTTTCAAGACAGTTTTTTTCTGTATAGCCCTGGCTGTACTGGAACTCACTTTGTAGACCAGGCTCCAGCTCCGAGATCCACATCCCTTCCTTTTATCTTTAGTTCATCTTATCTTAGTGCAAGTCTATCTGTCATATCAGATCCAGTGAGCTATCTCCTCCCCACCACTGCTTGCTTTTGCAGACTTCTTTTGTCTTTAGTGTTACACAGTTATACCACTGCATATCGAGTTGTGAATTTCATTTGGGAAATCCTCCAGTGCTGAAGGAAGGGGTGGTGGCTAAGAGCGCATACTGCTCTTATCATTGAGGACTACTTTGGTTCCTAGCACACATGTTGGGCAGCTCAGAGCTGCATATAACTCCAGTTGCAGGGGAACTCAGTGCCTCTGATGTCTGCAAGCACTCGCATGCTCCGATTCCACTCAGACACATATGCATGCACATAATTAAAAATAATAGAAACAAATCTTAAAAAAAGAAAATCCTACTTGGGATTCATTGAGTTTCCCAAATCTGAAGATTTATACCTTCATCAGTTCCATAAAATTATTAGGCAGACTCTCGTTAAAATAATGTATCTCTCCCCTCCTCTCTATTTTTCCTTCCTAGAACTTCAGTTGTATGGATGCTGGATGACAGCACTCTCTCCTTGTTAGTGGATACTTGCAGTGGTTTGTTTTATGTATCCGATTGACTGAGCCTTGGAGTATCTGACTATTTAATTAGACATTGTATCTGAGGATTATGAAGGTGTTCCTGGGTGACATGAACATTTAACGGAGCAAACAGTAAAGAAGGGGGTCCTCCAGGTGGGCATTATGGTCCATGTCCTTAATCTCAGCACCCAGGAGGCAGAAGCCGGTGAGCATCTGTGAGTTCAAGACCATTCTGTTTAGTGAGTTCCAGGCAGCCAGAGTTAAACAGTGAGACCCTGTCTCAAAAAAAAAGAAAGGAAAAAAAGGAGGGAGAGGATGAGAAGAAAGAAGAAGGAAGAAGAGGAGGAGAGGGAGGAGGAGGAGAAAGAAGAAGAGAAGGAGAGGAGGAAGAGAAAGAGAAGGAGGAGGAAGACATATTCAATTCACAAAGGTATCAAAGGAACAAAAAGATGAGGAAGAATGTGTTCTTTTTGCCTTACTGTTTGGGCTGCAATATTGATCCTGAGGACTAGGTTGACTTGATTGGTACTCCCCTGTCAGCCCTTTGGTGTTGAGCTAGATCTTACATCATTTGCTCATCTACTTCTCTGGTCTTCAGATTTAGACAGAAACTATATTACCAGGCTTGATGATTAGGCACTAAAATGTGGCACTATTTTTTTTTTTTTTGGTTTTTCGAGACATGGTTTCTCTGTGCTTTGGAGCCTGTCCTGAAACTAGCTCTGTAGACCAGGCTGGTCTCGAACTCACAGAGATCCGCCTGCCTCTGCCTCCCGAGTGCTGGGATTAAAGGCGTGCGCCACCACCGCCCAGCTAATGTGGCACTATTGTTATCATTTTATGTAATCAATGTTTCTTTAGCCAATAATGAAATGCTTTTCTTCACATCCTAAAATCTTATTTATATTCCTTTTCTAGAAGTATTTACATTGGGGGCTGGAGAGATGGTTCAGCAGTTAAGCACACTAGCTACTCTTACAGAGGACCTGGGTTCAGTTTCCAGCACACACACATGAGAACTCGCAGCTGTCTATAGCTTCGGTTCCAGGAGATCTGACACCCTCTTCTGACCTCTGCAAGCACCAGGAAGGCATGCGGTGCACAGATATATATGTAGGCAAAACACATATACATTAAATTTTTAAAAATTAAGTTTTTTATTTTTATGTGTATGTGTGTGGATGTTTTGCCCACATGCATGTCTAGGCACTAAGTGTGTACATTACACATAGATGCCAGAAGACTGTGTCAGGGCCCATGAAACTAGAGTTATATATGGTTGTGAGCCTCCATGTGGGTACTAAGAATCGAGCCAGGGTCCTCTGGAAGAGCAGCCAATGGTCCTCATCACTGAACCATCTTGCCAGGTGCTCATTTACATTGCTTTTCCTCTAATGTGCATGCATATAACCACAGATTATTTTTTTTATTAGTTTTAAAAAGTGATTTATTTATTTTTATCTTATCTGTGTTGGTACTTTGCCTGCACAAGTGATGGTGTCAGAACCCCTGGAGCTCAAGTTATAGACAGCTGTGAGCTGCCATGTGGGTGCTGGGAATTGAACTCAGGTCCTCAGGAAGAACAGCCAGTACTCTTAATCACTGAGCTATCTCTTCAGCCCCCTCTTTATTAACTTTAAGATTTTTGTTGTTGATTTTTTTGTTTGTTTGTTTGTGTCTTTTTTTGTTATTTTGTTTTGGTTTGGTTTTTTTTGGTTTTTGAGACAAGGTTTCTCTGCATAACCCTGGCTGTCCTGGAACTAGCTTTGTAGACCAGGCTAGCCTCAAACTCACAGAGGTCCACTTGCCTCTGCCTCCAAAGGGCTGGGATTAAAGGTGTGTGCCACCAACGCCTGGCTAATTTTAAGGTTTTTCACTTATTGAGGAAATTGGTGTGCAGTGTGACTTTTCCTGGAACAAAGTGAACAAATGGCTGTTCAGTCCAGAGAAGACAGAAAAGAGACAAGAGACTGAAGGAGTGACCAGCCCTTGCCAAGTCTAGCTATTGAATCAGTGAATTTATTGGGATTACTTACAGGAACACAGGGGAGGGGTTGGTTCAAAGCCATCTACACCACAAAAGGCCCACCCCAGTATGGGTGATGACACCCAAAAGCTGCATCTCTGGAGCTCTTTTCCCAATTTACAGGCAGCTCAGCCAACAGGTATCCCCTTCTCAGCAGTTATGGACTGCTGTGTATACCCTGAGGAGGGGCCTCATGGTTCTAGCAGCTTCCCTGAGCTTGCTGAGCCTTGTAGGCTTCCTTAGCTCCCAGAGTCTCCTTCCCATGTCCAGGAGCGAATGCTTCGACTCTGAGAAATAGTTACACAACAACTCTCCCTCATTCCTTTCGCTCTCCTTCCATTCCTAATACCCCACTTTCTCCTTCCTCTTTGTTCCTCAAGCCTTGGAGGTTTATACAGATGTGTGAGCATTCCCTTCCACTTATGGCTGAGCTTTGAACCTCCACATCACAGTAAGGACGGTTGTTCTCAGAGCCTGAAGACTTCCAAAGTCTCAGTAGTAAGAGCAAACAGGCAGTTTCCCTTCACCACCTGAGCTGACAGCAGCGGTCACCTATGGGTTAAACACAAAGTTTAGAGAACAATTTGGCAGGTGCATCATGTGCATCTAACAGAACAGCAGTGATGCCCACCCAGCTGGTGCACTAGTGGGTGTGTCCTGCTAGGCATGTTGGTAATGTAGGATGGGCAGGGGCAGTTCTGCGGCAGCCTGCACAGCGCCACCTTCCGGCCAGGGGGAGGTAGGCTCAGGGCGAGCTTGCCCTCTCCATGGCCTGCAGCCAACAAAGCCCACTGCCAATCTTTCATTCCTCTGTTCTCCACAGCTGATCCATTCTCCTTTTGACTTCATTCATGCTATCTTTTTCAGTGTAATTTTTAAAGAACATATGGCTAGATCTAATAATCTTTTTTGTTTTGTTTTTACTCTGTAGGTTTTAGATTTAGAATATTCTGTATATTCTTACTATAGTACTGTATATTCTTACTGATTTTCTACCTGCTTGATCTATTGATTAACCAATAAAAGCAAAACAGAAACAGAATGACCTCCTACACCATCTATATATTCTTACTATAGTGCCTGTATATTCTTACTATAGTTCCTGTATATTATTATAGTGCATCTATATTCTTACTATAGTGCCTTATATTCTTACTGATTTTCTGCCTGCATGATCTATTGATTGCTTTAGAACAGTGACTGGAATGGGCAAAAGAAGGCTTCTAGGAGACTGGTCATGTTTTATATCTTAATCTTAGGTACTTACTGGGTCATGTTCACTTTGTAGAACTTCACAAGCTGTCCGTTTATTATCCACATAATTCTCTGTACAAACATTATCAATTAATAAGAACTTTACTTCCATTTTCCCCAGAGCATTTCTTCTAAAAGAGATTGCTTTTTATTTATATGCTTGTGTCAACTATACACAGGAGGCCAGAGGAGAGTGTCGGGTCCCCTGGAGCTGGAGTTACTGGCGATTATGGACCGTGTAGTAATGTGCCGTGTAGTGTTTCCTGGTTCCATGAAAGGTAGACCATAGAAAAGATGCTTTCAGCTCACACCCAGGTTGAAGCACCCAAGTTTTGTGTCCTAAGGGTTAAACCGGAGTTGTTAGTTTAATGCTGGTGTCACAAGGCCCCCCCAGGCTGGGATGTCAGGTGTGTGCCACCATGCCTGAGCCCAGTCAAGTCACTATGCAAGATTTATTTAAACAAACAGAACTCCCTCTCATTTCCCACTTAATATCTTAAACAAGCACACAAGCCTGCTGTGGGGGTGGGGTTGCTCAATGATATAGCCCTTACCTAGCCTGAACAACTCCCTGAGTTGAACATTAAATTGAAGCAGTTTTCCATTTTATTTTGGGCGCATGCGCACACCCACAACCACACAGAACAAACAGAATCTCACATTGGCCTTGGACTCACCAAGTAGCCAGACACCACACTCCTGGAATCCACCTGTCCCCACCTCCCCAGCACCTGATCATATATGTGTCACCAAGCTTGGATTTTTTACAGGCACTCCAGGATATTAAACTCAGGTCTCATGCTTTTCAGACCAACAAAAACAAACAAACAAAAAAAATCTATCTGTGTGTACAGTCCTCAGTGATACTATATATTTATAATTATAAACACATAGATGATTCTCCCATACACTAGAACAGTCTGCAGCCCATGCTAATCTCATCAGAATGAGCTCCTTCAGCCAGCATATGCAATCTACCATCTTTAGTAACAGAATTCTTCTTCCCCACCACCCCCGAAACATGTAGCCCAAGCTGGCTTCTGATGGACTCTGCAGCAGATGAGACCCTGAACTCCTTCCTAATTCCTCTGCTTCTGCCTTCCAAGTGTCGGCCAGACAGGCCTGTATGAGCAAACCTGGCCACCAGCTCTCCTTTGCGGAATGTTTGTGCATATATACCCTTTCTCTATTTTCCTCATCTATTCGTAATGGTTTCCTCAGAAGTCCAAAGCTCTCCACATAGTAAAAGTAGTCGTCTTCATTGATCTTATTCTCTATAAATATTTTCTCAAAATGTTTCCTTAATTTCTTTTAACTGAAAAGGGTTTCTGGTCATTTAAAAATAAAAAATTAAAAAGCGGCAGCTGGAGAGATGGCTCAGCAGTTAAAAGCACTTGCTGCTCTTGCAGAGGACTTGTGTTGGTTCCCAGTAGCCACATGGTAGTTTGCAATCATCTGTAATTCCATTTCTAGGAAATCTAATGCCCTCTTCTGACCTCTTCTGGCACCAGGCACTCACATGGGGCACATACATTCATATAGGCAAAACACCTACATAAAACAAAATAAATAAACCTAAACATAATTTAATACATATTCTCAAGAAAGGATAATGGTGAATTTTAAAAAATTTCATCCAGGTATGTGACTTCACAGGACATTAATTTTCCATCCCTAAAGCAATCAAATTACCTAAGATATTTTCCACAATCAAGCCAAAACTTTTGAACAATATTTCAAAACAAATTGGCAATCAACTTTGGACAATAAGGCAATGACCTAAGTTGACCTCTGCAATTAACATTAATTAGAAGTCAGGCTGCTCCGACCTCTACCACTGGAACTACTCTGTGGAATAAAGTGTATGCTACTCTCTGTTCAGTACCAACAATGACTGCAGATGATCTCATCTGTGGGACTAGAAAACTAGAAGACCATAGCCAACACTGCAATTCCAATATTGGGAACAAGGCAGAGAAAGAAAGAGTTGTCTTTGGGAGTGATGGGGCACACCTATAATCTCAGCATTTGGGAAACGGGCAGATTCCTGTGCGTTGAAGGTCACCCTAGTCTACATAAGCAATTTCCTAGCCAGCCCAGGCTACACAGCAAGATCCTGTCACAAAACAACAACAAAAACAAAAGAGTTGTCGGTAATTTCCATACATGGGACCTCTTTCTGTATCTCTGTTTGGAGAATTAGTGTCTTTCTTGAGAAGGCCAGATAATTTAATTTAGGGGGAAAGATAGAGATCTCAGAATTTAAAACCTAGAGGATGATGACCTCGAGCGAGCCGCGGGTAGTCCTGGGACATTTGCTTATGCACCTGGGCATTTATGAAAACTAGAGGAGAAGGAAAGGTGCATGTGCTGTCTCCGTGCCACCCTGCCCGCTTGGCAGGACGCAGTCCTCCTGTGGCTTGGCTGCCCACACCTGACATGCAAGGGCACTTTGCAAAGGAAATCAGAGAGAATGAAAATCCAAGTCATTTGACGTCTGCCTGACTCAAAAGGCAAAACTAGTCTTGGCTCCCCCTTTTTACCCAAATTGGAGAGAAGTTCTAAGTTTGTGTGTCCACAGGGAATGGGATGGATAGCCCTGTCACCCCACCAGTCACCTTGGTTCTGAGACGGAAAGCTGTGAAGGAAACCCAAGCCAGATGCGTGGGCATCACACACGTAAGGCTTGCAAAGGTGAAACTGAATGACGGCAGCCAAAGATGTACTCACTCTGTTCCTGTCACAGAAATGAAACATCAGCTTGTGTCCCACAGCCAAAAAAACAGGCTTCACACAAACATGCTTTTATTAACTCATTTGAACTTCTCTATCGCCCTGGGAGGGGGAGTACTTGCGTGTGTCTCATGGAGCGAAAGACGCCTTCCATAAGCGTGCACTCAATAAATACACAATTGATCTCAAGAACACCTTAGCCATCAGATCTCTAACGCAAAGAAGAAGGGCTGCAGAGATGGCTCATGTGGTAAATGCTTGCTGCACAAGCAAGGGATGTGAATTGGTCCCCAGCACACACACAAGACCCAGGAGCAGTGTGCACCCCTCTAATTCCACTGATGGCAATGGTGGAGCAAAGGAGGCTCCTTGGGGCTCATGGCCCAGACATTCTAGCAGACTGACAAGCTCTGTGAGAGACGCTGTCTCAAAATCGAAAGGGGGCCCTGGGAATTGTGAGGATCTGAGTGAGTTCTGGTTCTTACAGTGGAGGGAGAAGTCTGTAATCCAGGACTCCTACAGCAAGATGGGAGGTGAGATGGAGCCAGGAAAAGCTCTAGAAGATTGTGGGTTAGATAGCCTGGAGTAAGTGGTGAACAGCAGAAACCCTGTCTCAAACAAGGTGGATAGCAAGGACTAACATTGCCACGGTTGGTTGATTTCTGACTTCTGCCACAGCAAGCACACATCCACACCTGCACACATGAATAAGCTTACACATGCACGCACACACGCACGCATGCACGCACGCATGCACACACAGGGAGAGAAATGTTAAGGAAGATACCTGTCATAACGCTGGCACTCATGTGTACAAGCACACTCGTGCACGAGTTGCATACACACACACACTCACAATGCATATGCACACACACAGTGAATAGCAAGTCTGTTTTTAACGCTTCACACAAACATATGATATGATTTATTAAGTGAGAGGTAATTAATATATTTTTAAATATTTCATTAAATAATCACAGTAGTATAGCTTTTCTTTACACAAACTCAAGAAATTCTACTTTTTCATCTGATAACAAGGTCTTCTGATATATATATATATATATATATATATATATATATATATATATATATCAGGGCCTCACACATGCTAGGCATATGCTATATTGCTAATGCATGCTTCCAGTCCCTTCAATACACACACACACACACCTACCTTCACAGAGATATACATGTATATACATATACATACAGGGATATATATATATCCCTGTGAAGGTAGGGCTGGGCTATCCAAGTAAGGCAGGTGAACAAGCCAGAGAAGCAGTAAGGAGCATTCCTCTGTAGTCTCTGTTTCCGTTCCCATCTACAGGTTTGTGCTTTCAGTTTCTGCCCTGACTTCTCTCAGTGATGGATTGTGAGCTCGGAGCGTAAGATAACATAAGCCCTTTCCTCCCCAAGTTGTTTTTGGATGTGGTGTTATCATAGCAACAAAAGGCATCTAGGATACGTTACTCTCAAACAACCAAACAAAAACAGGATCTCAGACATTTGGAGACTGACACCGAGGCCATCGACAAAATGACTTGTTTGTGTACATATGTGTATGATGTGTGTGACTCAGGGTGTCATGTACCACAGTTCACGTGTGGAGGTCAAAAGACAACTTCCTGAGCTACATTTTGAGGCAGGATTTCTCTTTCCTTTTATTTTATTTTTATTTTACGTGCACATTTGTCTGTGTGAGGGTGTCAGATCCCTGGACAGTCTTGAGCTGCCATGTGGGTGCTGGGAATTGAACCCAGGTCCTCTGAAAGAACAGCCAGTGCTCTTAACCACTGAGCCATCTTTCTAGCCCCGGGGGATATTTCTTTGTATTTTCCTCCTATACTGGCCAGTGAGCTTCCTGGTATTTTCCTGTCTCCACCCCCTTTCTCTGTGGGCATGCTGGGATTACAGACATGCACTGCACTGCCACATCCAACTTGTTATGGGGGTCTGGGGACCCGAAGCAAGCACCTTTACCCAATGAGCCATCTCCCTAGACCATCAAAAAATATTTTCTGGTCATAATTTATTTGCCCAATATTTCTCTCATGACACTTAAATTCTGCCATTATTTGTAAACTGGATCTTTAGTATCTGGTATTGAAACACATAGTACTCATGTATTCTCTGAAATGGGAACACTGAGGCTGAACTCATAGGCCAACCAGTTTATAATTAATGTAGGTCTCTGTGTGTTTCTTTGGGACTGAATGGCTGCGGGACTGGGCGGGACAGAAACCTCTGGCAACACTAACTCAGAATTGTTTGATCGTAACTATGTCAGCAAAGCCCCTGTACTGACAGTTTGGTCACTAGCTTTTGATGCTATTGAGGGGAGGCAAACCCAGTGAAAAGAAGTTGGATGGTGTGAGAGAATTTGAAGGGATTTGGGGGACCCTGCTCCTTTCTTTGTCTTTGTTTACTGGTCACCTCAAGGGGAGCAGTCTCTTGTACCATCCCCTCCCCACTAGGACATCCTGCTTCATCACAGGCCCAGGCCAGAGGCTGCTGAAACCATGAAATGAGTAAGTATTTCCTCCTGTAAGTTATCTTTGGTGTTTTAGCCACAGCGGTGGAAATCTGACCCACTCAATGACAGAAACACTGTGGACAATTCTAATAGACTCGCACTCCAGAAATCATGCTGAGGGCCTCACAAGGAACGAATTAGAAAAATCAGAGGTACTTCTTTTGGGGGCATGGTTCAAGACAGGCTTTCTCTGTGTAGCCTTGGCTGTCCTTGAACTTGCTCTGTAGACCAGGCTGGCCTTGAACTCACAGAGATCCACCTGTCTCTGCCTTCTGAGTGCTGGGATTACAGGCGTGCGCCACCACTCATCCAAAGTTACTCCTTTCATTATTTCTGTGTAGTGACAGTCATAGACTGGTCCGCAAAGCTAAGAGGCAATTTGGATAATCTGTAAGTGGGCAGATCATGAGCAAGTAAACAGCAAGAAAGGCTCAAGATGTCAAAACAGGGGTCGTTATTGCAGTACCAACCTGTCTTCCTTCCCCAGTTAAAAACAGGAGTGTGGACTAGAGAAGCAGCTCAGCTGGTAGAGTGGTTGCTTAGCACGCACAGTGTCCTAGCTTGAATACCCAACACCACAGATACAGTAGCACACGCCTGTTATCTCAGCACGTAGGAGATAGAGGCAGGAGAATCAGAAGGTCAAGGTTATCCTCCACTACACAGTGAGATCAAGACCAGCCTAGGATACAAGAAATACTAACCTCATCCCAAAAAGGTAGGGAGCTAGAGGGGTGGCTCAGTGGTTAAGAGCATGTACTACTCTTGCAGAGGACCTGAGTTCAATTCCCAGCAACCCCACTATGAGGCTCATAACCTCCTGGCACTCCAGTTCCAGGGAATCCCAGGCTTTCTTCTGGACTCTATGGTCATCTGTATTCCTCTGCATATGCCCACACACATATATACATACACATAATTTTAAAATAATTTTTAAAATCTTAAAAAAAAAACCAGTGGGGCTTGCAAGTTGCTTCAGTAGGTAAAGGTGTCTACTACCAAACCTTTTGACTAAATTCAATCCCTAAGGTCTACATGGTAGAAGACAAGTTGTCCTCTGTCTCCTGTCCTTGTGTCATGGCACACACATATACACATACAGAATATACAGACAGAGTATAAATGTAATAAAAGTTTTCAGAGCAACAACAAAAACATCATTATTCAAGGGGTTCTCTGGGAATTGAAGAAAAACCAAACCAAAATTGGACATCTAACCACAGAATGAATGTTTTCCAAAGGTTTTCAAGGAATTACAATTGCAGCCTTTTAAGAAAACAAATCATAGCTGGACTTGATGGCATAAGCCCGAAATTCCAGCACTTGGGAGGCAGAGGCAGGAGGATTGTGAGTTCAAGACCAAACCCAGTCTACATAGTGAATTCCAATGCAACTTGAGATAGAGAGCGGGAGAACAAGCAGAGGAGAAGGTTTTTTTTGAGACAAAGTCTTACACTGGAGTCCAGACTAACCTTGAACCCTCAACAATCCTCCTGCCTCAGCCTTTCAGGGGCTGGGATGACTGTCAGAAGCCACCGTACGTAGCCTAAATAACCCCTAGAAGCAGCATCGCACATGCTTTCACTAACTAACACCCTTATCACCACCCTTCCTCTGCCCTGCTCCCCACATTCTGGTCTATACCTGAATGCTTTGGGATCCTGAGATAACTCAAGAGCTCTCTGGTGGTCGTCTCTAACAGAGTAGAGACGGCATTTCTGGCTAGAGTTGGCTGAGTTTTAATTTGTGAGCATTCTCCTTCTAAGTAGTTTTATCTCATTAATAACTAGCAAGTTCCCACCATGAGAAGTGTGCATGATAATAAAGACACACAAGCCTTCTGCTACCGCCAGAATCCACACTGGCAATGAAAAAAAAAATCAATAGGAAAGTAACTGCTTTCCTGTAAAAAACAAACCTGCTCATTTGTGCAACAAATGAATCAAACTTTCTATGGTTTCTGTGGTTTCTTGCTCTCATGGGTGACACAGCTGTCACAGTCCCAGGAAGAACCCAATGGTGTCTACTTTCTTCTACTGAACTAGTAGACAAACTATTTTCTCATCTGAGACCTAAACTGGTGACGTCACTCCTTATGTGACTCAAAATGCTTTCAATTTAAAGTCAACATCCCGCCAGACAAAACTATTTCTTCTACTCCTTGAAACTTGGCCCTGATCCAGCAATCCCAGAGTGCATTCTTTCACTGCACGGCCACTCCAACAATTCTGGAACCTATGTATGCTTAGCCTCGCCCTCTCGCATGCTATATTTTGCATCACCGAATCCTGCTCCTTTACCTCGGAGTGCCTCTCTAGCCCGCTGCCCAGCTCTGTCTCCACCCTTACCACCCCAACCTGCTCTCTCTCCCACGGATGGCAACAGTGGCCTCCGAACAATCAGACCACACCCACTCTGGTTCCATCAAACTTTCCATACTTCAATTAGTCACCGTTTCAGAACACAAGGCCACCTGTGTCGCACGCACACACCTGTTTAAAATCCCTCTGTCTTTGCTTGGAGATCAGAAAACGTCTTGGCATAGTCTGCGACATTCCCACAATCTGGTTCCCGTTCACCTCTGCAGCCTCAGTTGATGTGTTCAACACTTGCTAGGAAGAGCAGCAAGTGGAGCAGCAAGTGGAGCAGCAAGTGCCCTTAACCTCTGAGCCATCTATCTCTCCAGCTCCAAACAGTAAAATTTAATATCATGTATGAAGGATTACTACCAGTTGTCAACTTGATAGGATCTAGAATCACCTGGAAGACAATTCTTTAGGCGTGTCTGCTGAGGGAATGGAGGTTGGAAGATGCGCACTAAACGGGGTAGCACGGTTCCAACGCTATGGTCCTGGAATAAGGAAAAAGGAAACGTCAAACTGAGCATGCGCACTCCTCTCTGTTTCCTGAGGGAAAGTAAGTCAACAGCTGCCTCACACTCCTGCTCACACTCCTGCTCACACCCCAGCATGATGGACCTTATGGATCCTCCATCTGTGAGCCACAGTGTGTCCTTCCCTCCCTAAATGGCTTTTGTCAGGTATTTTGCTGTAAGAACAAGTAACTAACACATTGTCCAATACCAAGCTCTAATTAAATTTCTATAATTGTTTAAAAATATTCTTACAGGTAGTATGTTTGAACCACAAGCCAAAATGGAAGTAAATGACTCTCAAAGCCAAGTCAGTGTGCAGATGGGTGCATGCCATAGTACAATGTAGAGGTCAGAGGGCAACTGGCAGGGGTCGGCTGTCCACTATGAGCCAGATGGGTCCTGGAAATTGAACACTGGTCACCAGGCTTGAGGACAAGCACCTTTACCCGACGAGCTATCCTGCTGGCTGGCTTTATAAGCTGTATTATGAAATTAAAATGGCCTCTTATCAGGACTTACAGGTCAGCAGAAGTGCGAGGCAGCTGGTCACATCATGTCTGAAGCCAAGAACCAGGCAGAGATGAAAGATGGGGTTCAGCTTGCTTTGTCCTTTATGTCAGTGTAAGGCCTCATCCGATTGGGATGGTGCCACCCACATTTTGGGGTACAACTTCCACATCAGTTCCACCTCTCTGAAAACGCCTTCATGAAAAATCCAAAGGTGTGTCTCCTAGGTGATTCTAAATCCTATCAAGATAGCAGTCAAGATTAAGAACTACAAGACATCTGTAACAAAAGAGTAAGGTATAAGATGACTGCCCATGTCTATTATGAAACTGATGCTCATTGAGTTGAAGTAAGAGCACCCAAGGACTTGAAAATTATTTATTGTTTTTCTGCTTCATTGGTTCCTCTGTTTCTCAAGAGGCTGAGTATGTTGTCATCAATCACCAGGTCCAGGGTTCTCCCACACCAAGGGGTGCCATTGCGAGGTGTGACGCACACCAGAAGAGATAGTGAAAAGAGAGGAAGAAAACAAAATGAAAAATAAAATGACGAGAAAGGGGAGAGGAGAAAATTGCAGGTTTGCAAAAGCCTCTTTTTCAGTTGTTTTGTGACAGATACTCACTAAATGCTTGCTCTGTGGTATTCACTTCTCAACCTCCCAAAAAGCTGGGATTACAGGTGTGCACCCACCAGCCTGGCTTGTAAAGACATTTGTACTGGAGGGAGCAGGCTAACAATACCCAAGCTCACCAATCAGTTTTAGCTGCTAGAAGCCAGGCATCCTGGGTGCCTTAGAATGTGATATAATTAGGAAGCCCGTGGTAACAGCTGAATTTAGCAAATTCTCCAGCTAAAACTATCATTTTACAGGAAACATAGAAGGTAGAAAACTCATTACAGTATAAAATCATTCTATAAGAAAGTTGTCAACCAAATCCTGGCTATCAAATATTCCATTGACTGAATCAGAAAATCACTTCTGAGGCAGGAAATCATGCACAGGGGAAGTTATTAGTGACATAAGAGAGGATATGCCCGCAGGGAAAGGGACAAACATGATGGGCAAACATTAAAATGCACCACGGTTGGAATGAAGAACTCCACCAATCCACTTGGAAATGCTGGTCCTTCAAACTTACCGTGCACGGGGGTCAGACAATCACCCACACATGTGTTTGCACCTTCACAATGATGTAACTCATATCTGTTGTTCAGGAAGGGGCCAGTGCACACTGTAGGGTGCATG
>NC_022009.1:8441636-8473580 GCF_000317375.1 Microtus ochrogaster | reverse complement strand
GTAGGGCGCATGCTGGCAGGAAGGGGCCAGTGCACACTGTAGGGCGCATGCTGGCCGGAAGGGGCCAGTGCACACTGTAGGGCGCATGCTGGCCGACTCTCTGCAGTTTATTTGTGTCCTCTCACCCCTTTGTTCCAAATCCCAGAAGCGCTGCATGATGATTAGTCGTAATTATCAAACTGATTGAATTAAAGGCACCTAGGGGATTAGTTACCCGTGCCTCTGGGTACACCAGTGAAGACGTCTCTGGAGACAGGTAGATGACAAAGACATTGGCTTGATAGTGACTTGATCTATCCAGGGATTCACGTTTCGATAGATGACTGGGAGGTGATGGAACAAAAGAAGGCCCAGCCTTGTTGGAAGAAGTCGGCAGCTAGACTGGGACCTTAAAGTTCTTGTCTGTGGCTCCTTTCTGTTTCTCTGCTCCACTTCTTGTCCACCATGTGGTGAAGAGCTTCCTCTTGCCATTGCTTTCTCCCACAGCTGTCACGGCCTACCTCACTGTGCCGGCTAATGTTAGGTCAGCTTGACACAAGCTAGAGTCGCCTAGAAGGAGGGAACCTCAACTGAGAAAATGCCTCCAAAAGATCTGGCTGTAGGGCATTTTCTTCATTAGTGATTGATGAGGGCCCAGCCCGTTGTGGGTGATGCCCTGTGGTCCTGAGTTCTATAAGGAAGCAGACTAAGCAAGCCATGAGGAACAAACCAGTAAGCAGCACCCCTCTGTGGCCTCTGCATTAGCTCCTGCTTCCAGGATCCTGCCCAGTTTGAGTTAGACCCTTTCCTCCCCAGGTTGCTTTGGTCATGGTGTTTCATCATAGCAATAGGAACCC
Organism: Microtus ochrogaster; assembly: GCF_000317375.1. Taxonomy (NCBI): domain Eukaryota; kingdom Metazoa; phylum Chordata; class Mammalia; order Rodentia; family Cricetidae; genus Microtus; species Microtus ochrogaster. Next base: position 8,472,744 of record NC_022009.1, on the reverse strand, counting down.
TAACTAAGACACTCACCATTGGCCCAGGATCAACTGAGTCAAAGGCAATGGACTAACAACTCAGAAACCACAAACAAAAACAAATTTCATGCCTGTGTGTTGCTCTCCCAAGTATTTTCATCATCATTATGCAAAAGTACCTACCACGTCCTGCCACCGGTTACAGGGGACTGCTGCTGTACCCTACCATTGATCCCATCACTTCATAACTCTGACAAAACCCAGCTCTGGCCACAAGGTCCTTAGGCAGTCTAAACCTCCAAGGCCCCTTGTGAATGGGATTCTCTACTGAAATGAGCAGAGCCTTGAACCAGAACCCTGGAGACATTTGTTGTGATTTTTCTCCATGAGAGTTTGTGACATCTCTTCCTCTTCTCAGTACTTCCCATGCCATCGCGTACAGATCCTAGGCCCCAAACAACAGGCTGCTTTCACTAGTCTGAACCTGCTGGAGATGACCTCCACCCTCAGAGCCCCACACAAGCCAGGACGCCCCCATGTCACACGGCAAATGAGTCAAGGCAGTATTTCTAGACGTGGACTATCTGTTCCCAAGAACACTAACTGATCTATCAAATGTTTTGCTTCCTTCTTAGCAGCAAGAAGATTAAAAGGCTACCATTTGTCCATCACTTGGTGTGTATGAATTGTGCATGGGGGGGGGTGCTAGCATTCTCCTGATTTCTGGACATTTCTCTGAAACAGTAGACCTTTGGATACTGTAGGAATTATCTTCTATCTGCTGGAAAGCAGGTGTCTTCAACAAAGTCCTTAAGAACTTGCCACTTACTGATCATTCAGTCCAATTAACAAGTCTCTGGTTCATTGTGCCCAATTGACATTCTGCCCCCAGGCTATAGAAGAAAAACTACTTCTGTAAACAAAGGGAGAGTTAGCTTTAATAGAAGAAAAACGATCATTCCTTCGGGGCCAGAGAGCTCAGGGGAATCTGGAGATTTCCTGCCTCCAGTGCATTAATTCAGAAGCAAATGCCTCCAGCCCCAATCATAGGGAACCACTTCTTCCCAGCCCGGGTCTGACCTCCACACCACACACTTGCCAGGATTGACAATCCAGACTGCCCTTCGATTTAAGTCCTAGCTCTGATAGCCAGTTCTGTCCCCTGGCTTCAGGAGATAAGAAACCCTTTACAGGCTACCAAGGAAGCTCCCTCATGACTGATTAATCAGCCTCAGAATTTCACTGTCTTTTCCCACCCCCACACTGCATCAATAGCCCCCAGCCAAAGCCATCCACCACTGTTATATAAGCTTCCTACTTCCCTCAAGTCTACCGAAGGTGGTGAGACAGTCCTTGCCAGTGAATTCCTTTCACGGTGCCCTGTGACAGTTTGCTCTGGTTTAAACTTTAAAAAGAGTACCTCGCCGGGCGATGGTGGCGCACGCCTTTAATCCCAGCACTCGGGAGGCAGAGGCAGGCGAATCTCTGTGAGTTCGAGACCAGCCTGGTCTACAAGAGCTAGTTCCAGGACAGGCTCCAAAGCCACAGAGAAACCCTGTCTCGAAAAACCAAAAAAAAATAAATAAATAAATAAATAAAAATAAAATAAAAAAAAATAAAAAGAGTACCTCTGTGCCCTACCCGAGCTGCCAGGATTCCACCTACCAACAGTGGCATTTGTACTGCCAGTTCGGCGAGTGGGGTACCCATCTCAAAAACCCCATTTTGGATTCTGCTTGCTAGAATTGCTCCTGCCAGGAACTTAACTTCCCTAGGAAATAAACTCTGTTCCCAAGACTTGTGTTCAGGAGTTCTCTGGGAAGGAACCTCAGGAGGATACCCCAAGAGGAGTGAAGGAAACAAGACCAGGAGAGGGAAGAAACTCAACTGATGTGGTCACCTCTGACATCTTAAGTCATCTTACAGAAGGCTTAGAAGCTGTGCTATTCTTTCAGAGTTGTTTCAAACTGAAACAAGAAGGCCAGGCATTTTTCCCCTCTGAACAACATGCTGTTCAGTGTATGAGACCTAAGAAGCCCACACTCCTGGCAGCTGCAGAAAAGCACGTTTTGGTCATGAAGAAGAGGCCAGAGTAGCAAACCACAGCTCCCGCCGGTTTAGAGGGAAGAGAGAGCAGGGCTGTTATTGTAGAAAGAGAGCTTTGAGAACAAACAGATCAACCAGAGGTAATGCATTGGTTTGGCTTTGATCCTGGCCCATACAAGTCGACCTTAAAAAAGGAATCTCTGAGGTAATCAGAGAAAAGTTCATGCAGACTTCATATTGGCTTCTATTACAGAATTATCATTACTCTTGTTGCAGGTGATAATGGCGGAATAGCCATGTAAAGAAAGCTTTGGCCCACTTGGAATGCATACTGAAATGGCATGATATCTTGAAATGTTTCAAGGAAATACTGGAGAGAAAGATGTTTAAAGATTGATTTAGAGACTAAAGAAATGGTTAAGAGCATATACTGCTATTACAGAGGACCCAAGTTCAATTCCCAACTCCCATATCAAGGCACTCACAATTGCCTATAACTCCAGTTCCAGAAGATCCAATGACTTTGACCTCCTCAGGTAATTGCACTCATGTCTGCACAGTCATACACTGAAACACACACACACACACAAACACACACACACGGTAGGGGGTAAAAATAAAATAAATCTTTTTAAAGATTAAATATCAATAGTTATTGATGTTGAATGGCAAGTGATAAACATTGGTTCTGACATTATCCTTACGTGTTCTTAAATTTTTTGTACAGAAATAACCAGGTATGTGGGTTTACACTTGTAACCCCCATACCTGAGAGGCTAAGGCAGGAGGATCCTAAGTTCAAGGGCAATCTTGGTTACATGCCTTGTCTCTAAATATTTTAAACTTAAAAACATATGCTTGGCCAGGTCTGGTGTAGCACGTCTTTCATTCCAGCACTCAGGAAGCAGAGGCAGGTGAATCTCTCTGAGTTAGAGGCCAGCCTGGTCTACATAGTGAGTTCCAGGACAACCAGGGCTATGTGGACAGAGCCTATCTCAAACAATAATAGTAAAATAATGATGATGATAATGACATATGATTACTAACTGTGGCATGCCACTAACCATTCCTTATAAGTGCCACAAACCCCACAGTTGCCACTCAAGTCCCAGGGTCTTTTCCATGATGTTTCCAAAGACAGAAAACTATATCTCAATTTAAAACACTACATATTAATTTCAAAGAGAAGCCACCTTTTTAAAATGCAACTGGAACCCTTACAAGCTGTTTAAAAGCAGAGATCATTTTTGTATATGCTCAATAAATTATACTCGGAGCCTCGCACATGATTTAGCTCAGAGTAAGTGATGAGTAAATGTTTGTGGAAATTAAAATGACAGAAATGGTCCCTGGGCTCCCCTTCTTGTCACCGTCCACCACTCCCTTAGTTTATTTCTATGCTTTAGACTCTCTGGATTCCACTTAGGCTCTGTGCCCAGTGGACCAGGGTCATGAGTTCCCTCAGCTTGTTTTTGCCCCTGTGTGAGCACCGGTGTTTCATGTGTAGCCATTACTCTTAGTGCTGTTGTCAGTATGATGTGCTCCCCTTAACATCCCCCTCCGAGAGGGTGCTCCACAGTGGAGAAGAACATGGCACGTCAGACATGCCTCAGAGAAAGCAGGAAGTTGAAGAGGGGAGCTCCGGGGCAGCAGGGTAGAGAGAGTAGGAGGGAGGAAGAGAAGGGAGTCAGGCAGATCCCCAAACCCTGAGGACTCGTGGGAAAAAGTGTCAGACTTCTGGCCAGGAACTGAAATGTGTGCCTGCAAAATATGGATAGCCACACAACTGACCACTCCAACCTCCCAACATCCTTTCTCCAGGCCCCTTAAGAGCTGTCCTCCCACCCCTCCCGTTCCTGCAGCAAAGTCCAAAATCAGCAATCAGTGTTGACATCAATGTGCAAAGGGCTTACAGCCCCAGGTAAAACAAAAGCCGCCTGCAAAAAAAAAAAAAAAAAAAAAAAGGCAAATGAGAAAAGAACCCAAAGAAAGATCACGATGGAAAAATAAACACAGGCAAGACAAACATCCACAGAGAGGAGAAAGAGGAAAACCAAAGAGACAAGATCAGCCAGAAAAAATAAGAACAAAAACAAGGAGAAAAGCCAAGAATGGGGGGGAGGGGAGAAGGGGCTGAGTAAAAATACAGGCATAATCCTCATACAAAGCTAGAGAGAAGGACAGAAGGAGCTTGGGCCCAGGCCTAAGCACTGCCACACACACCACCTCAGTTCATCTTCACACCAGTGCCCCAGGGTAGATAATGCCATCTGTTTTCCCCCGCGAAAGCAGAGGCCTACCAAGTTATATTATAGGTCTAGGTGATTTAAATAGGGTACTCAGGAGGCTGAGGCAAGAGGATCCTGAGTTCAAGACCAGCCTAGATTACATAGTGAGACCCTCAAAAACCAAGGAAGAGACAGTAAAAGAGTCTAAACACAGCTCTGCAGAATTTTCAAGTTAATGTCTCTCGCAGCTTAGCCCAGATTTTAACTATGACTTCTAATCTTGCTTGATTATATTCTTTAATACTAATAATCTTTTTTTAAAATATTTATTTATTTATTTAGTATACAATATTCTGTCTGTGTGCATGTCTGCAGGCCAGAAGAGGGCACCAGACCTCTTTACAGATAGTTGTGAGCCACCCATGTGGTTGCCGGGAATTGAACTCAGGACCTTTGGAAGAGCAGGCAATGCTCTTAACCACTGAGCCATCTCTCCAGCCCCTAATACTAACTAATAATCTTATGTGCAACTATTTCCTTCTTTCTTTGCTTTTGTTCTTTTCTCTTTTTTCATGTTTTTGAGACGGTTTCTCTGTGGCTTTTGGAGCCTGTCCTGAAACTCGCTTTGTAGACCAGACTGGCCTCAAAATCACAGAGATCCTCCTGCCTCTGTCTCCGGAGTGCTGGGATTAGAGGTGTGGGCCCCCACCGCCCAGTGCACACCTATTTCTTAATTTTGTAGTGTGCTGATGAGATCAAACCCAGGGTTTCATGCATGCTAAGCACATATTCTTCCACTGAGTTACACACTCAACCCTTGGATAATTTCTTGAACTTAATCCTGAATATTTATTTCATTATTATTATTATTATTATTACTATTTTATGTGTATGGATGTTTTGCCTGCATGTATGTCTATGTGCCACTTGTGTGTCTGGTACCCATGGAGGCCAGAAGAGGGCGCCAGATCTCCTAGACCTAGAGTTACAGTTCCTCTGCAAGAACAGCCAGAATTCGTAATGACTGAGCTACCTTTTATTTTTTTTAAAACCACTGTCCTCGCTGGGCAGTGGTGGCACACACCTTTAATCCCAGCACTCGGGAGGCAAAGGCAGGAAGATCTCTGTGAGTTCGAGGCCAGCCTGGTCTATAAGAGCTAGTTCCAGGACAGGCTCCAAAGTTACACAGAGAAAAATCACTATCCTCATCACACTCAGGTACTAACCATGAATCTCTTCTATGCCACTTAATTACAAGTAGCTGTGTGGTGAGGGCCCTGAGTGGCATTATCTCTTATATCTGGACTGAATCATAAGCTCCAAGTAGGCAGAGACCACATACTACATATTTATCTCGTAAAAAAATTAACACACTGTCTTTTATTTATTTATTTTAAGACCAGTCAAATAACGGAACAATACTAGATCTGATTACCTGGTTATATTAAGATACTCCTTTTCAGCCGGGAGATAGTGGCACACGCCTTTAATCCCAGCACTCGGGAGGCAGAGGCAGTTCGAGGCCAGCCTGATCGATAGATGGAGTACCAGGACAACCAGGGCTATACAGAGAAACCCTGGGGGGAGGGCTGGCAGGGGAGGAGAGATGCCTTTCCTTCAGCTAGGAATGTAGTTCAATGGTAAAATGCCTGTCTACCAAGTGTGAGGCCCCGGATTAGATCCTTGGCATCAAAAGAGAAAGAAAGAGGAAAAGAGAACTTGGGGAGCGATAGCAAAGTTCCAGAGCAAGGGAGGTGACAGATGCTTTGGAGCAATCAGAGAGAAGCACTAACCTCTCAGCTACCAGCGCCCCACCCCTGGCCCCGCCCCCATGGCTTTGCGGGCGTCATCTCCTTGGTTTCTTCTCTAGTAGTGGTTCAGGTTTCCCACCTCCTAGATTCCACACTTAGCTGTACCGCCTGCATGTTCCAGGAGGACTTCTTCAGCCAGTGGCTGTTCGGATACAAAGAGGTCCTTCCCCTTCAACATGATTCTACAGGCCCTCCAGATTTACTGGCTGGGCTCTGAGCACTGTGTTGATCTTCCTGGTTCATAAAGCCGAGCGGAGTGTCTGCTTGCCAGACAGGTGTGTTTGTTTTGCGAATGATAAGGATACTCACTTGTTCTGTTTAGGTTAATAATAAGCACTTCAGAAATCCTGCTAAGTCTAAAAGCGGAAAGGAAAAAAAAAAAAAAAACACTTCAGCAGCGACGTTAATGGAGTCCTTGTCCTCAGAGAACATAGGGTCTTGGGCCAAAGCTGGGTGCTTGCTGGCTGACCCTGCTGGCAAGCAAGCCCCGTGGAATATTGCCTTTGAAAGCCCTCTTCCATCAAAAGAACCCTCCAATTATGTCTAATGGGTAGTTCCACAGTCAGGAGAAAACAAATAACAAACGCAAGTGCTGTGCCCCGACGTACCAGCGGAGTCTGCAGAGTGAGGGAAGCTTCCTCCCTGCAGCCTAGTGGCCTCTGGGAGGGGACTCGCGGTGAGATCTAAACACCAGCCAGGAATGCAAGGGCAGCAAAGAACAGCTCCAAGGAGCGGCAGAGAACAGCCTTGATGCCTCCTAAAGACCCAGCGTTGCAAAAGAGAAGCTGACAGTGGTACACGCCCTTAAGTCCCTTTCATGGCTGCCTGGGCTGCCAAAGCTGCAGCAGAAGACTTCCAGGGTCAAGTTGTCACAGAGCTCAAAGAAGGAATCCAGGAGCCTCCCACCGGGCCGGGATGCTGCTGTCCCCACCGGGCTCATGTTTAGTGAGCTTAAGCCTCTACATCTCAGTTCCACCCTTCACTCTTAAGCCCATGGCTATTGAGTTTGTCTCCACCACCACATACAGGTGGAAAGAGACTGCCCTGGCTGCCATCTGAGGAGCCTGCAAACCACTAGCTGCAAGTTGACCCCTCTGAGCTCTTGTGCTGAAGTTACCTTAGTGGATCCCTCCGTGATCTTCTGAGATGTCTGAGATTGGCACTCAGGACTGGCCTGCAGCGGTAATTCTACTCAATGATCCTTTATTGAGTATAACTTGTGAAACTTTAACACTAAATACATACACACAAATACACACAAATGCACACACACACACACACACACACACACACACACCAGCTCTTTCTCTGACATAAGCATGAAAGAGTATCTTGTGCCTTTTTTTTTTTTTTTTTTTTTTTTTTTTTTGGTTTTTCGAGACATGGTTTCTCTGTGGTTTTGGAGCCTGTCCTGGAACTAGCTCTGTAGATCAGGCTGGTCTCGAACTCACAGAGATCCACCTGCCTCTGCCTCCTGAGTGCTGGGATTAAAGGTGTGCGCCACCATTGCCCAGCTCTTGTGCCTTTGTTAAAGTTACCATTTGCAGTGATGAAACAACATGACCAAAAGCAACTTGGTAGGGAAAGGATTTATTTCACTTCCATTTCCACAAACCAGCTCATCAGTGAAAGCAGTTAGGGCAGGAGCTGATGCAGAGGCCATGGAAGAGTAGTGCTCCTCACGGCTTCATTCATCTGCTTTCTTATAGAACCCAGGACCTCCATCTCAGGGCTGGCCCCACCCACAATGAGCTGGCCCTTCCTCTGTCCGTCGCTAATTAAGAAAATGCCCTACAGACCTGTCTACCTGTAGCTGGATTTCACGGAGGCATTTTCTCAACTGGGATTCCCTTCTCTCAGATGACGCTAGTTTGTGTTAAGTTGGCATGGAAACTAGCTAGCACAGCTTGCTTCGTTTCTCTTTGTATGACTTCCTCTTCAGGTTTTTTGGAGTCTCTACAGATCAAACTAATCCTTCTGTCTCCAATCGTTCTGCTTTGTGTTTGTATATCAGCCTCCCTATATAGTCAAAAACTCACAGTCCATCTGTCTCCATTTCTCTAGTGCTGGGGATAACAGGCTAACGCCACCACACGGGTCTCATATGGTGTCCTCTTTAAGGATGATAAATAACCATTCCCTGCCTCATAGATTCCTCTTGCCTCATTTTCTCTAGAAATTACTTTCCCCCCTCCAGTATTTCTTTAAACCAGGTGATGGTCCAATTAAACATCTAAATATGCCCAAATATTCAGGGATAAAGAGTCTGCCACCTACTTCAATAGCTCAGAGTCAGATTCGCAGATAAAGTATGTGATATATATTATACACACACACACACACACACACATATATATATATATATATATCATACACATGACTTTGGTCATATAAAAGATAAGGTAAAATGAGTTAACTTTGAAACTGAATGGAAAGTGTACATAGTAATTATTTCACTCTGTATGCTGAAACTTTTCATCATTAAAAACTTGAAAGGACAAATCAGAGAAAAAAGAGATAAGAAGGAAAGAAAGAAACCAAGTGTACTGGCACATGCCTGGAATCCCAGCACTTGGAAGTTGGAGGCAGGAGGGTCAGGAGTTAAAGACCACCCTGAGCTACATGGAGGACCTTGGAGGAGGAAGGAGATGGGTTGCTTCCTTAAGACAGCCCTGAAATATGTCGTGTTTAGCCTGTTTGCTCCTTCTAAGGCTGCTAATGGTCAGAGTTGACAATAACCTACATTTATTTATTTATTTTAATAAAACAGGGTCTCACTATCTATCCCAGGCTTTCTTGGAACTCTATGCAGACAAGGCTGGTCTCAAATGCATAGATATCCACCTACCTCTGCTGGCACTAAAGGTGTACATCACCATGCCAACAACATTCCATTTTATTCATTTATTTCTTTTGTAAGTTTGGGTGTTTTGTCTGCATGTACGTCCATGCATCAGTTGTGTGTCTATGCTCACAGAGGTCATAGAGGTAGCTGGATGTGCTAGAACTGGGGTCCCAATTGGTTATGAGCCACCCATGTGGGTGCTGGGAATCAAACTGGTCCTCTGGAAGTGCAGCCAGAACTCTTAACCACTGAGTTACTTCTCCATCCCAAAGCAACATTACATATGGAAACACTCATGTACAATTATCATCAGCTACACAATTGTGTTGCAAAACTCTAGTCTCAGGCTGGAGAGATGGCTCAGCCTTTGAGAGCACTGACTGTTCCTCCCGAGGACCCGGGTTCAATTCCCAGCACCCCCATGGCAGCTCACAACTGTCTGAAAATCCAGTTCCAGGGGATCTGACACCTTCACACCAATGCACATAAAATAAAGTTAAATAATTTTTTTAAAAAATCTAGTCTCATTAGACCTTCACTGAGAACCTTTCTTACAAGCATTCCCTAAAATTTAGAGGTGACCTGTCCCTTGTGGGCCATGCTTACCCCTGGCTTACAGCGGAGATCTTGTCTTGGCCTCAGCGTGTGAAGATACAGGGGTTCTATTGTTGAGTTAGTTAGGTCAGGTTTTGCTTTTTACATTAGCTTTTTATTTACTCGAGTTTGTGTGTGTGTGTGTGTGTGTGTGTGTGTGTGTGTGTGTGTGTATCATGGCATGGAAGAGGAAAGAGTCAGAGGGCAACATGGGAGAGTTGCCCCCTTCTTTCCACCTTGGGGGGGGGTGAAGCTTAGATGGCCAGTCTTGGAGGCAAATGCCTTTACCTTCTAAGTCACCTCTCCAGCCCACACGAGGTACAAGGAATTTCTGACTGGATAACTTCGATTTAGCCACCCACCCCTCACCATCCTGTGGGATGGCATGGGTTCTTACAGTTCCAGCCATTATATACTATGTGCCACAACTTAGCAATTTGCTGGCTATGTCTCTTGGATAAATTCTGATTTTTCCTCCTCAAATGAACATTTCCTGTTAAGCCTTCATTCTCTTTCTATGAAACCTTTCTCTTTCTGTTGCTGGGGATGAAACTGAGGGTTTCATAGCACTGGGCAAGTGTCCACCATCGAGCTGCGTCTCCACCCCCCTCCCCACTGAAATGTAGCCCCTTTTCCTCCTGCCTTGAGGCCAGGCATGAGGTCTAGAGCTGTAGCAGGGACTTCTAAAAGAATGGCAGGGAAGCAACCTCTGAGTTCCTGATTGGAATGCCAGCTGAGATCAACACTGGAAGACGAAGAGCTTCGACCAAAGCACAGCCAACTGATAAGGATTTTGTCACCATCTGGGAGGCATGGTCTTGGCATGACAAGTGTCAGCATCACAGCAAGCACTGATGATCCCCTAGAATCGGTACTGTCCACAAACTATTGAGGGCATGAGCTTTTCACATGTCACATTTCCCAAACTGTGGTGACAGATGACTCTTAGGTTCTGAGCTTGACTGTTTCTTTTGTTTTCTTCAAATCCTTAATACTACAGAGAGATAGATGACAGATAGATAGATGATAGATTGATAGATAGATAGATAGATAGATAGATAGATAGATAGATAGATAGATGATAGATGACAGATAGATGATTCATAGATAGATAGATAGATAGATAGATAGATAGATAGATAGATAGATGGATGGATGGATGGATGGATGGATGGATGGATGGATGGACGGACGGACGGACGGACGGACAGACAGATAGATAGATAGATAATAGATAGATGGATAGATAGATGATAGATAGATAGATAGATAGATAGATAGATGATAGACAGAGAGATAGATGATAGATACATAGATACATAGATGATAGATAGATAGACAGACAGACAGACAGATAGATAGATGATAGATAGATAGATTTCATGGGTTTGGGGTTTATTTAGTTTAGATCATTGGGTAACGTCCAGTTCCCTCAGACAAGGCAACATTGCTACCTTTAGCTCTAGAGAGTAACCCATATATTGGGCCAAAAGAATTGAATATTGCCTCTGAATCCTAGTAATCACAGCCATGAAAGTTTTCAAGAAATAAATCTTCCCATGGTCTGTAGAAATGTCTAGAGACTCTGGGAGAAAGAATGCTGGCCTTTGTATCAGGCAGTGAGAGACAGAGAAAAGAACATGATTTGTTCTTCCCCACGTCCAGAGAACAGTTTAAGTAAATATGTTTCAGCCAGTAACTCTGTAGTTAAAAATCCCTCACCTTTGGCATTGTTGAAGTGCACACCAAGACAGAATAAATTTCCTTTACCCTTAGTCCCCAGGCCTCAGCTTTGTACCGAGCCCCAAAATATTTTGTGTTTTGGAAACCCCAAACCATGCAAAACCCAATAGATCTGGTGTTTGAACGTAGGAGAAAAACAAGCCAAGTTTCCGCCTGACCTTGGCTGACCTTGAAACCAATCGTTCTTCCAGCTCTAGCCCAGTCAAGAGTGAAGCTTGTGGTTTCATCTCAGCTTTACCACAAGACTTAGTGATGAAACATGAAAAACCCACTGAGATTTCTGCCGCCGTTCCTGCCTTGTTTCAAGGTCCTTTTACAGAACCTGGTGAGTTCTATGGTCTGTGAGCACATCGCTCTGTGATTTCTGTTCCACAGAAGAGAAACAAATTTCTGCTCAACGGTGAAAACAGAGAGAGAATCATAGCCAGGCTTGGGGCCCGTGCTTGTAATACCAGCCCTTGGGAGGCAGAAACAGGAGGATTACACTCTGAGTATGGGGCCAGGATGGGATAAATTGCAAGGCCTCGTCTCACCCGCCCTCCCCCACAAGGAAACAGATAGTATTATTAAAAGCCATTCAGTATAAAAAAAATCACAGACCCAACACAAATCTACACAATAATATTATTAGGTCAGATATAACAACAACTCAAATAATTTAAAAGACTTTTTTAAAAAAAATTACTTGGGGTTTGGTATTACAAGTAGAGAAACTAGGGGAAGAAAGCCCAAGAACTGAGAAATTTGATCCCATAGTAGAAGTACAAGAAACCCGAAATTGGGATGGCAGCCTGAGAGGTGCCAGAGAAAAACAGAAAGTGGGGATGAATCCTTCTGTGGAGCAGCTCTGCTTTTCCAACTCTGGAATAAGGAAAGAATATTTGCTTTATCCCAGTGAAGGCTTTTGTGAATTATGCATTGTGGTTTTCAGGGAACAGGAAGCCATAGCAGAAAAAAAAAAGCACACTGCCAATTACAAGAACATTTTAGAAGCAGAAAATCAGTCTCATCTTCTTAAACATGAGTTATAAAAAAAATAATAAAACAAAACAAAAAACCCTCCACATCAGTGATGTTGTAGGGACCAACTCCTGGAACTTTAAAATTTCTGCAAAAATGATCAAGAAAGGCCTAAGGAATAAGTGGGAAAGGTATAGAGTCATTGTCTAGCATGTGCAAAGAAGGCCCCCATGTCTGCTCCCTCATACCACAGGGAAGAGCGGGAAGGAGAGAGAGAAAATACCACAGGGAGAGACAGCTATGGAGGCTCACTCCTATAGGGGTTCTATTGCTCTGAAAAGACACCTCAACCATGGTAACACTTATAAAGGAAAACATCTCATTGGGGTGGCACATTTACAGTTCAGAGGTTTAGTCCATTATCGTCATGGTGGGGAACACGGCAGACACAGGCAGACGTGGTGCTAGAGAAAAAGCCAAGAGTTCTTATATCCTGACTCATAGGCAACAGGAAAGGTCTGTCTCACTGGGCGTGGCTTGGGCATGCATATATGAGACCTCAAACCCGTCTCCAAAGTGACACACTTCCTCTAACAAGGTCATAACTACTCCAACAAATCCACAGCTACAAATAGTGCCACTCCCTATTAGCTAATGGGGGGCAATTATATTCAAACTACCACAATGGACTTAGAGCTCAAAGCTGGCCTGAGCATATAGCAAGACCTTGTCAAAAAACAAGACAAAACAAACAAATAAATAAACAACAATTTTTTTAAAAAAAAAAGGAGAAAACTAAAGGCTCCCCTTTACCAGGGCTCACCCACAGCGATACACTTTTTTTCATGTCTTCCCAGGGACTAGAACCTTCATGAAGCTCTTAATAAACCAAAACATATGTTAATTTCCCTTGCAGTCCATTTCTTCCTTCTTGGCCTCAATGTTAATTTGAATTGATGATGATCCTTGATTCCTGTGTCTGCTGGACTGCCCATAGGCCACAGGTGAAGTCTCTGCAGATCTCACGGTAAAATAGGACACGCCTTCCTTAAGCACCAGCTGGGGCTGTTGCTCCAAAACCAAGATTCTAAGACAAGATTACATATTTGGTTTTGAAGTCAACACATAGTCCCAGAAAAAGGAGCCACTAATTTTCTGCTTTTCTGTAGAATACATATGCAGGCTTCCTGTGGTAAGAAGCCACTCCGCCCCAATTGCCTACGTCACTAATGTATAAAACTCAGTGAGCTCATAAGATAGAGATCTACTTACCAGCTCCTCGGCCCTGGTGCAATCATAAACAATTGCTAAGTGGAATATTTTTGCATTTGAGTTTGTTTCTGAGTATGTTTTTATTGTAAATCTGCACACTTATCCAAAGACCACATTATCCACCGGGATTTACAGCTGTCCTTTGTGACCGGTTCCTTGGGCACCTTCCCATTGGAGATGCGGTAAAGGCCCTGTGTATCCAGCAGGGGGCACTCACAGGCAGGCTACGGCGAGCTTCCACTACTCACAAAACTTGGTTCATTAAAGCTCTGTGAAGAGTCGGCAGCTGCTTTCTTAGCTGAGGGAAGAGATAGATGTCTTAAGTGGAGTTTTAATATTGGGTATGAGCAAGATTTTTTTCCCCTTAATGTCATCCAAAAGTAGAAATATTCCATACTGAAAATATGGCTTTATGAGCAATCGCAATCAGGATAAGAATATGCTTGTTTCCCGTCTCCCAATTGGGCAATGTTTGGAATTAGATTAAGAACTCACACAAAGCCCACCTCACGGGTAAGAGCTGGGGATAAAAAACCATCGGTTTCACCTAGGATGTCTAGGATGAACAAGGCTTTAGATCCCATCCCCAGCATTGCAAAAATCACATGAGAAACTCACATGCTGGGGCTGGAGAGATGGCTCAGTGGTTAAGACTGTGTGCTGAGCTTGCAGGGGACCTGGGTTTAGCTCCTCGCACCCACCTGGTGGCTCACAACCATCCATAATACCGGTTCCAAGTGGTCTAATGCGCCCTTCTCACTTCTTTGGGTTCCAGGTATATATGTGGCATACACAAATACATGTAGACAAAACACCATGCACATAGATGTCTGAAAATCTTTTTCTAAAAGCCTCATGTGTTAATTTGAATAGTTTGAAAGCAAGCCAAAACTATTTTTTTAATAAGAGTAAATTGAGCAGAGGAAAAAAGTCAAAAAAGCATCCTTTTGTGAAGAAGCTTTCTTTTTTCTGTCTTTCTTATTTTTTAAATTTTTATTTATTTGTTTGTTTGTTTGTTTGTTGGCAGTTGGGTTGGTGGGGGAGATAGGCAGACAGGACCTCCCCCATGTAATCTAGACTGAGGTAGAATCAAACTTCTCTTGCTTTTGCACCTGAGATCTGGGTTTACAGGCATGCAGCACTGCACTAGGCTAAGGTTATCTTAATATGACAAGCAGACAGTTTTTAATTAATAGTCTGTAAAGGACCACAAGGTGTTTTATAAAAGGGGTGACAACCTCATAATCAATAGGCTATACTTAGAATTTGTTTACTCTTGAGTCAAATGTACTAATTATTATTAATAATCCATGCTCCCTGAATTTAAAAAATCAATCATTCTATTATTTTAGTAAAGTGCATTGAAATACAATAATATTTTATCAGCTTTATAAGATCAAGCAAGCTGACTCTGCCATTTACTGACCACTTAAATACCATACCACAAAAAAGAATCTGCAACACACAGCAATTTAATCATTATGATAATCCTTTAAGGAAGGTAGCCCAGATAACTCCACTTTGTAAAGAAAGGAAAATGAAGTTTAAAGTCACGTTTAAAAAAATAATACATACAAACCTCAGCTCCTCAGCGTGTGGGTGTGAATACCAGTGGAAACATGACTTAGGCTTAAGAGAATTGTCCCTACAAAGTACACGGATGTGGTGGTATTTTGTCTGTGATGAACAAATAAAGCTTGCCTGCAGATCACTGAAGCAGAGCAGCCAGCCACTAGTTCTTCCCCTACAGAATCCTCAGACTGAATGGGGTACCCTGTCTCTACAAGTCCTTAGACTGAACGCCTTGAACTCCTCTTTCCTCCCACCTTATATTCCTTTCTCCCCCCAGCCACATCCCTTTCTGTCTCCACTTCCTTAGTGTTGGGATTAAAGGCCTGTGACTCCCAAGTGTTGGGATTAACGGTGTGAGTCACCACCACCACCTGGCTCTGTTTCTCTTTAAGACTGGGTCTATCTAGCATAGCCTTGAACTCACAGAGATCCATCCACCTCTGCCTCCCAAAGGCTGGGATTAAAGGTGTGTGCCACCACTGCCTGGCCTCTATGGCTAATTAGTGTGGCTAGTTCTGCACTCTGATCTTCAAGCCTTATTTCTTAGATCACAAACAAAATAGCACCACATTTCCCCTTTTTTGTCTAAAATAAAAAAGAAGGTTATAACTAACATAAAAAACTGTATACAATAAGTACAATAATTCTATACAATATACACAGGCAATAAATACATCAACAATGTCTAGTCCACTCAAAATATCACCACACATGGACTGTTTTGGTTCCTTTTCTTCTCACTGTCACTGTGACCAATTAGATGGCATGAAGTGACTTAGGGAGGAGGGGTTGATTAGGGTCATGATTGGAGTGGGTATAGTCAGGCATGGCCAGGAAGGCACAGAATGACTCCAGTCTGTGGTGCCAGGAGCCTGCTGCTGCTTGCCCATGCCTCTGAGAAGAGACGACAGCAGGCAGGAAGCTGGGAGGGCAACTATAGAGGGTCTTCCCCTAGTAATTCACTTCATCCAGTGAAGTTCTACTTCAGGTTTCCAGAGCTCCCCAAACAGCACCACCCAGCTGAAGGGCCGAGTCTTCAAACACGGGTGAGCCTGTGGGGGCAGTGTCATCCAAATCCCTGTAGGCCAGTGGATATAATCTTACATGATTACTATTACAGTTACTGTTGTCACGGTGCTTACTACGAGTACGTATTCTTATTATTTTTGAGGTTATTTGCTCAGGATCACAGACGGTACATTACAAAGTCAGAATATGAATTAATGCCTAAATGATTTCAAACCTTCAACTCATAGCCAGTAAATGATGCTTTCAAATGACTAGGCCAGGAAAGCTTAACACGAAACTAGAAACATGGAAGTCTTCTTCCTTTTATTGAAGAAACACACAAGAAACGTCATCAGACCACAGAATCCATTTCTTTTTCTTACAAACCATATATATATATATACACACACACACACACACACACACACACACACACACACACACACACACACACACACACACGAACAAAGGTTCCCCACCCATCTTGTGGGTAAAAATGACCTTTTATCTATTTGGATAAAATAGATCATCTTAATGGTCATAAAATTGCATCCTTCTCAAAAGAAGAGGGCAAAAACTAAAATTACTGGGGTGAGCAAGAACCTCATCATTGAGCCAGCGTGGCCACACCATAGAACGGAGAGCCAAGTCTTAGCCTGGCTTGCCCAGTATCGGTGACATAACACAGTGCAAACCGTTGGCTGGAAATACAAATCTCAGTGATCTTGACGACAGCATTAGAAGACGGTATCTCTGAACAAAGGCCCTGATAAGATAGGGTGATGGTGTTTTTGATATGCTCTTTCAAGTCTGTCCATCCAGTTGATTGGACTCCAGTGCCATTCCTCCAGCCACTGGGAAGCTCATGGCTGACACTGTGTCTTATTAAACACCCTGAAACCTCAGTCCTAGTTTTTTTTTTCAGTGAATTATTAACGTATTTTGGGTTTCTGACTCTAAGATTCCCCTGTGTGTCTGTATTTTTAAGTTACGATTTAAGCTACCTACTACAGGCCAGACACTATGCTTATATGTCACACAATTAAATCTTTTTAAATTTTTTCCTCTTTTTTTTTTTTTTTGTACTTGAGATTGAACCTAGGACCCCTTGCGTGTGAAGTGAAAACTCTGTCTCAGCCTCGTTTTTGTTTTACGCTCTATTTTGAGACAGAGTCACAGTAAGTAAGGGTTGGTTTTGAGTTTGCAGTCCTCTCTCTGTCTCCAGGGTAGCTGGGATTTTAGGCCTGCATCACTGTCCCTGCCAATCTTAGAACATTTACTCCTCAAATGATTCTTCTAGACAGGCACTGGAACCCAGGAGTCAGTGAAGTATCCATGCATTAGATGAGAGGGAAACTCCATGCATATTTTAGTTAACCTCTCTGAAAAAGTAACATTTTTTTCTATTGCTAAAGCCAACAAATTAAGTGGTATTCATAAAACTTGCACCTTTGCCACAGACAGAGATCACAGATGTTTTCAAGTCATAGTTTCTGTTGTTGTTATTTTAGTTTTTGAGGTTTTTGTTGTTGCTGTTGTTTTGGGGTTTTTTGTTTGTTTCTTTATTTGATTGATTTTTCAAGGCAGGGTTTCTCTCTGCATAACAGTCCTAGCTCTCTCAGAACTTGCTTTGTAGGCCAGGACAGCCTTGATCAAGTTACAATTTTTAAAACCATCTCAAAATATCTTTTATGTCCATCGCTATTTAAAAATAACTCCTAACGCTTATTAATTCCATCAGTACTGTTAAAATCTAGTTGTGCCAGGCAGTGGTGGCACACTCCTTTAATCCCAGCACTTGGGAGACAGAGGCAGATGTAAATCTGAGTTTGAGGCCAGCCCAGTCTACAGAGTGAGTTTCATGACAGTCAGGGCTGTGCAGAGAAACCCTGTCTTGAAAAACAAACAAACAAACAAACAAACAAAATAACAAAACAAAACAAAATCTAGTTATAATCAATAAAAGATGGCATATATGACCAGGCCACAAATTAAGTAATTTTGATAAGTATGGTATTTTATAGTCTATTCCAGTGGGGGTCTTTTAATCATTAAATTTATTTATTTATTTTTCATCCTGACAGCAGTTTCCCTCCTCTCCTCCCCTCTCATTTTATCCCCCCAGATTCCAGTGTTTTAAGGTTAAAACATTACTCAGAGGAGGCTCTGGAGTTTTACAAAACTGTCCAAGGCACACAGAGTATGAAACAGAACAGGACCTGTAGTGGATCAATAGCAAGAGCCCCCTCCCCACAACCGACTGGTGTAGGTGACTCCATTCTAGCCAAGGAGACGTGAAAAGTCTGCTGGAGCGAGCCTTCTGGAAAGACTCCTTCCCCCAGGGAACGCCAAGAAGAGCAAGTTACTTTTGTCCCTCTGCATGCAACTGTAACTCGAAGCGGTGCCTGGACCGGCTACAGCAGGCTTGCAGCCAACCTGAGAATGACATCAACCCAGAGAACATCTTAGCCTTCAGCAGGCTGCCTGCTGGGTAACACCAAGAGCCAGCTCCCTGTCCTATCTAGTTTGGATTATGGTTTCAGAATCACCTCTACCCTATGCTGCTATACTTAGGCCTTAGAGAGAAGTTCTCACTGAGAACTTAACCCTTCAGCTGGGCCAAGAGAGAGCAGAGGGATCATAAGAGTCAGGGAAAAACTGGACCGTAAGTCCTTGAAGAGCTTCAATCTGTCTAAAGCGCTTCTTAAAACTTGGCAGACGTCATGGCACGCTGCTTTAATCCCAGCACAGGCAGGTAGATCTCTGTGAGTTCAAGGCCAGCCTGGTCTCAATTGGGCTGAAGTGGATGGAGCATGAAATAAGATAAGAAAGAGATCATACAGGACCTTGTGAGAAGTTTACCCTTAATTCTAATGTAATGGGAAATTATTGGAGAATTTACAACATGCAAGCAGGTAAGTATGGCCCAAGGCACGACATGGTGTGTTGCTCACTCTGGCTGTTGCTCTGTGGAGGAGATTCCACTGCAGAGGGAAAGTACAGCCGTGGGGGGGGGGGTGGGGGAGGGAACACATGGCTGTTGCAGGAATCCAGATATGCCATAAGGCCTATTCCTATCATTTATTAGGACTTGTGTTTCTGAACTTCATTCTTTCGTCTATTCAGAAAGCCCTCATGGAACACTGCTTAGGAGTTGGGCGCTGAGCTGGGCACTGAGCTGGGCACCACTCACACCAAACTGAATAAAAAGCAGCTTCCAGGTAGGTGGTGGCCTTTAATCCCAGCACTTAGGAGGCAGAGGCTGGTGGAGCTCCGTGAGTTTGAGACCAGCCTGGTCTACAAAGTGAGTTCCAGGACAGTCAGCGTTGTTACTCAGAGAAATCCTGTCTTGAAAAACCAAATAAATAAATAAATAAGCTGCTTCCATATCATTGGTGCTTATCTGTTTCCTCTATCTTCCCTTAGATGGTACCCATGATTTATAACTTAACATAGATAGAGAAAGGCAGGAATACCAATAGAAATTGGGTTCTGTAGAAAACAGTAGCAGGAAAATGTTCATTAAGACGTCAGCCAAATATAGTGGCACACACCTGTAATCCCAGGGCTCTGGAGGTGGAAGCCCACAGATATGGGCTTCTAGGAAGACCCTAAATAAAATATTTTTAAAAAACAAAACCCCAGAGCTGGGTGTGGTGGTGCATACTTTTAACTTTAGTCCCAGCACTTGGGAGGCAGAGGCAGGCAGATCTCTTCGAGTTCAAGGCCAGCCTGGTTTACATAGTGAGCTCCACAGCTGCTTATGTAGAGAGACCCTGTCGTGAAAAACCAAAAGAAAAAAAAAGAATAAAACACACACACACACACACACACACACACACACATATATATATGTATATGTATATACATATATATATATATATATATATATGAGGCTAACCAAACCCTCCTCAGGCCCTCCTGAGGGATCAGATTTAATGGTTCTTTTCCCTTAACCTTAATGAACAGTAGGCCCATTTCAGAACATCAGGCAGTGTGAGAGAACTCCAGGAATGTTTATTAAATATTCAGAAAAGAAAACTGTTGGTGTAGTTTTTTACAAAGCTCTGGGATTGAGGTTTTCTCCCTGAGAGAGAGAAGGGAAAGAGACTGATGGCATCTCCTGAAGTTGACCAAGGCAATGGTCCAAAGCATCTCACATCGATCCCATCTGACGTGTGAACAATTTAAGAATCATGAGATCCTATTTGGTTTCAACCTGAGCCCCAGCCCTTTGAGGTTTAATTAGTGTGCTCAACCAAAAACTTATCTGCACCCGTCCTGAATTAGACTAGAAGGGCTTTATAGAGCGCATAATAGTTCCTTTTGTAAGCAACACTAGAAAGTCTTTTCTAAGGCTAAATATGATAGGCCTGAGTGGGCATGGAAGCTGGCAGTAAGTTTTAAACATATCTGCACAAACCCTTTTTAAACAACTGTCGTTCGGCAGGCAACTAGGGCTGTTCTCATGAGTTACCTAGAACTTCAAATGTGAATTTCCTACGCCCCCAACCCCTAGTCACTCCAAACTCCTAATAAGAAAATAAAAGCCATATTAGATTATTGTAATAAAAGAAATTAATGACCGTTTAGACTAGCTTTGCGAAGACATTGGGCACAGCAAAGCTTTTAGGCTGTTAAAATACGTGCTGGCAAACCTTTGTGGAGGACATGGTTCTGACTAAGAATATAAAATATGGCCAACAAGCTAACTCCACGGGTAAAGACACTTGCCTCCAAGCCTGACCACCGGAGGTCAAGGTCCGGGACCTATATGGTGGACGATAGAAGCAATTCTGCAAAGGGGAGTAGGGAAATGCCTTGACTCCATATGCCTGCTGTGTGGCATACGTACACACACACACACACACACACACACACACACACACACACACACACACACACGTAAATAAGCAGAAACAAAATCTTTTAAATACAAATAAATCGGGTTTTTAATAGTGAAATATAGAAACACACCCCTGTGGTTGGTCCGAGAGCTTTACTGTGCCTTAGGAACTATCTGATTTACTGAGAAGAGAGAGCGTATGAGGCTGTCTGCCTACTTTCAACTTACAAACTAAGCACAAGTGATGGTGCATGGGTTTTTTTAAATTTTTTTTTATTGTATGTGTATTGGTGCTTTGCCTGCATGTATGTTTGTGTGAGGGTGTCAGATCTTGGAGTTACAGGTAGTTGTAAGATGCCATTTGGGGTACTGGGAATTGAACCTGGGTCCTCTGGGAGAGCAGCATGTGCTCTTAACCCCAGTGGTGCATGCTTTTAATCTCAGGATTTGGGGTACAGGCAGATTTCTGTGAGTTCGAGGCCAGCCTGGTCTACAGAGAGAGTTCCAGGACAGTACCGGTGCTACACAAAGGAGACCCTGTCTAGAAGGAAAAAATGATAAACTCTTTCTAAGGTTGGAACGTGCATACAGCACAGAACAGGCTCACTGCACTTCGGGTAGTGTTTTATGGAACCATAATGCTCCTCTTATGAAGGCATAGCCTTTGGCACTTGGAAGAATCTGATCTGTCTTTCCTGGTTTAATATCAAGTAAAACATCAGTAAATTCACTGGATCTGGTTAGATAAAATCTCTCTCTCATTACTTCATGCACATTTCCTAGGGCTAAGACTTTCCTGGGGCACATGAGCACCATTTTTGTTTGGCGTGTTTCAATGCGCACTGCGCCTTGCGAAGGTCTGGAGTGACAATGACTACAACCTCAACACTTTAAATAAATATCACCTCAGCTTCAACTCTGTGAATTAGTGAGTGGTCTGAGACAACCAGCTTAAATCATACAGCCAGGAGGGCCAAGAGGCTTCTCAGAATCATGACTTTTTAACCATTGCCAAGCTCCCAAGGTAGAAAAATGCTTCTATAAGAACTAAACAAGCCCTGGATATACCTCAGTAGAAAGTACTTGCCTAGCCTGGGCAGTGGTGGCACACACCTTTCAATCTCATCACTCGCGAAGCAGAGGCAAGTGGATCTCTGTGAGTTCTAGGCCAGCCTGGTCTACGGAGCGTGTTCCAGGACAGCCAGGGCTGTTACACAGAGAAATCCTGTCTCAGGGGGAGAAGTACTTGCCTAATATGTTCAAGGCCCTGGCTTGACTGGCTACACAATGAACATGGAGAGGAGAGGGATGAAAGGAACCAAAGGTATAGTTCTTCCTTTCCCTCACAGTTATCATGCTGAGTCTAAATTCTCACGAGATGCTTCCTGTTTTAGGCCTGACATTTATTGACATTTCTTGCACATACATGGCCAGCAATTTCCCTTTTCTTGAACTTTCATTCTTGGCAAAATTTCTAATTTAATGCAACACTGAGAACATACCTAAATATTTGGATCCATTCCTGGGGAAAACAAAAGGGACAGACGTTTAGCAGAGATCTCTGTGCCGGCATGTCGAGGGTTGGAGTGGTCATGTTTATTGTGTTTTGTTTTTCCTTTCTGACTTGTCTGCTTTCTACACGCCATGCCATTGGTTCAACCAGGCGGTGCAAGTTCGCGCAATCACCTAATCCCTTCTAGCATTACATTTTGCTTTTTTTTCAAATCCTTGGCTCATTATAAGCACAGCTTTATCAGGAAAAGAGAAAATATTTGCTTTTATGCCCTTTAATCCAACTTCATTACCAACTCTAATGTTCTCTACCGCTAGGCTTAGTTTAATTGCCCACTATTGATGAATGAATCAATCACTCAATAAAGATGGAGTCAGAAAGACAATTGCATCAAACCCACCTAGCACAAGTCATTAGAATGTGTCACATAGAAAGATAACATAGGAGTAAGGGATATAGAGTTTTAGGAGAAGGCTAGATGGGTCAAATGGCTGAGGAAATAGATCTCTCATTTGCCTGTTATCCAAAACTGTATTCATTCAGAACTCACTGCTCACTGTGATGACTGTCTCTAAACAGTCGATTTAAGATAAGATTTTTCTTTGACATTAAGCTGACCTATTGACAGATTCTATCACAGATGGTATTTTATCCATCTCTAATAACCCACTGGCTCATCATATAAAACCCAATTGTTGATTTTTTTTAAACAAAAGTTTTACTAAAAAAATATAAACCAATAGTCACACAGACACATAGTCGGTAAAAAGACGTTAATACCAAAGGCTCAATAATTCACCCAAATTTATTAAATGCCATATTTCCTCTAAAAAAAGAATAGAATTTTAATGTAACAATTTTTATTCACTCCTTAAAAGTTATACCAATGACACATATCAAAATAGACCATCTTCCATCACCAGCCCAGCCCACTAAAGTCTAGAATAGGAAGTAAAAAATAATACTTCTAGTTACAACCTAGGAACATAAATGAACATATGCAGAGTTTTCCTCTTAAATTCCAGTCAGGATCTCAGGATTGTTAATACCTCTGTCAAGAGAATAAAGAATCTCACAGTGAACTGTCTAGTCAGGACTCGAGTTTTTATTTCTCAGCTAAGAACTATGAGAAGCTACAACTCTCCTAATGTATAAAGAACTATAATTCCAGTTTTTTTACAAGTCAGTGAACTGAGTCGGAAAGGGCCAATGATAAGTTTACAAGTTATGTCCTATATGAACTTGGTCAACACAGTATAGACTGGCCTGTTAACAAGGAGCCACACATCCTGCTCTGGGCCTTCTTTTTCTTTCCCACTCTTCCAAACAGCAAGTGATCACCAAAAGCATTTCCCACAGGAAACCACAAACCCCAGTGCCCCTGGTGCCACCTGCAGCCCTTCTGTACAATGGTTGGCCCACCCCAATTCTCTTTAATTCTCTAGAGCCAACGGGTATACAACTGCACCAAACCACTGAATTTCACAATGTAACTTGAGACAAACTGAATCTGAAAGGCTATTTTATGGGTATTTTGCCTCCGCTCTTGCAGGTAATACAATCCATAGTACACCCACTGGCTTGCAGGGTCTGAGTCTCCTAATCCTCATTGCCATACTTCCTCTGGTTCACTTCTCAAAGGAAGTATGGCTGAGAGGACCAGCCAGGAAGATTAGTCTTTCTTAATCACCGTGTTGTTCATAATGGAACATAATGGAAGACTCGATCAATTTTTAATTTTATTTGTGAGTTTTACTTCTTTCTTTGCCATAAAGCATGGTTCTTTCGTTTTTAATATATTTTATCGATTTTAAATAGTTGTTTAAAACAGAGTCTTCATTGTCTTGGAGTCTTTTATAATCTAGTAGTAAAAAGGAGGGTGGTCTCAAATCATAGCATTTGTCAAATGAATCTTTTGACTGCAATTTTGCCACTACATAATACCGAAAACTCAGAATCTGAAAAATAAACTTTGGACATTGTACATGACTCTGCTCGGCTGACTAATATTGACATTTTGCACTTGACATGAAACCGTGATATTCACCTGTCATTTTTGGTCTAAACCAGAAGGAGGGGGAAAGTACAATCAGTAGCTAAAGGACTATAGGGCTCTCTGCAATTGACCTATAATGAAAATGATAAAATGCCATGCTTGAAATATGCTGAAGACAGCGTTGTTATCTTGTAAGCGTTCCATGAGGGCTGTTTCATTTTCTCTGTAAGTGATTTCCAGTAGGAGGAGAGTGACTATATTTCTGAGCATATTGACAAAAACGTCTTTCAGTTTCGTGGCAGCTAAGTGATTGAACAGAAACTCTGGCCTCGGCAGTTATACACAAGCCCTTTAGCCTGAAAAGGGGGCCTAGATTGCCACATTCATTTTGTTTCACTACGATGCATCTGCAGAGTAGAAACAAAACTCCCAGCGTTATCCAGCCTTCAAGCTCAGTCCTATATTTTTCCCTTTGAAATGAACTGAAGCTGATGTAGAGCGGACATGCCTGCTGGAATGCCCTCAGGCCTTTCATTTCTTGAATGATCTGCTAAGACTTGGAATCCACCCAAACCTCCTTGAAGCACCCCCTCTGCAAAGTTTAATCTAATTTAAATGAACTTACTCCTCGGCAGAAAATGCCCTTTCTTATTTCTCCTTGTTTTTTCAGTGAGCACATGGACATGTTTTTGTGTTTCTAAACTTGTGGGTGCTGAAACAATTCAGAAAGAGAGAGAGAAAAAAAAAGAAACGCTACATATTTCTTTACTCCAGTCATGTTAAGAGCAGTGGCAGAAAAACACAATTCTAAAAACTCTTGGCCCTGGCACTGTGCAAATTATTTCACAATATGCAAAGGATTAAGCAGCAATGCACTCATAGTTCCTGTCAAATGTTTCTCTAGTATAAGTAATTCCATAAAGCCAGAGACCTGATATCTCTCTTTATCTTGTACTCATTTCTACACACCTCTTACATCCACATCTTTACAAATAAAAATAGTAATAGAAAATGCATTTGCCCAAATATGCATGCCTGAGGATAAATGCAATCATATATGCCCAAAACACCATACAGGTTTCAAAATATTTAAAAACATTTATCTCTACAAGGAATATGTGAGTACAATATAGAAATTCATAAATAAATGGAAAAGAGGTATTGAATTCTTCCTAAACATATATGGTGAGTGACTGTAAACTGGTCAGCTTTTCTAAACCAAAAATTTGAATATTTATAGTTTTAGTTGACTGGGAGTCTTCCGAAGAAAATTAAGATACTGGCCATGGAGGAAATGTAATGTTTAAAGAGGAGACACAAAAAATGATGCAACTGGAAGGATCACAGTGCATGAGGCTCATCCTTAAAGTTAATCTCTGTCTCTCTCTCCCTCTCTCCCTCCCTCCTTTGCTCCCTCCCTCCCCTCCTTTTTCTCTAAGCAACTTTCAGCTAAATATTTTGCTTTCAGGAATACAGGGGATGAGAAAATCCTTGAGGTCAGAGAAGGTGTGTTTTATATGTAAAAATGAGCTATCCATCCCTGGTGATCATTAGAAAATGTCACCAGAGAAGAAATGAACCCAAGAGGACCTTGTAAAACTCTGTTCTATCTGAAGGCTTCCCATTGTCTCAGCAGCCCATTCATTTACTCAAAAAAACATTTATCAGATACCATACTACCCAGCACTGCGTTACCATCAGCAAGGCATTAAATCTTCAAAGCAGTTTCTTATTCTACACTCATGTTGACATATTTAGGTGGGGCCTTAAATTCTCTATTCAACTGAATGCCTTGTTCCCTTATAAGTAATTTGTCATCTGAGGCACCTTGAAGAAGGTTTTGTTTTTCACCAATGGAATTCTACCATGTATGATGGTATCTATGTAGGAGTTCAAATCATAAAGAATATAGATTGCAAATCCAAGTACCACAGATTAAATATCCTTCCAGGATTGGGTTACTGGAATTAGAGCTCTAGATTCTGCTCTTACTTAGAGCTTCAAGAAATAAATTTCAGTTTTGACAATCTTCAAAAACAAACAAAAAACTAATCAAACCTTAGTTCACTATAAACTAATTTGTCTTCTTTCATTGTTATAAACAAAAAGAGGAACGATTATAAACTGCCTTCACTGGAAACTCTAGCATCATGGGAATTTTCCCAGGCAGCTTTGTGGCAATGCAAGGAGGCTTCAAGTACGTTATAATTATAGCTACCATTCATTATATGTCTATTGTGTTAAGCATTTTATATGCAATACTCCGGCTTATTTTAGGCTTCCCCGCAGTGTATCGTAATTCCTATTTTCTCAAGGAAGAACTCAAGGCTCGGAGAAATGAGGCCACTTTCCCCAAGAGGCACAGTTTGCAAGTGTGTGCAAGAGAGGGATCTCTGACTCTGCACTATTGCACTATTCGGCTTCCTGGATCAGTATCAGTAGTGTGTTTCTATGCTCGAGGGGGCGGGAGGACCGCACCATCACCGTAAAGATTGAGGAAATGAGGACTAATAATGCTGTCTGGGGAAGATTTCTTAGTGCAGGGAAGAAAAAAAAGTAAAAAAAAAAAAAAATTCAGGGGTGAAGAGAACAGTCGCAGCTGTTGAATGAAGAAAAAAAATCCCCCTGGAGGGACCCCGGTTCAATTTCCCCCCCACCTACCCGGAGCTCGATCCCACACTGGGCTCGGTGATTGACAGGCTACTACGAGCCACCGACTGAGGAGCGCGTGGGGGTCGGAGCAAGCGTTAACTTCTCGGCTTTGCTTCTCCCATTACCTCCGCCCCCCTCCAGGCACCCGCTGGAAGCTTCCACGGCCAGTGCCGCGAGGCCGGGAGGCCGCTGACTGATGAGGGCGGCCGGGCGGGAGGGTGCTGAGTGAGGCCCAGGCGTTCTCGCCTCCCGGCCTGGGGACCCTAGCAGATGCACCCGCCTGCGTGGCCAGCTCGGGAGGGAGCTCAGGCCCAAGGCCTGGCCTAAGGTTCTGGAACCTTCACCCAGGCAAACGGCCTGGGCCTGAGCCACGGGGGTATTGGAGACAGCGAGGCCTAAGCGCATAGGCTCAGGGTCTCCTCCCACCCGGGGTTGACCCTGAAAAAGGAGTTCACCGTGTGGCTGCTGCAATGGGACACAGCAAAAGAGCAGGCCCTAGAGTCGCCGCGCAGGCCACAAGTGTCCAGCCGCCCTGCTCGCCTCCTCCTTGGCTCCCAAAGCTTGCCAGCCTAGGCCCCAGCACCCCTCCCACCCCCCCACCCCCACCGCGAGCTGAGCTCCGCTTTCCCTCCATCAACTCCAGGCCGAATTCAATCCGAGAAGGCTCCTTTGAGCTTTTGTGTTTGCTGGGGGAGATGTGGGCGCAGGAGGGATCGCGTTACAACTTTCATTTCCTGAAATGTTTGAGGGAACATCCAGGGTTTTTATCCCCACATCAGGCCCGGCCATGGGCTCGGATTTCAGGCCTTGTCACTCAGCTGTCACCAAACAAACGAGGCTCTCAGAGCCCAGGAGAGGGAGAGCTACCTGCTATTCATGACCCCTGGAGCAGGTGATCGCTCATGGGAAAAACAGGTAGAATTAATCATAGGACTGGTCTCTGCTTCCTCTCCTTTTTGGCAGACTTGGCCACCGTGTGAAACCTATCAGAAATCAAATTAACTCTTTCTTGTCCCCCACGGGAACAGAAAATACTTTTCAGAAAACTCAGCATTCATCCACAGCCAATGGTGCACCGAGAGTGAGAGGCAGTTTCTTAGCTTCTAGTGGTCCCTGGATTTGGGGTAGAATGAGACATTTCTATGCCGTCTATGAGAAGTCCTACCGATTAGAAGTCATGGGTATAATCCCTAACCTCAGGTAGATTCCAGCATCTTCTCCCTGTCTACCTGGATGCCATTACTTGCTTATAGGAAAATGGAAACCTCCAGGAGGGGTTTCTAAGAAATTCCTGTGAGTAGGATATCCCTGCCTTCCTTTCTTCCCTCGGCCATCTATATGTAGGGTTTCCACATGGAGGTCTGAGGGAGACTAATCTCTCAAAATCTCCCCATCATTTTCTTATTAATTTGTCATTTGGAAATTTCATACATGCATGCAATGTGTTTTGATCAAAGTTACTCTGCTTCCTCTCCCCAATTCCTCCCATCTCCCCCCACCCTAACTTCATGTACTTTATTTTTTAAAAAGCCCACTTAGTGCTGCTAGTATGTGCATGGTTGGAGGGCCACCCATCCGAGCACAGGCAACCATCATCCCTAAAGAAGAGTGACTCAGCCTGGTGGTGCCTTTAATGCCAGCACTAGGGAGGCAGAGGCAGGCGGATCTCTGTGAGCTCCAGGCCAGCCTGGTCTATAGAACAAGTTCTAGGACTGACTCCAAAGCTAAACAGAGAAACCCTGTGTGGGGGGGTGACCCTCCCTCCCCATTCATCTTAATTCTGGTTTAATTCTTGCTTTAGCTGGACCAAAGCAGAAAGGTCTACATTCTTTTGCTCTTTGCGGATTTTTTTTTTGCTTTGAAATTGTAGTATGAATTTAAAATCATACTATTTTATGTTTGCTATGTCTTTCTTTTTTTATACCTCCTTCCTCTCTCTAGGATGAAATTTTCTAGAGGCAATATAAAAATGCCTTCAGCTTTGTTTCAAAGATACATTAGGAAGAGCTAACCAGCACAGTTTAGAAACTTTAAAACAGACTTTTTTTTTAAGGTAAAAATATAGTAAGGGGCCTGTTATTATCATTCTGCTTGCTAGTTCTTCCACAAAAAAGTGTGTGTGTGTGTGTGTGTGTGTGTGTGTGTGAGAGAGAGAGAGAGAGAGAGAGAGAGAGAGAGAGAGAGACCAGGAGATACACAGCATGTAAAATAATCCTCCTGGCCTTTTTTTTTAATGAAGATTTTTGTCTGTTTATTTTGGAAATAGTCATTGGTTCCAGATTCCCAGAATTGATTTTTTTAAGATTAGTGATTTGCGCCCTGAGCAATATTATTGTTCAATTAAAATATAAAAAAAAGAAAAAGGAAGAAACCTTGACTTGACTTTAGGGGAAGCATGTCATGTTTACATAGCATCAGCAATGCTTAAAAGATATGCAGCACACGTCTGAAGGCAGACAAAGGTTCGGTTGTTGAATATTCTCTTCACCTCATAGACACTGAGAGCTGACATTCTCTCTAGAGCAACCTTTAGAAATGGCTGCCCTGACTTCCACCTTCAAAGCAATGCTATATAAAATCATCACTAGTTCCATCTTCCTTGACTACATGGGCTGAGAGGTACAACTAACTCTGCTCAGTACTGCAGAGCAAGCCATCTCACTCTCAAAAGGAGCAGCTCTCTGTGAGCTTGTTTCCATCTACCCCCCACTTGCCACACTCGGCAAGTGCTGCCACAGGCAGACGGATACAGTCACATAATATTTGTGTGCAAGCCAACCAAAGATGTCACACTTAGGTGAGCTGGGGGTGTTGGATTGTTTTATTTTGTTCTTGGGTGAGGCAGGGGTCACCATCCCATTGTCTTTTCCTAGTATTTAAACCACTTAAGTGACTGGAAAGTCAAATTATAAATTTTAGCAAAGCAGCTAAAGCCTTGCCCAAGGGCAAAAGGAAAAAAAAACCTGTGTGCCAAGAGGGTGGGAGAGTAGTTGAATTTGTAAAAAATACTTAATGTCAATAGAACTCCTCAAAAGTCCATTTACAGACGTGTTGCCTGGAATCTATAGATTATCAAGGACACTGACTATGAGATGTATTCTGTAAGAATCTCATGACACACACGGTGTCTTGTGTCAGTAAAAATGCATAATCTGGGACCCTTATTTTAATTCTACATGAACGTCCACTCAGATCCTGAGCCACCACCAATTTCCCAGCTCCCCCTCCAAAGTTGGTTCTATCATGAATGAGTCATGGCATTTTAAAAGTCGTAATCCATTTAAAGTCCAAATTAAACTAACTTGTACTGCATATTAAAAGTAAAATTGGAGGTGTCAGCCTGTGATGTTTCTATTTGATCCTACCTGTGTCCTTATCATAAAGTATATGTTATTTTTTTAATAACTTTGAGGGAAGTGCAGAAAGGGGACCAGACAGATGTAGGTGGTATAATTTGCAGTCTGTATTATTATATAAAGGTCCAGAATCTCTCTGCCTCTTTTTCTTTCAATGACAATCACTAACGATAAGGAAGAAGAACGTCACTCAGAATCTTTCCACATTTTAAATTACAATTGAGAGGCCACTTCAGGCACACAGAAGTATGTGTAAAATCTAAAGCTAATCTATTCGCCTTTTCAATAATAGGGCTTGGTTTTGATGCTTGGTTTTCAGTTTTCTTTTCTTTCCTACATTGTTCTGTTTGACCATGGGGGATATTTTCGGATCACGGTCACAGACAATAGTGTGTACCTTTCCTAAAAGCCCTGTGAGACCGTACTCTACCTGCCGAGAACCCCGGGCTCAGCTGTCTATTAACAAGTTAAAAGAAGATCTGAGGCGCGCTTGGAGAACCACCGGCTTTCCACGCGCCTCCAGCAGTCTCTTTTGCTTTGTTTTTAAATGCTACTGCGGTGTTGTTTCTCGCTGTCTGAAAGGACCACAGCGTCTAAAACCCTGATTGTCATCCTCAGTAGGAGAACAGGTTTCCGATTTCATCAGCTGGAACGAAGTTGTGTGTGTGTGTGTGTGTGTGTGTGTGTGTGTGTGTGTGTGTGTGT
>NC_022009.1:8412286-8441536 GCF_000317375.1 Microtus ochrogaster | reverse complement strand
TGTGTGTGTGTGTGTATGTGTGTGTGTGTGTGTTTGCTGAGTTTAAAATGCGCAAGAAAACGAGGCCTTCTGGGTAGAAGAAAAGCCAACATTTCGTACATATTTTTTATAGTTTTTGTTTCCCTCTGGTTCACCTACCTCCTGCCATCTCCCCCTCCCCCGCACTTAGAGACGTTCCCAGGTGGATTTTCTGGACCCAGTCAGACCCGCGAAGGAGTCTCTATGAATTTGGGGTGCTCAAAGTCCCCACTTGGCTAAGGTAACGCAGCATACCTGCACCTATGGAACTAAGTCCTCTGGTACCCTCACTGCGAAATGTGAGAAGTAGTGGCCACAGAAACAGATTCCTCTGCTTTGGGCGGAAGGAGGTGATCTAGGATTCTTTAGAGTCTTCCGGGAGAAAGCTTTGGAAAAGGAATAACCCACCTGTGCCTGTCCATACCATCCACCTCTGTTAAATCTGGGTTTTGTGTACAAAAGAATGCTGGCAGGTGGGCTGCTGCCTTCTCTCTGGGTCCCAGACTGGACAAAGGGGACAAAGGTAGCTGCTCCCTCACCCCTTCAGCAACCGGGTTACACTGGAAACAAAGTTACTTTTCTGCCACAAAGGATGTACTTTAGAAGCCAGGTGCCACTCCCCAGCTGTAGAAATGGCGACTAGCTCCCAAATAGGCCATCTCCCTGCTTGGCACTGCTTGGATCGCATTTGAGTAAGGCGTTTAAACCACAGAGCCAAAGACAGGGCCCCAATCTAGTGGGAAGGCCCGCTGGGGAATGCCCCCCCCGCCCCCGCCGAGGTCGCAAGGGGAGAGACTCCGGGCCAGAGCTGAGGGTTGAAGAAGACCAAGAGCCCTGACACCTGCTCAGGGAGCCTCATGCTGCCCGGAGACCTAGTTCACTTCAAGGCCAGGTGTCACCCTGCCATGGAGCGTCCCGTCCCGTGCCACTCTAGTGCTAGAAACTCAACAATGAGGCCGCGAGCCTTGAGTCTGGGAGATGACCCCGGACGCCCAAGATGACCCGCTGTTTTGTCTCACAAGGCTCAACCCAAGGCCTTATTTTCTCACTTGAGGCCTGACTGGCCTCCTCTGCTATCAGGGACTTTGCACCACCAGACCCTGTGCCTGGAGCCTCCTGAAAATCCGGGTCCTGAGACAGGTGTGGTTCTCTTGGTAGCAGAGAGGTCCTCCAGGACTGCCCTTGCCCCCTCAATGCAAAGTGGCACCAACAGCCTCTCCGGAGGGCAGAGAACAGACGCCCCCACCCACCCCCTACCCTATCCCCAGTTCTCTGCAAGCGAAGAAGCACAGGCCACCGGCCTCTTGATCTTGGGTCTGGAGTCCTGCTCGTGGGCCCCCTTGAAAGACCTTCAGGCGTGGGAGGCCGCTACGAATGCGGTCTCTGCAAGCGGGGGGGGGGGGGTGCACAGCCGGAGGGAGGGCAAGTGCGCTGGGGTGCGGTACCTGGTGCTCAGAGGGCCCTCGGTGGCTTTCAGGGAAGGCGACCTGACCAGAGTCAACGGAGTCAGGAGTCAACACTTGGAGCTAGGCCACCAGCGCGGTCCCACTGGTAGCTTCCACCCTATCTCAAGATGAAGACCAAGCTGTCCTTACCTAGAAAATAGATTCAGTACCTACAGCGACCAGCTCCAGGGATCTCGAGTCCAGGTTCTTGAATCCCCACCTGCCAAGCCAAAGACTCAGGAATTGATGGCCAAACCCTTTAGCCTCAGAACACTTAAGAAGCGTCTTTCTCAGCCAAAGGATCACGGGAGAAGGAAAGAAGACAGCCGGATCCCAGCGACCTCGTATTGAGATTGAAGACGTTTTGAAATCATCGCTCGATTTGGTGGGTTTTATTTTTAATTTCACTTGGCAAATGCTGTGAAGTTTTGTCCTAAAACCACTTTCTTTATAAGAGGCTGAACAATTAATTTTTGGCTAGCGCTATGAAATCTGCGGAGGAGAAACGAAAAGAGGCTCCACATTCGGTTAAACTTTGACTCCAAGAAAATAAATTGGATGCTCCTCAACAGCTGGTTCTCGGAGATTTCCTCGAGGGAAAAAAAATATAGTTAGTTACCCCCCCCCCCCCGTAATGATCACTCTAAAATGATTGCCAACAAAACTCAGAGCAATATCCAGCTTTCTCGCTTCCTCCTGCTTGTTCTGCTCTTAGCCAGACTGCGCTGGGGATGGCGGAGAGAGGCAGATTGTGCAATGTCTTATTAAACACATCTGGAATATGCGCATTCTGGATCGAGTGCCAGGGGTTTTACAAAGAGTTTATGGCTATGACAGAAAACTGTCCTTTTAACGAGTTTACAAGCAGTAATCACGGGGGCTTTTAACAGGACCCGCCGTCTTAGCTGCTAGCCAGACCTGCAGACTTTTCCAAGCTCCACCAACCAAAGGAGCAGGAAGTGGGCCGGCGCGCCCCGGGAGACAGAACTTCCACGATGCTACAATTATTCCAAGAGGAGCTGCAAGACTGGGGGGTAGTAGGAGTAGGAAGCGAGGGCATGTAAGAAATTAAAGTAATTGGCCCTTCCTTATTTTCCAGAGAGATTTCCGCGGTCTCCTTTGAAGCCTGTCAGGGTCACCGAAAGCTATCTTTGGGCCGGGTGTTTGTTTTGGGGCGTGAATGCGAAGAATGTGTGGAGATTCCCTGGGAGAGCCCCCTCCTGCAGAGGGTGGCATTTCTCGTGGCCCAAGACGTGGAGAATAAACACCCTAGTGACTTAAATAAACACCGACTTAATGATCCAAAACACTAACAAGGGAGATTGGGACCCGGAGCTCCAAGCCCAAATGATGGTCTCTGAGCGGCTGTGTGCACATCTGTCCATCACCAAGGGAAAATGGCATTATAAGTAAAAGTGACTATATTTAAAACCAGTGACCATTTCTCTTTTAAACGCAAACAATTCGACAGTTAAAAAAAAAGAAAAAGAAAAGAAAACTCATGATAGGGCGGCCTTAATCTCACACATCCACACCCCATTCCGTTCAGGTCAAGAACTACAGGGAAAGGTAGGAAAGAAATATATTAATGTTGACATTTATAGATGAGGAAAAATCAAAATTATGAAACTGTCATGTCAGAAAATAAATAGACTCTCCCTGGGGAACAATATTTTACAAAGCACAAGCAAGCCAATCCTGTTATCCTGAGTAGAATTTTAATAAATAATGCCATTTGTTTCACTAGTCTTAAAAGCTAAATACAGAAGATACATCATTTTGCCCCAGGCAAAAAAGAACATGGAGGCTTCATGATCACTGGGATTTTTCTGGACA
Source organism: Microtus ochrogaster (assembly GCF_000317375.1). Taxonomy (NCBI): domain Eukaryota; kingdom Metazoa; phylum Chordata; class Mammalia; order Rodentia; family Cricetidae; genus Microtus; species Microtus ochrogaster. The sequence continues at coordinate 8,438,237 of NC_022009.1, read as the reverse complement.
CTATCTGAGAAAAGAGCTCCCGATGGCCTGCTTCTTATTTGTACAGATCAATTCGTAATTTTAAATCCGTGTTCAAGTTCCCTTTTTTTAAAAAAAAAAAGCAGATAAATTGCTTTTGCTTTCACAGTCTTTTCATAAGCTGTTAACACAGAAGAGCCGAGTTAACATGAATGCTGTGGAGAAGAAACAGTGGTAAACAAAACTGCATTACTAAATAATAAAAAATAAATAAATACCCAAGGCTAAATGTCTTCTCTTTTGTCATATCATTAACCTATTTTCTTGGTTTCCGGTAGCAGGCTTCAAAAATAACCTGTAATTCATAGCTATTCCTAAGTAAGCAAGCAGACTTGTTTCTAAATAGGCCCAATGACAGCAATACAGGACTCACCTTTCTCAGAAACAGAATCAAACTCCTGGTGATCTACTGAGTTTTAATTTAGACTGGTTTGGGTACAATAGAAAAGAAGCCTAGAAACACTTGCTGTTTTAGTAACAAATCCCAGGTTGCCAGGTTTGTTGGCACCCTTGTGCAAGAAGAAAGTAGGAATAGAGGGTCCTCTCAGCAGAGGCAGGAAAGTCCTGAGGGTAGGAGTGAGGACGGTCAGGAAAGTGGCTTCCCCTCCCTTGTTGGTACACTGCTAGAGTTTGCCATAAGCAAAAGAAAAAGAAAGAAAACAATCACCAAAAAACCCCACTAAATTTGACAAAAATAGTTGTATTACTAATGCCACTTCTATTTCTAGCCACCTCACATAGAGAGCATTAAGACATTTAGGCACTTGTTTTCCCCCACTAATACTGTTCTTTTATTTTAATCTACATAAAATTATTTAACACTAAATATGAAAAATGTAAACTTAATTTTCCCCATCAAAACAGTTATGATTTTATTTTTCCTATTCATCTTAAGAACGCAGCCAGCTCCTCTCAGCCTGGAGGGTTTTTTTTTTCATTTGTTTTTGTTTTTATTTTCTTTGTCATGTCTCTCTTTCTCTTCGTTTCCTTTTCCTCTTCCCTAAACCATTTCTCCATCAATAAATAAAAAGGAAATAATTAAAATCCAGTTGATTCGTAATTTTTCTTCACTAAAAGAAGATGAAGAAGAGGAGGAGGAGAGGGAAGAGGAGGAAGAAGAGGTGGAGGGGCGGCTACTGAAATGAATGTCTGGGTTATCCAGGACTAGGTGCTTTTGTTTCCTGACCTTTCAGTGGGAGGGGAAATAAGAGTATTAAGAGTTGAGGGAGACTATACTCAACTGAGATCGCTGTGGGTTGTGATTTTTTAAAAAGACATTTGTGAAAGCCCATCATTCCTTTATGCGCAAAGAACCCCAGAGACAAGCTGCAAAATTGTTCCTGCCGTCTATGTACAAGTGTCTCTAGTTGTTGATGTTGGTTGCTTCTCCAGCCGTCCCTTCAAGACCCCAATACCTCCCCACTTAGGAACCCAAGTCCACCAGACTGGAGGTGAGTGGGCCCAGCAGAGAGTCCTGGAGCTGATGCTGGTGGGCTTGCAGGCCGTGGCTGGGCTGTGAGGCCGTTAGGCCTGGGAGAGAATAGTTTGAGCTCCTGGCGTGGCCCATATTGCTCTGTAGCAGAAGGACCGAGTTCTGGTCTGGACTTTGGGGAGGTGAGAATTCCTCTTCAGAGCTGGACATGAGCGGCTTGCCCCCTTCCAGAGGAGAGAGTTGATTCTGCTTGTTGGAGGACGAGTTATTGTTTTCAGTGTTCTCCCTGAGAAATAGAGGACAACACCATATGGTTAAAAAAAAAAGCGTGAGGTGAAGGGGGGGGGCTGGAAGGAGGAAAGGGCCATTGTGCAATCTGTCACCAACCCAAATGGAGGAGCTCTGCCTCCCACCCATCCCCAAGGGTCATTGGGGGAAGGTGGAGGCCAACTAGAGAAATGGGGAGCCTGTTGCCTGGAGATAGCCCCGCTTCTTCCGTACTCCTCAAACTCGGGTGAGCGTGTTTATTTTAAAAAAGCAAAAAAATTAATGTGCTTTCAATTTTGTGTGAGCAGCTATGTTAAAGGACCCATCAACTAGTCCCGTGCTCCCAAGTGACTGTTTGGAAGCCCTCGGACAAATGGTTGTTGAGATAAAGAAATGGTCAGGAGACAAACTGCCCACTGCACAAATGCTCGCTGTGACCCAAGTCAAAGGCCTGCCACCATCTGAGGAAACAATTAGATGACCAGTTTCCCGGCCCCTGTCCGAAGACTTGGGTTTCAGAGACGTAGGACAGGTCATGGGAAGCCGTGCCCAGAGCGGCCTAGCGACCCTGAGTAAACACAGGGAGCTTAGCCAGTCTCTCGGATTTCATCCAGGAGTGGGCCCTCGCTTGGCTTCAGGGACCCGCCGTTTTGTGAACTAAAGGCTAGCTAGAACCGTGCAATCTCTGTTTCTTTGCTCCTAGTTGGTTTCTCAACCCCTTCTGTCCTCTCAAGCTGCACGCCAACAATCCATAGCCTCCCTTCCTGTCTCAGCAGGGAAAATTTCGCCGCCCGGCTTCGGCTGGGCGTCGCTCGACCCCGCATAGCCGAGTGTCAGTTCCCGCACCCGGTCCCAGTCAACTTCTGGACATCCCTGCTCGCCGCTTCCGCCTTCCGAGCGTCGGCGGCCACCCCTAGGCGAGCGCTCGCCCATCAGCACTCTCCCTTCCTCGCAAGGTCTCTCTCGGAGAGCTCCTTTCTTCCGAAATTCGGCAGACTCTGTGGTTTCCCACCCAGAAGGAAACGTGGAAGCCAGTTCTTCGGTCCCGGGGATGCCAACGAACAAAGGGCAGCCTGCGGGGCCCTGTGCCCGGGTCCCCAGACCATTAGCTCTGCTCCGCGCTGCGCTGAGCTCGCCGCCCGCGGCCGGGATTGCCTCCGAACAGCAGCCAGAAGCCCTGGCGCGAACCGCCCCGGCCTAGCAGCAACCGTGTCTGCATGAGAAGGGGGGAGCAGAGATCTCCCCTCACCCGCCGGCTCCCCAAAATATAGCTTTGCTTGGGAGCTCCAGGGCGGGAGAAGCCAGCGACTGTAGCCTCTCTCCCGCGGCAGGGACGGCGGGGCCAGAGAAATCAACCCGGCCACGCACAAGGGAGCGCGGCAGGCGGCAGTCTTCTCCCGGCTAGGGGCCTCTGATACGACACCCAGTAGCGACTCCCCCAGATCTCTCTTTTCCGGGGTATTTCTTCACTAGACTCCTCCCTTTGTCCAACTGGTGAGGAATGAACTCTCATCCATACACCAGCTGGAGAGAGTGAGTTAAGAGCCCGGTGGCATTGGGGGCTGAGTTGACGTCTCAGACCAGATCGGAGAGAAAGGGCTGAGGTTCGAGACCCTCAACCGCACCGGACAGCTTACCTCGCGTACACCAAGCAATACACCCCTTCCCTCCGATCTACAGACTCCCTGGCCAACCCCTCTCTTCGCCGCATCCAGCCAGCAAGGCAGGAAGAACAAACCCAGAGCCAGCTGTTCTCGACAGTCTTTCCCACCAAAGAAACCCACGCGCGGGTGCTCAACGCAAAAGTGGCCCAATCCCTAGCAGGCAGCCTCAAGAGTTCGTGAACTTTCACTGCCGCGTCGCCGAGGCCGGGGCGCCGCCCCACGGACCTCTGCTCGCCGCCGGCGGGTACAGATTCCGGAATGATGCCTGCGGGGACTGGGGTGGGCAAAAAAGGAGCGGAGGGTGAGACTTCCCAGGGTCGCCCGAGCCTGGGCTAGCACGCCGCGTACCTTTCCTTGGCCTCGGCAGCCCGGTCTCTTTGCCTCCGGTTCTTAAACCAATTGCTGACCTGGGTGGTGGTGAGGCCGGTGGCCTCGGCCAGCTCCCGCTTCTCCCGCGGCGAGGGGTAGGGGTTGTGCGCGTACCACTCCCTCAACACGCCCCGCGACTTCTCCTTGAAGCAGTAGCTGGTCTCTTCGCCATCCCAGATGGTTCGCGGCAGCGGGAATTTTCGGCGTACCCGATATTTGCCCACGGCACCCAGCGGCCGACCGCGAAGTTTCTCGGCCTCCACGTAGTGCGCTTTCAGCCACAGCTGCTGCAGTTTAGGGTGGTTGTGGGGCGAGAACTGGTGGCTCTCCAGGATCTTGTAAAGCTCGCGGAAGTTGCCGCGGTGGAAGGCGACCACCGCCTTGGCCTTGAGGACGCTCTCGTTCTTATGCAGGTGGTCGCAGGCGGGCAGCGACCACAAGAACCTTCCCAGGCGTTCCAGGTTCCCGCCTTGCTGCAGAACCTCGCACACGCATGCCACTTGCTCTTGCGTAAAACCAAACGACGGCAGCATCGACATGGCTGGCGCTGCCTGGGCGCACCGGCCCGGGCGCACGCGGCTGTGAGCGGATCTGAGAAAGCTGGGCGGAGGTGGGGCGGGGGGGGGCGGCTGCCGCGGGGAGGGGGGTGCCGCTGCTCCTAACCCCCTCCCAGGCTTGGCCCAGGCGAAGAGACCAGTCGGACCTTGCGGGTGGGAGGCGTAGGAAGACGAGGGGCGCGCTGGACTCCGAGTGGCTGGCGCACTCCGAAGCCTTCCCGGCCTCTCTGGCTCCTGCCTGCCGCCGGGTAGATGCTGCTTGTTGCTGGAGAACTTGGTTTCTGTTCTCCCCGCAGCGGCCTTAAAGCGCGCAGCGTCCCCGGCACGCTGATTGGCTGCGGGCGGCGCCTATCCGAAGCTGGCCAGCCTGCGCGCCGCCCGGCCGGGCAGAAAAGCCGCGCCGCCCAGCAGCGCGGCGTTGGGAGGGCAAAGCTGCCTAGCTGGGGATAAGGAGTGGTGGGAGGAGTAGGACCCGGAGAGGTGGGAAGTAGGGTGGGGTCAGGAGGAGGGAGCTAGGGTACTGGAAAGGCTGGTGAGCAAGTCAGGACCTCGCGGAGCGGCGCCCTCTTTGGTGTCACCTAAGGGGAGCCTCGCGCACCTCTGCACAAATCAATGGCTGCAGACGTTCTAAAGACCCTCTTCGCCATACTCCTATCCCTGTCCCTTGCAGTCTTGGCTTTTCCCGGTGAGCTCATATTTAATTACCTTAATGTTGAGATGAATAAATAATGGATTGATGAATAGCTTATGGAACGCGATAAATAATACAAGAACAGAGCAGGGTTCTGTGCTGCCGGCACTCAGAGAGTGTCTTCTTCCGGGTTTGGCTTCAACTCTCTCTGGAGTGCCTTCTCCCAGGTTAGACTTCAGCTCCAGGAGTCAAACCTGATTTCTTCCCCCTTTCCATCCTAACCCCTAAGCCTCCCAAAGGGCACACTACTCTGATCTGGGCAACATTCCCCTCATTCTCAAAGTGCTTCTAGACGTGGCATTAGGAGAAGGGTTGGCCCTGGCACAATAGCCCAGTGGATAGAGACAGACACTCGTGCTTTATTTGCGGTTTAGTATCTTGCCCTTGTCAACAGACTTCTGGACTCAGTTTCCCCATTTGCACGGTTGCGTTTTTCAGCGTCACCTCTGTTACTGATGAATGCCGAAAAGCTTTACTTGCCATTAGCAAAAATGTATCCGGAATCTCATGAAAAAGACTCTGGATGGGGTGTAAATTAAACAAAACTGTGCCCAGCTCCAATAACCTTCGAGCTGTAACATAATCCTTGCCCTCCTTTGAGAGGGACACTGCCCTTAAAGCTGGAACCCCAGTGGCTCCAAGAAGATTAAATAAAGTGTGTGTGCATGCGTGTGTGTGTGTGTGTGTGTGTGTATTGCCATACTGGCCTATTTTGCTGCCAGGGAATGAGAGGTGTCCTGCAATTTAAGTCCCATCATCTGCTATTTTGTTTCTGTGTGGAGAATGCTTTAGTAAAACTACACAAACAAATGAAGCTGTCATTATCTTAAGCCTCATTTGCACACCTTGTTCCAAAGCAATTATTAAGAAGATTTTGAAAACAATTAGCCTCTCTAAATAGAGATAATCTATTGTCAGTAGCTAAGACTGGCAGCAGATAAGAACAATGTGTGGAGATAAGAGGAGCCAAATGGTGGAAGGAGAGTGACTTTATGACTATACTTATCTCTGATTAGATAAGTTCAAAACAGAATTTTAAGTACACTTCAAAAATGCTTTTGATTTCAGTGTGCCCTCTTAGAGAATGGCCAGGAGCAAACTCAAGGCTCTTTAAGCTTGCTTGTCTTTTTCCAATGTTTTGATTTCATCAGCCAAAGAGACTGCACCACAGAGCCTTTTGCGAGATCTAAGTGAGAGAAGGGTTTCCCTCTGTATTATTTATATGGTTTTAAAATAATGCACCCAGTCCAATACAGCCTGTAACATGCATTTCAAACTCATAAAGGGTTCCCACCTCGAGGTTGTTTCCCCTGAGAGATGCAAGTAGACAGAAAGGCTCTGCCGGGATGAGCTCCCACACAATGCTTTCTGCCTCCCTGAAACTCAGTCTATCCCGTGCAATTAACGCTTGGAAGCAGATGCTGATGCATCATTACATTTAAGCTTTTTTTTTTAAAAAAAAATAATGGGTGTGTATTATTCCAAAGGAGCTCCTGCCACATGGTATGCCCAATGGCTTACTTTCCAAACTGGATGCCTGGCACTGCTGAGTCCTAGGCTATGAGCCTGGTAATTTTCCCTCCCTGTCTTATTTTAGGGCTCATGACGTTTCAGATGAAGTCTTAAGGAACGACAGTGTCCTGCCAAGAGGACCGGCTCTGGTTGGAACAGTCCCTATTGACATGGCAGCTGTGTGAGGACCAGAATGGGGACTTACATGGGCTCTCAAAAATCAGTATCCTAAAGTCTGGATCAAGTGTGCACAATTAAAATGGGAGGAGGATTATAAGCACAGTCATGTATCTTAAAAGACAAAGGGTCCACTGAGCACAGCATGTACTTTGTAATTAACAGTCTTCGAAGGGAAAAGAGCCACAGATAACTACAGGTATACATTTTCAGAGGGTAACAGGAGAGAGATGGCAGGGTATGACCACCATTTCTCTGGCACCCTTCAGATCCCCCTGCCCATTTTTTTTTTATAAAAAAATCTTTGTTCAAAAGGAATTGGGACTGTACCAGACACTGGTGACAAGTGGGGGGGAGAGGAGTGGCCTAAGTTCTGTGATAACTGGCACCAAGGTAAATGAGAGGTTCTTTTTCTCAGAGGCAGAGGCGGGGCGGGTTTCTGGACACAGCAACACTCCCCCCCCCCATTTAATCCAATAGATCACTTAACTAAAAAGGAAAAGTGCTGTATGCTTTGTACCAAGGAGCCTACCTGCTATTTGGATCCCTCGGTGAAGGGAACCAATTGTTATAAATGATAATTATTGGCTTGAATATATAAGGTTTCCCCAAATGGAACCTTTCACTGAAAACCACTAAAAGAGGTAAAATGACATGAATTTACAAACCACATAAACCAAATGATCCATTTTAAATCGCGCACAGAAAGGTTTGAGCTGTTCTGTAATATAAAACCTTTGCTGTCAATGCAAATCGCATGAAAAGCAGAGATGCGTCGGGAATTTAAAGGAAACCCAACAACTCTAGCCTGCTTGTTGCTGCCCTGGCAGCTTCCGGACTTAGCAGGGTGACGCTGGGTGAGAAGCTCCCGATGCCTCTATAGTGCAGGTAATGGCCAGGTCCACAAAGCAGTGGACCGAAAGTCCAAGGCAAAAACATTAGGAGCTGCCGAGTTGACATAGGCCTCAGATCAAAATCCTGTATCTGGGACCTACTTGTTTTTCTCCTGGCTTGAAGCAAGATACCTTGAGGCTCCCAGACGGTTTTCTTGGAGTTCCTTTACCAAGAAGGATTTGGGGCTTCTACCCTACCTACAGATTTGGAAGTCAAGGGCATCCTCAATAAACTAGGGTCATCTCTATGGAGCGGTGCGGAGACTGAGATCCCAGCTGAGGCTGCCAAGGTCATCTTTTTCCTCCGCTTTTGCTCGTGCCCCGGGTCCTTGGGAACCCGGTTCAGATTCTGGGCGAGCTCGGGAGCTGCCGCCTACCTGCCCTGTGCAGGACGCCGTTGCCTGCAAGGACTGACGAGGCCAAGGGATCAAGAAGGGAGATTTGCGGACCTAGGGAAGAGAAATTCAAAACCAGTCCATTAGTAAATGAGTTTTGTGTTGTCAAGGTTCTTTCCCATCCACTTGCTGTTCTGAAAAATAGATCACGTTTCGTTATCTTTAGTGGGAATCTGCAACGCGACACCGGATCCGCGAGGCCCCCGCCTCCCTCCCTCCCACCCATCCTCTCTGCCTCGTTCTGCCTCGCTGAGGGGAACCGTCCGGCCTCCTCGGCTTATTTCTGAACAATGAGGATTTGTCTGTAGCCCTAATGTATTTATGTATGGAAGCAGGGGGTGGTAGTGGCTTTCTCCTGGAAGCGGGGAAGCGTGGGGACAGAGGCTCCTGCTTCCGTGGTGCGAAAAGGCTAGGCTGGCTCAGGACGCCAGCGGACCACCGCCCCCTCCCGCACCTGGACAAACAGAACCAGTTGGAGTCCTACGCCTGCAACCCTGTCTTCTGTCCACCGTGAGCAGCTCCAGAAAGTGCCATCTCAGTGACCACACTGCCTCGAGAAGCACAGGGGAACAGAATATGACACCTCCAAACACAGGCATCCTAGCTCCGTTCTCCACCAATCTGAGCTCCTATCCCAGTCCCCTCCCCTCCTCATACTGAAAAGACACAGAGGGGAAAGAAAAGGGGTGCTTGGTCGCTGTGGTTGGGAGGCGTGATGGTCCGTCTCTCGGAGTCTCACTCTCTGTGCTACTCAAAGAAAAATGGGGTATTTTGTCTGTGCCTGAGGTGTCATTCACTCGCTCTCCACTCTGACTGTCGCCGGTTCTCCTCCAACCACTACTCAGCATTTACCCCCACCCCTTTGCTTATTTCTTTCTGTTACTTCTGCTGCTCAGCCTCAGCCTAGGGCCGCCAACGGTCGAATCTGAACCATAAGCTCCCATTCAACATTAGGTGGCAAGTACCTTTCTGGAAAAAGAGGTGCCACACACAATCGCTTCTTAAGAATGCCGACACACTGGCTGGCCCCCTTCCCCTTAAATATTACCTTGGAGCAAGTTTACGAAATTGAGGACTCTGGAGAGTGCTTATCTTCCCTTGGATTTTCAATCAACTTTCCCCTCCCTCTCTCTCAACTAATGTACATCCTGAGTACCACATCTGTCTAAGCTAAGAAGAATTTCCTTTTGGGAGGTGAAAGCCTGCAGCTCCTCCTGTTCAGAGGAAAGTGCTAGTGACAGTAATGCAGGGTGACACTAAATAAACAGTTAGGGTGGACTGGAAAGATGGAGTTAATTATCCAGTGAGCTGCGTTGCAGCCCAGACCATCAGGGGCTGATTTGTTTTGGCTCATACTCCAAGGAAGGAGACAAGCCACTCTCTTCTGCACATCTCTTTGGGATCCTGATCATTCAAATCTCGAACAAACAAAACAAAAACCGCTATCTGCGGACCACTGCTTCAATTATAGCTCGTTTTATTACTCTTCTGCAGACTGGAAAAAAAAATGTATGCTTTGTTACCTCACTGCCCTAGAGAGAAAATGCAAACACATTCCTATGAGAGAAAAATCAGGGGAGTCAGAGACCAATGTTTTTATTTTTAAGAGGTCCAGTTGTAAGCAAAGCAGACAGTTTGTGTCCTCCCCATCTCTCTTCACTTTGAATCTTTACAAACAATTTTTAAATCTACATACTTATTTTTTTAAGTAAAATGTTAGCCTGCTCTTTATATATTCTCTCTCTCTCTCTCTCTCTCTCTCAAATCAGACTTCGTGAAATTTTAGATGCAATTAGATTTATTGTTTGTGTGATTCCCTGACGATCCGGTTCCCTCAGGTAAGCCTGTACTTACATATAAATCCCAGTAACTTAAAACGTCTCCCTCCCCAGTTTGCTCACCCCCCCCACATTCTGATATTAATAATCCCCGGCTGCCCCTCTTTCCGGGTCATTACGGTACTGCTGGTCTCTAATCAATCCTAATGCGATGGCAATTGGAGTCCCTGATGACTGCGGCTCGGATTTCTTGTAATGGCTCTACCACATTTTCCTGGACCTCTTTCTTTAACCTGAGATGCCAGGGGGACGAGTCCCTTCTCTGCTGCTGATTACTTCAAGATGTGGGGGCTGGTTTGAACAGAAGGAGAAAGACGCGCACAGTGTGGCCGCCACAGCCTGCAGAGATGAACAGACGTCTGCACGCCCGGACAAAAAGCACCAGAGTGCCACTCACTGTTCTTTCTTTCCGGCATCATTGTCCAGGCCCAATCAATTCACCATGGAGGACCGAAATGTAGACTTTTAGACCGTCTCCCCCACCCCCACTGCCCCTGGTGTGCAGAAACCTGGCGGTCTCTGAGCTTCTCGGGCTCTTGCCCGAATCTCACCTAGGCAGAGCGCTTCCAGGCTCCCGGACCCCCAGCCAGGCCTGCCCTTTACTGCTCCCCACCTCTCAGAACTCGCTCCTCTTTCCTCCGCTTCCTCCCCAGACTCAGCGTGGTTTCCCCGAAGGGACCAGATTCTGAAGTATTCCTTCAGACCCTTGACCTCTCTTCTGCTCCTTGTCCCAGAGTTGCCTGAAATTTTCAACCTGCTACCGACTCAAAACCGGCTTTCAGTTTGGCCTGGTCCTGTCGGGAGACGAGCCGTTCTCCCCCTGAGTTCTGGGGGACTGTCGCTGGCAGACCTTAACCTCCAGGGGCAAAGGACCGACTCTTTTCTGGTTGCTGGAAAGAAAGGGCCAACAACAGCAACTCCGTGCGGGGTCGCCCTCTCCCTAGCCGAAAGTTCCTCGATCTGCTCCCCCATCCCTTGTCCAGGCTCAGCCCCGAGGCGATCGACACGTCCGCCGCTTTTGTATTCTTCCATTTCTCAGTCTAAAGCCATTTAGAGTAACCCGAGCCAGGATAATCGTCTCTGCCGCGATACTTTTTAAAAACAGGGTAATGCTTCTGAATCGCGGAAGAAAGTGCTGCGGACAAATTGGGCGCTGAGCTGCCGAGATAGATGGCTTTGTTAGGAATGGCCAGTGGTTTGTGACTCAATTAGTTCATTGCTGGGAGCCGCCTGTGCTCGACAGCGAGGTCACCTCGAGGCGAACTTCCCCTATCGCTCCAGGGAGCGAGACGGAGGTCCAGGGTGTGGGATCGCTTTAGGCCTGTGCGTCTGTGGATGAATGCCCACTTCGTAGAAAATCTGCTGTTTTTTTTTTTTTTCTTCATCCCTACAAGGGCCGAGTTTTGGTTTTCACGGGCAGAACAGGGACGTCCTCTCTTTATGAATGGGCCCTGCGGCATTTATTCGTCTGCAGACATCTGGGCTGTGGGAAAGGAAACCCTGGGCAGAGGGTACTGGAAAGGTATCCATCCACCCCTACCTTTCTGGGGTCCTTACCCATCCGGCTGTATTTCGACTTTGCAACACCGTTGCAGTTCTTGGCAAAGGCCTCCTGGAAGTCAGCAGGGGTAAGGCTGCCGGGAAGCATAGTGAACCTCGAGGGACGCGTTTAGGACTTGGAAGACCGCTGTAAGATATTTTTTTTCCCAGCCCCGCCACCCAAGCTCAGCTGCCACCCCCACCCATCACTGCAGGCTGGGCCCCGGATTAGGTGCTCAGATAGGTGCGCACCCCTAGTGTTTCCACAGGGACCCGCAGAGCCTCGCCGCAGACCCAGGCATCGCTGATGTGCGGGGACGGCTCCACCCAGTTGTGCAGACCGGGGTCGGGCGCCCTAGCCTGGTGGCCGGGGGACCCCGACCCAGGCGGGCTCTCAGGCTGCTACAATCCCGGGTTGACGGGCAATTAGTAGTAGGGCGGGTCGCCCGCACCGGCAGGAGGAAGGAGGAGAACCAGAGCGGGAGGGCGGGGACCAGAGGGAGGCGCCCGGAGGTCAGCCGAGCAGGGAGGGGGCGCAGGCCGACAGACAGGATAGCGGATAGAGAGGGCACAGCCTTCATGGCCAAAGAGAAACCCTGTCTCAAAAAACGAAAAAAAAAAAAAAAAAAAAAGGAACCCGGAGGTCCGGGCCGGGAGATGGAGAAGCAGGGACCAGGGTGGCAGAGCAATCTCTCGCCGCGAGCCACGGAGGCTGGGCGCGGGGGTCATAGAAGGTAGAAGGGCTTGTTTAGCCTTCTAACCCTTCCTCCCTTAATCCTTTTACTTTAGGCATAGCCCTTCCTAGCCTTCTCCCTCCCCAAACTGAAGGCGTCGTGGTAAGTAAGGAACGTCGCAGGCGTGTGAGGTGCTTCTGTTTACCCTAGGGAACCAAGGAATCCGGACCTCTTTTACTAGTGAAGGCTGCACTCTGTGTCCTGGGACCTGCATGCAGGAAACCGCGATTTCTCGAAGCACCTCAGCAAATGGTCTCACCTAGTTTGGCGGCTCCTTGCCCAGGAAGAACAGGAAAAAATCTCTACTTTAGCCTCTGCAGTTGGCCGGGGCTCTCTGGTAAAAATCAGAAACACCCAAAATCCAGCTATTAATCATTTTCCGTTCAGATCCACAAGTATGAAAATTATGCTATTGGGAAGTTATTTCTCTATCCCCAAAGTCCATACTTCTCTACCACCTACCAAGGACAATGTGTTCTCGCCTTCCCCTAAGCATAATAAACCGATCAAAGCAGAACCTCATGATCCCAGAACCAGACAGATTCCACTTATCAGTGAACTCTCTTGAAAAGTCCTGCTAGGTGAGTGGTCTGGGCACAGATATCAGAATCCGTCTTCTCCATTCAACTCTACCACCACAGCATCTCAAGTTGTGGTCCACTTCGATTTCCCGAGGAGACCTGACTCTTCGGTAACCCTTCCAGCAGAATCCAGGTGGCCTTGTAGTTCCGCCTTTGGCTGCAGAGCTAATTCCCAGCAGTGGCTGGGTGGGCCGCCGTCTGCCTGACTCTTCACATTGACAAACGCTTCTCTTGTGGGAACGTCTGTTTCTATTCATCCGATTTTCTAATTTCTTTGATCAGACTAAATATTTTCTTGGCAAACGGAAATTGACCGTGCCATGAATATGATAACAACCCGCTTGGAAAGGAGCTATTTTGTTTCCAAGCAGCAGGAACAAGGGGGGAATGGAGGTAGGGGGTGGAGGCTGGGGGCTGGCTCCTAGAAATGTCTGTAACAGATTCCAGAACACACATCCTTTCTCTTCAGCCTCTATGAAAACTACCTCTTACTCCTGGTACAGTGCCTCTCCTTTCGCCCCTCCCTTCAGGTAAACACACACCTGGCCTTGTAAGACTCTTTGATACTCTTTATTAAAAAATAGAACTTCAATGGATGCCTCTGGAAACTTTCCCTTTAAAATGTAGATGAAAGGCCAGGTTAATACAATGTTCTCTTAATCCCTTTGCCTGCTGACTCAAAATAAATATTTTCTTCTGCATGGAATTGCACATCCTGCCATTTGGCTGTGGCTGTAAGCGAATCAACCGGTAATAAAAGCGTTTTTTGAGGCTGTGTATTAAATGCAATTGTCTTGAAATCAAGCGGGGGGGGGGGGGCTTGCTTCACAGGAATGAGTTGGTGGCTTTCTGAAAAAGCTGCCAGAAGAGGACCTTTCACCTCTCATTAGTGATGCCATCAGTGCTCAGGCAGAGTGGGGCTGAGGTCATGTTACATATGGCACACAGTCTGCTCAGCGCTTGAAACGTCAGCTTTGAAATTTTAGAGAGGGGGAAAGGTCATCTTTAATAAGCTAAAGTCTGGGGTTCCCTTTGCCCTCGCTGCTTACTGGGTGGGTGTCCATATGCTTCAGACCCTCTGCTCAAGTTGTTTTGTTGTTTTTTGTTTTGTTTTTCCTGAGGTTTGAATTTTAGGCTGATTTGGTTTCATGTCTTTATTTAATTCTTAATGTTTTTCAGCAGTTCATGCACCAAAAGGCCTCTCGTTTTTCTAACAACTCTGTCATCTTCCCTTTTCTTTTTATGCAATCATAAAACTGTCCATTCTGAGTGATAGCTTCTTAGGAATCTAAGTTCCCAGGAGAAATGAAGAGTAGCTGTCCATCTGCATACATAGATCCAGACATGGGGGCTATAGGGTTACCCCTCCGAATGGGTAATTTAGCTTTCTTTCCTGTACTCTGCTCCATAATTTACTGAACTCTAAAACTTCTATGTCATCTGAAAGCTTCCATTTCTGAAAACTTCCTAAGTACTCCTTAACTGTTTTGTACCAGTTATTGAAGAAGTGGAAGAAACGCTCATCAGAATACACTGATTCCTCTGCAAGGCATAACACCAAGGCAAACACAAAGATGGTATGGCGGCGCATTCAGCACCCAGCAAAACTGCTAGCTAATGTCCTTCTTCCTCCTTCAGAAAGTATTAGGAATATTTGTGAGTGTTTGATCCTTACATGTGTTCAAGAAGGGAAGTCAGTCGCACTCAGGCAGCTGAACTGTCCCCAGATCTCTTTGTAGCCATTCTAATGGTGGATAAAGACAGGTTTCTGTCATAAAACTCCGCAAGGGAGTTCCCCATGATAGCTTCAGAAACTTCTCCCCATGAGTCTGCTGCCTGCAGCTCTCAGATACTGTGCATGACTCTCTCACTTAATCCTTTTTAGAGCTGTCAACTCCTTTATCCACTTATCTCTGTATACCATTTTGGGTGCTTGTCCTGCCTTTCCTTCCCTTCCATCCCTTCCACAATAATCACCAATTCTGCTCATAAAATAAACTTTAAAAAGAAGGCAGCGATGAGGGTAGCCAACTCCAGACAAATATGTTCAATGGCATTTCAGAAATCTTCCTTCTACTCTGCAATTGAGCCCTGGAGTGTTCGTTAAGCATCTTCTTGAGCCAATAAGGAGTTGTTCCTTTGTAAAAAGTTTAACAATTGTAACATGAAGACAGGTTGGGCTTTTCTTTATAACTCTTTAGAACCTCGAAAATCCTTACCGCTGAATAAACAAAATTTTAAAAGAGGGGTTTGTGCACAATAACAACTGAAACAGAGGATGAGTCAAATGATTTCACAACCAAGAATGGCATCAAGTAAATAATTTATTTCTAATCGCTCCCGTACATTAGGGTTTCCTGCTAATGAGCTAGTGGACTGTGTGATACTTTAGCTAACCCAAAGCACTTGAGGCTTCGATGACCCAAATGGTTTGGTAAGTTCAATCAATCTAGTCAATAAAAAGTGAAAATGAAGATATGCACACTATAGTCAGAGAGAGAAAAAGAGAGGGAGCGAGGGAGAGAGAACACGTGTGTGTGTGTGTGTGTGTGTGTGTGTGTGTGTGTGTGTGTGTGTGATATACATATATCTGGGAAAGAAGTAATGTTGCTTGTTTTATTTGACTTTCTCTCCAAAACTCTCAGGATAATTTATGTCTCTCCAGTAATCCTGAAAAATAAAAAAGACAAGGAGTGATTTATTTCAAGCAACAGATTAATCAATGACAGGTTGACGACTCATTAAAGCCTGTAAAAGGAACAGTAATAATTTTCTCCTCTTACAGCATCCCTCACTGAAGAATCCTTCCCATTTTACAAGCCCAAGCCCATCCATCCATCGTCTCAGATCTTTGGAGCGCATTATGCCTGTTACAAATGATGATTATACCTATGACTGGAACATGGCAGAGCTGAGAGCTTGGTAACACATGTCTGCAGTCCTAGCATTTGGGAGGCTGAGGCAGGAGCTTCAAGAGCTCAAGGCCAGCCTGGGCTACCTCTTGAGACCTTGTCTAAGAGAACAAAATACATGGCAGTGCACATATACAATTTTCCCACGGAGTATAAATGAAAGGCAGTTTGGGGACAAGTGCTATAAATTCTGGTGTCTTCCTAAGGCGTCAATTTATTTGCTGTGGTCCTGAGAATAAATCTAGGGTCTCTCAAATGCTAGCCAAGTGCTCTACCACTGAATTATGTTTCAGGGCCCCTGCTTGTTTAATACACCAGTTGTCCATACAGAAACGAATGGCTGAAGTTGTTTTTGCCTAGTGTTCTCATGGCCCTTGCACCGAGTTCAGTCTCTAGCACTAAAAAACAAAACCAACAATAACAAAAAGTGAATGTTAATAGAATGCCTTTCTTCTGAAGGTTGATGCTGTAATACAGGGTCAAGATACCAGAGACATTTTATCAATTTTTTTTTTAAATTGCAAGAAAAAAAATAAGTAACATGAAGGAGACTCAGCCTACTTAGTTCTTTCATCCTGTCAGGGAACTGCTGTTGTCTTGGTTCAAATGTCATGGGGGAGGAGACTGAGATTTCAGGGCCATGAACTGTCCCATGGAGCCATTACTAAGTGCTCACAAACAGGCTCACAATAGAGAATATATATTCTTGACAAGATCTGGCCTATTTTTGAATTGCTTATTTGACTTACTGGAGGGCAAAAGATAGCGAAGGTTCTACGCAATTCAGAATTGGGCTATTTCTAGGGCAAGTGCTTCACTTGAGCAAACACGGCAGGCAACTTTTATGATGGTTAGGGAGCAATATCTTGACAGGAAAAAACATAAACAAAAACAAAAAACCCAATCATTCTTCTAAAGTCAGAGCAAAATCAAAGGAAGGACTTTCAAGGAGAATAAAGTTAAACTTCCCGATTTTTACTAACCTAGAACTTAACCTTTTTTCACACCATTTTGAAGAAAATTGTTAGGTTAAATTTTTTGGTGAAGAAGAAGCTGAGTTTCCGAATAATTCTGCAGAAATGGGAAGTCGAGCAGCTGATGACTACATTAGTTCGTCACTGTCCTCCACTCATGATTGTTCTAGGACTGGGAAGTGGGGGCCTCTGGGATCGAACCCTTGTCTAGCACATCAGTCACCTGTCACAAACGCTAAGCAAGTCTCTGTCCAAGGAACAGTGCGGCGGTGTTTCCTAAACATGAGCATAAAAGGTTTGCCGGGCGGTGGTGGCGCACGCCTTTAATCCCAGCACTCGGGAGGCAGAGGCAGGCGGATCTCTGTGAGTTCGAGACCAGCCTGGTCTACAGAGCTAGTGCCAGGACAGACTCCAAAGCCACAGAGAAACCCTGTCTCGAAAAACAAAAACAAAAAAAACAACAAAAAAAAAAAACTAAAGGTTTTAGACCAAGCAAGACCACTTTTGGGCATATACCCAAAGGATGCTCAATTGTACCACAAGGACGTGTGCTCAACTATGTTTATAGCAGCATTGTTTGTCATAGCCAGAACCTGGAAACAACCTAAATGCCCCTTGACCAAAGAATGGATAAGGAAAATGTGGTATATTTACACAATGGAGTACTACATAGCAGAAAAAATAATGAATAATCTTGAAATTTGCAGGCAAATGGATGGATCTAGAAAACATCATATTGAGTGAGGTAACCCAGAACCAGAAAAACAATTATCATATGTACTTTCTCAGAAGTGGCTTTTAGACATAAAGCAAAGAAAACCAGCCTACAATTCACAATCCCAGAGAACCCAGACAACAATGAGGACCCTAAGAGAGACATACATAGATCTAATCTACATGGGAAGTAGATAAAGACAAAATCTCCTGAGTAAATTGGGAGCATGGAGATCATGAGAGAGAGTTGAAAGGGAGGAGAGAAGAAAGGAGGGGAGCAGAGAAAAATGTATAGCTCAATAAAATAAAATAAAAAAACCGAAGATTTTTTGGTCTTTGTTTTGTTTTCTGTTGTTTGAGACAGAGTCTCACTATGTAGCTCTGGATGTTCTGGAACTCACTATGTAGATAATGCTGGCCTCAAACTCTCAGAGATTCACCTGCCTCTCAGATGCTGGGATTAAAGACATGCCATATTTGGCTAAGCCAAAGGGTTTTTTGTTGTTGTTGTTGTTGTTTGTTTGATTGATTGATTTGTTTTGTTTTGTCTTGTTTTTCTTTTTAACATGTCTCTCTCCACTGAGCCTGAGGACTGCAGAAGAGCATGACTCAGTTGGGCTTCTCTTCTACATAGGCAGGAAGCAGAAATGCTCTGGAAGGTGACTGTGTGTAAGGAGCAGTAGACAGGGTCTTCGAGAAAGATGTCATCTGCACCGCATGTGGTTGCCCTTGCTTTGTTACTTATAAATGTTTATAAATGAATTTTAAATTATGTATTAGTTTTATTTATGTGTGTCCATGTGTATGTATGTGCATGTATGTTACTGAACACAGAACCCAGGGCTTCTCAAATGCCAGGCAGGCATTCTGCCACTAAGATGAGCCTTTTTTCTTAAGACAAAGTCTTAGTAAAAAATCCTGTTTGGCTTAGACTCATGACCTTCCTGCTCAATCTGGCCTGTGCTGGGGTTATGGGGATATAACCATTGATGGGGTATACCCGCCAACCTTAGTAGAATCTCTAAAACAATTTCTTAATTCCATTTAAAGCACTAACATGGGGACAGAGAGATGACTTAGTGATCAAGAGACCAGGAGCTCTTATAAAAGTCCTTAGCTCGCTGGGCAGTGGTGGCGCACGCCTTTAATCCTAGCACTCGGGAGGCAGAGGCAGGTGGATCTCTGTGAATTCGAGTTTGAGGCCAGCCCGGTCTACAAGAGCTAGTTCTAGGACAGGAACCAAAAGCTATGGAGAAACCCTGTCTCGAAAAATTCAAAAAAAAAAAAAAAGTCCTTAGCTCGATTCACAGCACCTATATGCTTGCTCACAACCCTCTGTAACTCCAGTTCCAGGGGATTAATTCAGTGTCCTCTTCTGACTCCTCAGGCACCAGGCATGCATGCAGGCTCAACGCCCAAATGCATGAAATAAAATAAAGATTAAACACTATCATGTTGGAGAACTCATTACTTCACATCTGTCTTGTATGTTTCCAGATTCACCAGAGAAAGATACGCCTAGTGACAGAAGTTGCACACATCTTGGCGCCTACAGAAACTAGACAGGTAAGAGAATAGCGTGCAGGGGCTTCTCCAATTACCTGTTGGTCAACTTGAAAGTTGGAGCGAACACCAGGAGCTAAGCTGCTCTCTCAAGTTCCCATTTTAGGTATTTCTTCTGTTTGCCCTCTGCCTACTAGGCTGCGAGCTCACTATAGGAAAAGTAAATATTGTCATTTCAAATAAAGAACTGTTTATTATATAACAGAACAGAGGCTGCCTTCTATTTTTGAGTCTCTGGTGAGTTAATTGGGGACAGTAGGCGAAGCAGCTGCCCAGGAGACAGCGTTCTCCAGCAGCTGCAGTCTTTAATGCTGACTGAGTTCGTGTTTGTGAAATCGTAATGATGTTGCTTTTCTCCTGAATGCTTTTGTGGCTTCTGCTGGGGTTGAACAAGCTTGCTACCTTACCCTCCTATGTGACTCCCATCACAAGGGCAAAGCAGAAGTCAAAACAAATCAAATCCAGCCTGAAACCTGGTGACCAGGAGTGGGAGTCAGATCAGATTCTTCTAAAAGAAAGAAACAAGGAAAAAAAGAAAGAAGAAAGGGAGTTTGGGATATAGTTCATTATTAGAGCACTTGCATAGCATGCATGGGGTTCAGTCCTTAGCAAGATACAAACCAAAAAAGCGGGGGTGGGAGAGGGGGCAAAGCAAGCAAGCAGGCTAGGAAGATGGCTCAGTAGGTAAAAATGCTTGCTTTGCCAGCCTGAAGAACTGAGTTTAGCTCTCTGGCATCTACACAAAAGCCACGTGCTACGGAGTGCATCTGTGACCTCGGTGCCAAAGGACAAACACAGTGGGCTCCCTAGAATTGACTGACTAGACAATGTAACCAAACCGGGGAGTCCTAGGTTTAGTGAGAAATCCTGCCTTAAAAGGTAAGTGGAAAGCATTAGAGGAAGACACCCATCACTAGACTCTAGCCTTCACATCCACAAGAAGGAATACATCCATACACAGGGGCAGGGGCCAGGGAAGGAGGAGGAGGGAGAGGAGGAGAATAAGAGAACAGCAGTATTTTCATCAAAAGTAGGGGATCCAAAACTTCGGTTCAATATAGCTTCCACTTCCTCTTCTCATTCTTCCCCCTCCCTTCTTCTTTAAATTATTCTATTATATATTTGGTGTGTGTGTGTGCGTGTGTGTGATACATGGGCACAATGTATGCCACTGGACACATGTGGCAGTCAGAAGACAACACTGTGAAGTCATTTCTCTCTCTCCAGCTTTACTTGTGGGGATTAGATCTGGGTTTCCGAGCTCACACAGCAAGAATTTTACCTGCGGAGTCATCCTCTGAGTTACAGTCTCTCTCAGATGCTTAGGTAGGTCTCATCATAAACTCAAGTGAGTCTCCTGCTTCAGCATCCTCAGGACCCCGGGGTTATGGGTGACACCGTCAACCTGTCCTAGTTCAAGTTTTCATTATGTCTCCACACCCACACCCGTCCTGAGCTCCTGTTCACATTTCGAGGAACACAGGCTTAAATGAGTGATAGGAAAAGCAAATCTGGTTCAAAAGTACCTAAGTTTGGGGGCCAGAGAGATGGCTCAATGGTTAAGAGCGTTGACTGCTCTTCCAGAGGACCTGGGTTCAATTCCCAGCACCTACATGGCCGCTCATAATTATAACTCCAGTCCTAGGGATCAAAGAATCATGGGAAAAAGCTAATGTACATAAAATAAAACTAATTAATTAATTTAAATAGGAGTACCTAACTTTTTATTAGTAAAAGAATGCTGTTTTGTAGATAAGCTATACCTCTATAGAAAATTTGATTAAGACAGGGCTTACTCTGTAGCCATAGCCAGCCTAGCGCTTACTCTGTAGACTAAGAGATCCATCTGCCTCTGCCTCCTAAGCGCTAGGGTGAAAAGAGTGTATCACCATACCTGGTTGAACTTCTTCTTTATTTATTTTTTAAGATTTTATTTTTGCCTATGAGTATTTTGCCTGCATGCACAGATATGTGCACCACCTGCCTGCCTGGTTCTACGGATTCCTTGAAACTGGAGTTACAGACGATTATGAACTGCCACCGGGGTGCTGGAAACTGAACCCAGGTCCTCTAGAGGAGCATCCAGCGCTCTTCCTTAACTGCTGAGTCATCTCTCCAGCTCTGAACTTGCTAATTTTTAAAGGGCTTCTTACACTTGGTGCTCATTTATGAGATGGATGAGAAGGACCAGTATTATTAACTTCATCTTATAAAATAAACAGATACAAAGAATGGCTAAGTGGTCACAGATGGTGCCAGGAGCCAGAGGGGTCCCTCCTTTGTTTACATAGTTAGTTCATTGTCTTATTTTTAATAGGCCAAAATATATAGATGTACCTAAAACTTTTCAATGCCTCTAAGTAGTATTTTATTTATGTATTTATCTATGATGAACATATCTTTCTCCTAGATTTTTATATTATAAGTGAGCCTATAACTGTATTTTTGTATATATCTTTGAGTATGAATATAGTGTTAGGATAAAATGCTAAAATTTAAGTTGATAAATCAAAAATTTTATATAATAGATTTTTTAAAAAGTGTATATATGTGCGTAGGCCTGAGTGTGTATATATGTACCACATATATGAAAGCACCCTCAGAGACCAGGAAAGGGTGTCAGAGTCTGTAGAACTGGAGATAGGGGCTGTTGTGAGCTTCCCAGTGGATGCTGGGAACTGAACCTGGTCCTCTGAAAGGGCAGCATATGTTCTTCACTGTGAGCTGTCTCTCCAACCCCTCATATTTTAATTTTCATATATGTTGATAAATTGCTCTTAAAGAGTTTGTGGCATTATGAATTTATCTTGATGGTAAACAAAACTATTTTCTCCTACACATTTATTTACATATTTAAATTTTGCTGCTGCTGTTTTGAGACCTTATGTAGCTCTTGATGAACTGAAAGTCAGTACGGAGACCAGGTGGGGTTTCTACTTGTGACAATGATCTTTCCTCTAGTTCTTGAGGGCTCTAAATGTCTCCTTAACCTCTGCCAATTTAATTAGAAAGATTGATTGATTTCAACTTTTCCATTTTTATTATTATTCAGTTTAACATCTTTTGTGTCTAAAGCAGATATCTGATTTAGGGAAGCCTGCAGTTCTAACGTGAGCATACCACTTCATGGCTTTTTACATCTGAACAGCCATCAGACACATTTTTATCTCCTTGGAGAATTTTCTCTCCCACTTTTCCTGACTAGCCAAGAGTTGGTGCTATTTTTACATCAACATCTATTCATTTAACCTGTTCTTGAATTTAATATAAGAAAAATTACGCTATTTTATTCTGTCTTTCTTTCTTCAAAACATCTGAAAGATTCACCCATGCAGTTCTGTGGGAGTTGATGTTCATATTGTACTGCATTCACTCCTTCATGGACATTTTGAGCTGTTTCTACTTTTCCACTATAATGGACCAAGATGCTAAGAACATACTTGCGCATACCTGGCACTGGGCAGGCCTACTCAATTTTCCAGGCTGCACATCTGCGGTAGAAATCAGAAATAGCTAAGAGGTATTTTGGGAAATGCTCAGGATCACTAATCAATATGAAATTGCAAATTAAAATATAATGTCAAATAAAGAATAAAATAAAAGATACTACTTCTTCCCATGTCAGTTAACACCTATCAGAACAGCTGCCAACACAAAAACAAAAACAAATGAGCCCCGAGGAGGATGTGGGGGAAAGGCAATCTTTGTATACTGCCGTAGGGAGTAAAATTTAGTATAACCATCAGGTCACCCAGTATGGAGGTTGCTACGGCTGGCTGTAAAGGCGCTGTGATTCTGAGGGGGTGAGGCAGGCTAAAGTCTTTCTTCAGAGCATGAGACGGTGTCTACTGAGGCTGAAGAGGAATCGCGTGAGTTAAGCTCACGTCCACAAGAGTGAGCTGCACGTGGCAAACAAGCCGCACGGAGCAATAACGCGCTTTTTCCATGGAGGCATTTGAACAGATGCAATAGCCAGCTCGAACGATTAATCTGATGCAAACTCACACACGAGCGTCTTCCAAAAGCAGTTCCCTCTTGTCTTGTTTTCTTGGGATTTCCTCAGAATTCCACTCGCACAGCTTCACTCCGACGCTGCTCCAACACGGAGGCTCTTGAAAATTGAAAATGACGGTATGAGATGACACAAACTTTGGATCCCAGCTCCGAGAAGGATGAGGCTGGAAGCTTGTGAGTTTTAGGTCATCCAGGTTACACAGTAATTTGAAGTCTCCTTGGGCCACCCAGCAAGACTCACCGCAAATAAACAAATATTGTTAAATATGGAGCTTCCCTTGAACCTAGATATCCCACTTTTTTTTTTTCTTATTCATCTCTCAGGTGGAAATGTGGCATATGGGTATGGAGTGGAATGTTAGTAAACCGAAAATGAAACACAAATTCTGTTGTTGGAGACAATATACATTGAACCTGGAGGACAATATGTTAATTGAAGTAAGTCAGGCACTTAGCAAGAGAAATACGACATGAATTCAGTTACATGAGTAGCCTAAAAAGTCAGCCTCCTGGAACTAAATTGTGGAGTAGTGGTTTCCACCATCTCAGAGGACGGGGAAGGGGGTTACTAACTGAAGGGTACGGCAGTTCAGTTAAGACAGATGACGAGTGACTTCTAGACAGCTACAACATGGTGCCTGCAGTTAGGAATAAAGTGTCAGAGATTCAAAAATTGTTCAGAGGCTCCGCCCCTTCCTGAGTAATTCACTGCGGCCAATCATTCTTGTTTGAGTGTGTGGCCATGGATAGGAGTCCTGTGTTCCCATGGATGGCCCTACACCCGTGCGCACATGAACAGCATTAACTGGAGTTAGTCGGTTATTAAAAATAGACGTGAAGTTGAGAGCAGAATGTGTTGGAGTGACGTGGGAGCGTTTGGAGGAGGGAAATGGGGGGTATATGTGATATTTTGTGGTGATACATGTATAAAATTCCAAAAACAAGAAAAAATATTTTTAATTGTTAAGAGTGTAGATTTTAAATATTCTCAACACAGAAATATAATAAGTTATGTAGTAAATGTTTAATTATTTAAAGTAATTGATTCACAATATGTATATATAGTAGTATATCGTGTTGTATACTATGATAATATATATAGATTTGTGACCTAAAGCTCAACACAGCTAGTGAAAGATTGTGAAGTCCTTGAGTAGACATATTTTCTGAATTTTGTTTGTCTGTCTGTTTCGCTTTTAAATACATTTATTTAATGCATGTGTGCCACAGTGCTTGTCTGGAGGTCAGAAGAAAACTTTTGGAGTCTGTACTCTCTTATCATGTGAGTGTCTGGGCTTGAACTTGGGTCATTGGGCTTGGCTGGAAACATGTTTCCCAACTGACAATCTCACCAGCTCCATACTTTTAGATTTCAACAATACTATCAAGCAGTTTTCCAAAGTGACACCAATCGTACAGACTTCCGTTGCTCCACACGCCTCCCCCTTTAGCACTCTCTTTTAATACAGACTTTCTCATGGATATCCAGGGTTGCCTTGTGGTTTGGATTGATTCCCCTGGTGAATAATGGCATCTTTTTCTTTTTCCTTTTTCTTCTTTTATTTTATTTTCCTTTTTTTTTTTTGCCTTTTCTTTTTTCCCTTTGTTTTCTTTCTGGTTTTTTTTTATTGGGGGGTGGGGAAAACGTCTTTATGTATAGTTCTGACTGGCCTGGAACTCTCTTTATAGGCCAGACTGGCTATATCTGCCTGTCTCTTGCCCCACAGGTACTGGGATTAAAAGTGTGCCACCAGATCAGGCCCAACATGTCTTTTTTTTTTTCATAGGCATAATGGCCATTTGAATACTAACCTTTATGTAGTACTTATTCATGTCTTAGGATCATGCTTTTAAAATTGTGGGTATCTTAGTCAACGTTCTATTGCTGTGAAAAGACACCATAGATATGACTACTCTTATAAAGAAAACCATTTAATTGCGGACTTGCTTACAGTTAGGTTTTAGTCCATTATCAGCATGGAGGAAGCATGGGGGCACTCAGCAGGCAGATGTGGTACCGGAGAAGCTGAGAGCTCTACATCAGGATCCGCAGACAACAGGAAGAGGAGAGACTCTGGGCTTGTAGTGGGCTTCTGGAACCTTAAACTCACTCCCAGGGACACCCTTCCTCAACAAGGCCAATTTCCCAATCTTTTCAAATAGTACCACTCCCTGATGATCAAGCATTCAAATCTATGAGCCTATGGGGCTACTCTTACTCAAACTACCACAGTGGGCAAACACTCATACATGTAAAATAAAAACAATCAGGGTGTTATTTAATTAATTCATTTGTTATTTTATGTGCAAAATGTTTTCCTGCATGTATATCTGTGTACCATGTGTTTGTCTCATTTCTAGAGAGTCCAGAAGAGGACAATGATTCCTTGGAACTAGAGTCACAAACAGTTGTGACCTGCCATATGGGTCCTGGGACTCAAACCCAGGTCTTCTGGAAGAACATCCTGAAGGACTCTGGCCAGCTCAAGGATGGCAAACATGGCAGGCCTTGCCCTTCTCCCCCCTTCCCTCTGCCTTACTAAAAACTATTAGATTACACTCCTAAAGCCAGTCACCAAGGTCTGTTCCCTTATTTGGCCTCTTCCTCCTCCTGAGGCTGACTACCAAGGTCCAGCTATCAAAGCATTTAAATCTGCCAATCAAAAGTCCTCTTTGGCTCACCAAATTAATATACCCAATTAAAATTAAACACCTCATCTTAATACTGGGTTTACCCTTTTTTCTTTTTTAATATTTTATTTATTTATTTTATGAGTACATTTGTCTGTGAGAGGGTGTTGGATCCCCTGGAACTGGAGTTACAGACAGTTGTGAGCTGCCATGTGGGTGCTGGGAATTGAATCCAGGTCCTCTGGAAGAGCAGCCACTGCTCTTAGCCACTTAGCCATTTCTCCAGGCCCAGTTTCCCCTTTCACCTCTATAAACTGCCGTTTGTCTATGGGCCAAGTCTGTTTCCCTTCAATCCTTTGTCCCTCTGGGTTCTTTAGGTCCTGAGCCAATATCAATCACTTCACATTCAATGTTCTTAACCACTGAGCCAACTCTCCAGTCCAACAAATTTTTTTTTTTTTTTTTTTTTTTTTTTT
>NC_022009.1:8401383-8412186 GCF_000317375.1 Microtus ochrogaster | reverse complement strand
TCACAGAGGTCCGCCTGCCTCTGCCTCCCAAGTGCTGGGATTAAAGGCGTGCGCCACCACCGCCCGGCAGTCCAACAAAATTTAAAAGAAATAAATAAAATAACACAAATTGTTGAAGTTGGGCATGGTGGCACATGCCTTTAATCTTGGTATTCAGGAGGCAGAGACAGGCAGATTGCTGAGTTCAAGGCCAGCTGGTCTATAGAGTGAGTTCCAAGACAGGCAGGACTGGACAGAGAAACCCTGTGCAAAATAAAAACAAAATAAAAAAAGAATGGAAGAGATTGCTGGGTCTAGAGCGATGTTTCCATGCCCAAGAGGATTTGAGTTCAGTTCCTAGAACCCAAATGACTGAAGCTACAAGTGGCCTTGAGCCACTAACGAGGGTCCTGAGGCGCTAACGTGGGTCCTGATCCGCTAACGTGGGTCATGAGAAGGGAATGCAAGTCCTCTCGGAGTTTGGTGTATAGCAGTTTCTTCTGAGATTGAAATATTCCATCCAACAGGGAAGTTCCTTAAGTCAGAAGGAAAACAACCTGAGATAGCGTGAGGAATTCCCTGAAACTGACCAGAGTCACTAGGCCCCTCCTTCCTAAGAGTAAACGAAGCAAGCTGCAAAGAAGATTCTGAGACCAGAACACCTTCCTGGAAACAAACTAGCAGAGTTGTGTGGAAGAGGTTCAGACCAACTGAATTACTTGAAAGGGACCCTCTCCAACCAGTTGAGCTGGTGGTCAGCTGTGCCCTGTGCTCCAGGTTCCCGGCTTCTGTCAACTGTCATCATCCATGCTGGGATAGGCTTTGGTGATTCATCCGTCTTGGAATCGATTGTGCTCCTGTAACTAACCGCAGTACAACTTGTCTGTTCTCCATGTTGAGCTTTGGTGGTAGCCATACTTTTGGTCTGTGGTGGGTTCCCTGTCCGGGGTGAGTAGAAGCATGTGTTGCGTCTCCCCCAGGAAAGTGTTTGTCACACAACAGAACAACAAGCATTCTTAACCACTAGCCATTTCCCTAGCTCCCTGTTACTCTAGTTAGAGAACAAATTTGGGGTTTTGAAGATTGTTCTCTGCTGTATACGTGCTTTATCGTTGATGACTGCAATTTATGGTTTCCTTTCCCCACTTTAATATGTGTTTGCTGTTCTTTTCCATAGTTTCATGAGGTGAAAATTTTTCTCATCTATTCAGAAAATAAAGGTCTGGTGTGGTGATATTTTGCTTGTGCTCTAACAAATAAAGCTTGCCTGAAGATCAGAGGGTGAAGCTAGCCACTAGTTAACCATAGAGACCAGGCGGTGGTGGCTCATACCTTTGACCCCAGCACTGGGAACCTCATACCTTTGATTCCAGCTCTTGGGAGGCACACTCCCAGCACAAGGGAGGTGGAGATAGGATTATAAGGCCTGTGGATACAGGATCTATCTCTCACCCATTCAAGTCTGGGGATTCATAGAGACAGGGGCTCAGGCCCTTCGGTCTGAGGATTTCGTGGAGGTAAGAATTTTAGTGGCTGGCTGCTTTACTGCTCTGATCTTTCAGCTTTCACCCCCTAATATCTGACCCTGGGTTTTTGTCATTAAGACCAATTAGAATTCACGCTACAGTCATGGATTTCCTTCTAAGCACCTTTTGCTTTGGCTATGGTGTTCCATAAATATCCACCAACTCAAGTTATATAATAGGGCTAGATGCTTTTTAATCTTCCTTTTAATAATTGCTGACAGATGTACCATAAAGCTTCCAATTAAGATCGCAGGTTTGCTCACTACTCCCTTTGGCCTAGTTCATTTTGACTTTATGAATTTTATTTTCCTTATTTATTTAAATTTTTTGAGATTTTACTTACTTTTGATTTTATGTGTATGGGTATTTTCTCTGTATATCTATCTGTGTAGCCTGTACATACAGTGCCACTGGGGTTCAGAAGAGGACATTGGATCCTCTGGGACCAGAATTAGAGATGGTTGGTAGCTGCTCTGTGGGTGCTAGGAATAGAATCTGGGTCCTCTGGAAGCGCAGCCAGTGCCCTTAACTGTTGAACCATCTCTCAAGTCCCTATTTGTTTATTTATTTAGACACAGGGTCTCCCTGTCCAGCCACTGACTGGCCTGAAACTCACTCTGTTGACCAAGCTGACTTGTGATTCTCAGAGAACCTCCTGTCTCTGCCCACTGAGTGCTGGGATCAAATGAGTGTGCCACCATACCCATCAAGTTTATACATTTTAAAGTTATAGTATTATATCCGTATTTAGAATCCTTAGTTCTCATCATTGAAATCAACACTCTAATTATTCAATGTCTCTCCTCACCTGAATGCACACAGGCTATACTAGTTAATATACTCTGACTGGCATCTTTAGGCTGACCTCTTAGAGTTCTTTAAAATTATCTGTGTCTTTGCTTCAAGAATGTTTCTAATGAACAAAGTATAATTTAGTCTTACATATAAAAACCCCGAAATATATTTATAGAATGAGCTTTTTGTTATAACCTAGTGGAAACAAATTTTCTTATCTTTTTTTTTTTTTTAAATTGGTTTCTACTTCTCCATGCCCCTTCCCTACATGTGGAGGTGAGGAGTCATAGACAGCTCCTTGTGTCATGGAAACAGAACACAGACAAAGGGGCCTGGCTAAAGCCTCAAAGGCCAGCTCCCAGTGACACTCGTTCAAACATGCGAGCCTGTGGAGGTACATTTCACTTTCAAGTTGTGACAATCTTGATCTGAATTTTTAAAAATGTGCCTTGGTGTTTTGTCTACATGTGTATCTATATAAATGTGTCAGAATTCCATCGAGCTGGAGTTACAGATAGTGGTGAGCTGTGATGTGGGTGCTGGGAATCAAACATGGATCGTCTGGAAGAGCAGCCAGTGTTCTTAACCCCTGAGCCTTTTCTCCCAGCCCTTAATCTGATTTTTATTAGTTTTTTTAGTATCATTCTTTTAGCAGTTACAAAATGGTTTATTTAAAATATCAAATCCTCCCATTCTGGAATACAGTAATTTTCTCTTCTCAGGTGATGTCAAGTGTGCAGGAAGTTATATGTTATCCCTGCAAAATGTGAATTTCCTTGAAATCCTGGCATGCAATTTTATTTGGGAATGAAGCCTTTCTCTGGAAATTTAAGACAGAGATGAGGTTTACAGGATTATTGTGGTCCCTAAATCCAATGGGATACAGAAGTGTATCATACTTCCTGTCAATAGATTTGTGATACCAGCCTTAGGGTGTGGCTTCTTGTGTGGGGATGTGATCTCTTATAAGGAAAGAAACAGGTTCTCTCTCTCTCTCTCTCTCTCTCTCTCTCTCTCTCTCTCTCTCTCCCTCCCTCCCTCCCTTCCTCCCTCTCATGCTGGCTTGGATGGTTGGAGCAGAGCAGGTGGCTTGCTGTTGA
The DNA here is from genome assembly GCF_000317375.1 of Microtus ochrogaster. Lineage (NCBI taxonomy): Eukaryota > Metazoa > Chordata > Mammalia > Rodentia > Cricetidae > Microtus > Microtus ochrogaster. Next base: position 8,408,786 of record NC_022009.1, on the reverse strand, counting down.
TGCTCTTTCCCCTTGGTCAGAACAACTGCAATAGCATCTAACCTATCCTGTATCAGTGAGTGTTCACTCCTATTATAAATCTAAATCAATTCTTTTGAGTCTCTCCCAGATTCTCGTGTATTCTTGCTACACCTGGCACCCAGTGCATATCCTCTGAGTGGCTATAAGTGGCTGTGGGATGGGCGGGCAGAGAAACCAGTTCAGCAGGACCGGGAGAGACGGAGAAAAGTCTCCATTTACACAGAAAAGGGCACAGGGGTGTAGAAAGGGCACCCAAGTGAAGACAATTGTCCACACTGCTGAGTGATTCTGAGAATTGACAGAACTATGGGAGACAGGTGGAGTGCTGTAGAGATTGCTGTCTGTAGGGCTGCAAAGAGAAGCCAATCAACAAACCCCTTCCTTCCCTCAGGACTCTGGTTTTGAAATAAAGCAGAATACCTTCTTATTGTTTCAGGCATCCTAGTTGCTGGAGACCTGTGACAGTCACAGCGACTCAATACAAAGCACCCTGGGAAAGTTGTAGGGTTTATTAGCATAAATCTGGAATTTGAAAGTTAAATTTATTACTAATCTTAAATAGTTTTTACTGCTATTGGTAATAAAAATCTAATCTTTGAGAGTCTTAAAATTAAAGGTGTTTGCAGGCGGTAGTGGTGCACAGTCTTTAATCCCAGCACTCGGGAGGCAGAGACAAGGGGATCTCTGTGAGTTCGAGGCCAGCCTGGTCTACAGAGCTAGTTTCAGGACAGCTTGGGCTGTTAAACAGAGAAACCCTGTCTTGAAAAAGTCCCCCTCCCCCCAAAAAGTTAAAGTTGTTTGTATTTTTGATACAGGGTGTCATACATAGCCGTGGCTGCCTGGAATTTACCCTACAGTCCACTCTAACCTTAAACATCCCTTATCTCCCAGCTTTTGCCTTGCTAAGGGCTAAGGTCACAAGATGCATCACTATCCTAAGCACAAATAAAATCCTTAAGCTCCTGAGCAGCCTTCTGACCACTGCTGAGGATGTAGAAAAACAACCTTTTTTGGTGGTGGAAGGTGGCATTGCAGATCTGCCAAAGTGTGAGCTGTCTTCGTTAACAAAGTCTTACCATCTAGTCCTGGTGGGCAACAAAAAGCAGTGACATTAGCCGTAGTTTGGGGCCTTCAAGGACCTTCCTGACTAAGCTCCTAAAGGATATGTCACTCTGTCACTGGGAATTTCGTTTGATAACCTGGAATCAACATCCTTCTGCCCATGCTGGGTACCACTGTTCAATCTTTATATATTTGCATATATACAAAGAAGTGCGTATGCTTTCAAATGTATTTATTTATTTTATGTGTCTGGGGTGTTTTGCCTGTATGTATGTCTGAACACCCCATGTGGATTCCCTGTGACCAGAGTTATAGACAGTTGTGACCTCTGATGTGGACGCTGGGAACTGAACCAGATTCTCTAGTAGAGTAGCCAATGCTCTTAACCACTGAGTCATCTCTCCAGCCCCTGTATAGTATACGTGTTTATATTCTTTATATACACATATATAAAACCTCTGCCTACCCCTTCTAACTCCATCCTCCTGTGCACATCCCTACTTAAACCTTTAGGTCCTTGTATCCTCTCCTCTATTCTCGTATAGCCTATGCTCTAAAAGCTTACTCTTCTGTTTATACTCTGTTTAGGACTCTGTGTGTGTGTGTGTGTGTGTGTGTGTGTGTGTGCATGTGTGCGTGTGTGTGCATGTGTGTATGTGTATGTGCATGTGTGCGTGTGTGTGCATGTGTGCGCGCATGTGTGTGCATGTGTGTGCATGTGTGTATGTGTGTGCATGTGTGTGTGCATGTGTGCATGTGTGTGCATGTGTGTGCATGTGTGTGCACTGTGTGCGTGTGTGTGCATGTGTGTGCACTGTGTGCGTGTGTGTGCACTGTGTGCATGTGTGTGTATGTGTGTGTGCATGTGTGTGTATGTGTGTGTGCATGTGTGTATGTGTGTGTATGTGTGTGTGCGTGTGTGCATGCGTGTGTGTATGTGTGTGCGTGTGTGCGCACGCGCACATGTATGCGTGTATGTGCACGTGTGTGTATGTGCATGTGTGTGTGCGTGCGCGTGTGCTGCAGATCAACCCAGAGAGTCTCCTGCATGTGAAGCAAGTGCTCTACCACTGAATACCTTTACCCATACTTTCTTTTAAAATAAAAGCACTTTTATTTTATTTCTAGCACTTTTTCCCTTTAAAAATGTCTATTTTATCTACTATGTGATAGCGTCATTACTTGAGGATAATTTTCCTTTGGAATCTGGGCCTTTAGGCTTATGTACTTTATAGTGATATTATTCTTTTGAATATTTTTTAATTAGATGTAGCCTGTGGATATAAAAAAAAGTTAAGTATAAACTTGATTTTCATTCAGCAGTTCTAATTTAGGTCAAAATTTATGCTAAGATGAAACTATTTTTTTCTCTTTCTCTCTCATATTTATTATATAGAGTAAAATTTTGCATGTCTGTCAAGTCTGAGGGCTGTTCATCCCTGTGTCCCTTGTTGGGCATATGAAGTTGCCCTACTTATCTTGATATTTCTTTCCTAGTGTGTCTAGCTGTTGATATTTTGGCTCTCTTTCCAGGAGATATTTCTGCAGTGTCTTCTCTGACTTCTGGTCACTTTCCCAGTCTTTTGGTGACTGTATTGTTAATCTCCATAAACCCCTTCTTTCCAGCTGTCTGTCCTCATGACAGTCTCTCCTGGTTTGACGATTATAGCATCTCCCCTCGGAGGCACTGATGGGAATTTCTTGCGGTTTCTTATGGTTTATGAATTAGATTTCCATGCTGGATTAGTTATTCCAATGTTGGTTTTGATTGTTCTCACTAAGCTACATACAGAGCTCTTCCCTATGATCCACGGTCTCCCACTCTTCTTTTCCGTGTGTGCATGAACTAAGCTTTTTTTCCCTTTGCCCTGAGTTAGAGCTGGGTGTTACACATGTGGATAGATGAATGAATGACAGAGCACTGTAGGGGCACAGTGTGAAGAGAGGCGTCACTGTAGGGTGCTAGGGGCGGATGGTGAGGACAGGCATTTCCTCAAACACCAGAGCAGAAGAGGATGGTTCTTTCTGGTGCTTTCGACTGTGCACCAGCACAGTTACATGAAAATTCTCCCTAAATTCTCTCAGGCATATGTCCATCTCGGTCTTAGAACAGTAAGACAGGAGAACCAAAGTGGACTGATGGGGTCCACTTGCCCTGACAGACTCTGTCAGTACTTGATGGAGGAGGGTCATCTTTCTATCTGTTGTTTTATTGGTTAAGTAATAAAGAAACTGCTTGGCCTCTGATAGGACAGAAAATTAGGTAGGCAGAGTAGACAGAACAGAATGCTGGGAGAAAGAAGCTGAGTCAGGGAGTCATCATGATTCTCCCATTCCAGACAGATGCAGGTTAAGATCTTCCCTGGTAAGCCACCTCGTGAGCTACACAGATTATTAGAAATGGGTTAGATTAACATGTAAGAGCTAGCCAATAAGAGGCTGGAACTAATGGGCCAGGCAGTGTTTAAATGAATACAGTTTCCGTGTAATTATTTCGGGGCATAAGCTAGCCGTGCGGGTGGCCGGGCGCCAGGAACGTAGCCCGCCACCGCTCGTATTACAAGTACTGATGCTCACGCCCATCTTTCAAGGGTGATGACTGAGAACGGGATATGGTGGTCCACCCTTGCAAGCTCAGCACTCGGAAGGTTGAAACACAAGGATTATTAATCCAGTCCAGACAGGATTTAGGAGGAAACCCTAACTTAAATAAGCAAACTAGCAAAAAACAGAAACAAACAACAGCAACATCAAACCTACAACAGCAAAACCAAGCTAGAGGTCGAGTGGGGAAGATGTATTCTTTAGAAATTTTTTCAATTTTGGGGTTTTGAATTATAAATTGGTTTGTGTTGCGCTGGGGATCAATATGGGGTATCCGATCTTATGATCTCACACATCCTAGGTGAGTACTCTATCTCTGAGTGACATTTCCAGTCCTCATATGTTTTTTTTTTTTTGGTCTGATGATTAAGGCATGAATGGTAGATGCCTACAAATGAGTTTAGCAACATTTAATGGGTGGATTTGGGAAAGCAGTGTGATGGAGTCAGGGAGCATGATAGAGTAAAATCAGCTTCCTCTAAGCATATTGCTGAGCATGGAAACTCAGCTAAAGAGTGAACAAGTGAGCACTTCTGTCCGTCTCACTGTGGCCCCACACACGCTCTATCAGCTGTGAAGAGAGAGGGAGGTGCTTGAAGGGGGAAGGCTCTGCCAACTGTAACCACCGCAGTAAGGATGTAGTTGGTGTTGCTAGAGTTCAACTTTCCATTTAGGATCCACTAAAAATCTCTGCTAGAAGCATAGGAGGGGCTGAAGATGGGCTCATTGGTTTAGGGCACTGGCTGGTCTTGCAGAGAGGACCTGGGTTCGATTGCCAGAGTCCACATGGTGGTTCACAACCATCCTTAACTTCAGTTCCATGTCCCTGTTCCCCTCTTGTGACCTCTGCGGGCACCAGGCAGACACACGAACATGTGTGCACACACACACACTAGCACGCAAACATACAAAATATTCAGACACATAAAAAATGAGCAAAAAACATTTAAATGAACATAGCCTAATCATGGAAGGAGACTGTGACCATAGGAAAGAAAAAATGGAGTTTTCCAAGATGCTTGAGGCTCTGTTTACTCCGTTTCTCTCTCTCCCTTCGTTCGTAGAGCTATTATCCACTTCAAAGGCTTTTCTGAGTGCTGACAGGGAATAAAGTTCTGCCAGATTAGTACCTTCGAAACAGATCAAGATTTTCAACATGTCCCGAGCACCGTTAGATGCAGATAAACCTCAACCACATGACAATGTTGATGGGATCACTCATTTCCTTCCCTTTTAGCAGAATAACTGTCATTCCCAGATGCAGGTCAGTTGTTTAGTCTTAACAAGGTTGCAGTAGTCAGAATTCAGGGTGCTTAGCTTATCCAGTTTCCCATCTGTGTCTCAGCTGTAATGTTTAATTTTCATTTCCTCCTTTCAATTGACATTTAACCTCGTCAGGGAGGCCCGATGGGCCTTTCCGGGGGATGCCCTTACTTCCTTATTCCTGAATAAGGGCTGGCATTCCATTTGGAAAGAGAAATTACATGGGGCTTGATCAATACCCTCAAAGAACAAAAAGACAAGAATTACCTGTTATCTGGCTTTAAAATGTACTCCATGTCTGTGATTTGTATCCTTGTGTTAATTTAGGGTCTCTGGTTATTTGATTAGCGATTGTTAAGATCTAAAATGGATTTAAATGCAAAAAGAATCAATACGTGAGCTAAATATTTAACAATCAGGGCATTAAGAAGAGACTGAGCCTTCTCAATTGAATTATTCTTTGCTTTGTACATTTTAGAAGGATGGGCATATTTAAAAGAGATGACAAATCTGCTATTTTATTTATTTACTTTTGGCTTATTTTATTTATTTATTATACAAGGTCTCTCTGTGGAACCCTGGTTGTCCTGGAACTCACTATGTCTTAGACCAGGCTGGTCTCAAACTCACAGAGAGCCACTTGCCTCTGCCTCTCAAGTGCTGGGACGAAAGGCATGCTTCACCACACCTGGAAAAATATGTTACTTTACGTGTCTATGGAAGTTGCTTTCTATGGCCATAGACACGAGGTTATCACTGGTAGGAAGGCTACTGGTGACACTTACTACACAGGAAGTGGTCTTGACCCGCAAATCTTTTTTATTATTTGAGACAAGGCCTCAAGTGGTCCAGGTTGACCTCAAGCTGCCATGTAGGCAAGATAGGGTTTGAATTCCTAATCCTGCCTCTGTATCCCAAGTGCTGGTATTCCAAGAGTGTGCCACCACCAGAGCAGCTCTCCAACTGGAAACGTATAGTAAGAATTGCAGCCTGTTTTAAGACAGGCTTCCACTGTGTGCCCCTGGCTGACCTGGAACTCGTTAATATAGATCAAGTTTAACATGAACTCCCAGAGATCCACCTGCCTTTTCCTCCTAAGTGCTGGGATTAAAGGTGTGTGCCACCATATCTGGCAATAGATGGCATATTTTGGTTTGTTTGTTTGGCACATACTAGATGGTTGTCATTTTTTATTTTATTTTTGTCATTTAATTTTCATAACAGAACATGGAAAAAGGTGATAAGTAACTCAAAAAGAATCTGCCTCCTACCAAGTCACAAGCAGGCCGGAGGCCATGTCTACAGAGGGCAGATCTAAAAACCTCTAACCACTATGTTTAAACACACACACATTCACATACACAGACACACACGCACATGCAATACACAGACACACATACAGAGACACAGACACACACATATGTACACAGATGCATGCGCATGCACACACATGCACAGGGCTCTCTTGTGCTAGTACATACAGTACTACTGAGCCACACGCATCTCCAGCACAATGTGAGATAATTCGAATCTTGACAAATCTTTAAAACAGAGAATGTTGAAGGCCACCCGCTCCTTTCCGTTTTGCTGAGCCTGCCGAAGCGTCGCCATGAGCAAAGCCCACCCTCCCGAACTGAAGAAGTTTCCGGACAGAAAGTTATCATTAAAGTCAAATGCTGGCAGATGTGTACAAGGAATATTCCGGGGCTTTGATCCTCGTATGAATCATGTGATTGATGAGATGGCAACCAGTGAGCAACAGAATGACATCAGCGTGGTGGTCATATGAGGAAACAGCATCCTCATGTTAGTAGCCTTGGAAAAGTCTAATCGATGGCTCTGAAGTAGAGGAGTTCACATCCTTCTCCAGAGGGCTGTTTGACTGGGCTGTAGAGCTGGGTCATGTACATCTCCATAAGAAACTTTTTGCTAAATAAACTCTTGTGATACTCAGAAAAAAAAAAAATAGAGAATGCCCCAAATACTATGTCTTGGTTACTTTTCCATTGCTGTGAAGAGACATCATAACCAAGGCAATTTATAGAAGAAAGAGTTTACTGGGACTCACAGTTCTCGAGGGCACATCCCTTCCAATAAGCCAACAGCTACTAATCCTTCCCCAATAATTCCACCAACTGGGGACAGCAATTCAAATATATGAGCCTTATGGGGACCATTCTCATGCAGCTCACTAGATCATGTGTTTAGATTTTGGAGTCTATCAATTACTTAGCTATAACAGTTTGTCTGTTTCACTCTTTTGTTAGGTTTGATGTCACCATTGAAATTACCTGGTGCAGTGAGAAGGAAACACGGAACATGCAACAAACCCGCTTAGGAGTTTCTTAGAGGGGGTGTTTACAGGCCAGGGGATGGGTGTCGAGAGAGAGAGAGAGAGAGAGAGAGAGAGAGAGAGAGAGAGAGAGAGAGAGAGAGAGAGAGAGAGAGAGAGA
>NC_022009.1:8399324-8401283 GCF_000317375.1 Microtus ochrogaster | reverse complement strand
AGAGAGAGAGAGAGAGAGAGAGATACAGAGAGAGAGAGAGACAGAGAGAGAGAGAGACAGAGAGAGAGAGAGATACAGAGAGAGAGAGAGCACGTCCAGCTTTTAAAAGCTGCTTAGCACATGCGCACAGGGGGTTGGCGTGACTATGTCACACTGATAATGCAGATGACATGACAGGCAACTCGCGCATGCGCGCAACTGTTTAGCTGAGTCATACGTGGATGTAACCATGCATGCGTGCATGTGGGTCACACGGAGTCCTTTGTGCCCAAGGGCCTGTCCGCACGTGCTTGCCTTTAGAACCCGGAAGTGCAGCCTTATCTGTGGCTGAATAATTACAACCATAACCAAAAATATTTATTAAATTTGATCCTACACTTTTAATGGTAGAACCCACAAAATATGTTAACATGTTCAGACTTCTTTCAGGCCCTCTAGCTGAGATCTTTAAGATGTGTACAATCGTAGACTGTAGCACTATTTCGGACTGTGAGTTCTGGGAAAGCCAACCTTGCTTGAAGTGAAAGGAGTGGGCCCCTCCCACACGTGTGGGTGTGTGCTTGAAGAGCCACAAGAGGTGGGTGGAAGACTGGATCTTTAGACCAAACATACTTAAACACTGCAGCTGCTTTGAAAACAGCAGAATTCTCTGAGCTCCTTTTGTTCCTTAGAATCACTGGCTAAGTGGTCACAGTCATGCAAATGTCTGTCTAGGAGACCCCCTGGGCTCTGTGGAAAGTGGTGTCAGGGGTGTAGCAGAATCTTTTGTTGAGTCTACAAAGGCACTTCTATCAACACCTTGGTTTGCAGAGGCGGACCCTGGAGAGAGCAGGTAGTAGTAAAATGAGTGAATTTGCACAAATACCCGAAACAAACAAACAAAAGATAAAAACACACAACAACAGCAAACAAAACAAAACCTTTCCCTGTGATTCGGAATTATTAAAATACCTCTAAAGGAATGAGACCGTCTTGACTGAGAAACCAAGGGCCAGAAAGAGCATCTGTGGCCCCAAGTAGAGTTACCCCAAGGTGAGGGAATGTGACCTGAGGGTACAATTGAAACTGGGCCTTACCTCTAGCTTTTGTCACCTAGGCATAGAGAATGTGCCTTAAGAGCCATTGCCTGAGATTGACCTGGGTAAAGGAATTCCACCAGTGCCCAACCCTGCAGTGTTCTGGGTTGCATGCAACATCCAAAGGCATGACTTGTCCTTTCTTAGTTTAACAGCTTTAAGAAGCCACAGGCTGGGGCTGGACAGAAGGCTCAGTGGTTAAAGGCAGTGGTTGCTTGCCTGAGGACTTGGATTCAATTCCCAGCACCTACATGGCAATTCACAAAGTCTGTAACTGCTTTCCTGACCATCTTCTGTCCTCAAGCACACATACACTTTGCACATGCAAGCCAGCAAAATACCCATATACATAAAAGCAAGTTTTTACAAAGATTTTTTTTAAAGCTATGTGTAGAGGCACACATTTTTAATCTCAGCATTTGGGAGGCCAAAGCAGGTGGATCTCTATGAGTTTGAGGTTAGCCTGGTCTACATAGCAAGTTTCAGGCCCTAAGGATACATAGGAAGACCTTGTATCAAACAAAGAAGAGGTACATTTTTCAAGATTTAAGGAGTAGCAATATTATAATACAAGCTCCAATAGTTCCCAAGTGTTGTTCTTTTTTAAAAAATGCTGCAAGGTCCCCGTGGCAGTAGGCAGCAGAATTGCTGTAGGTCCCAAATGGTGGGAGTGGGCCATGTGGCGGCAGACACCGGGCCCTGGGAGCAGCCAGTCCCAGGCAGAGATGCTGCTGGTCTCAGAGCAGTGGTGGCGGCCATGTGGCAGCAGGCAGTGGGCCCCAGGCAGAGACGGCTGCTGGTCCCCGAGCAGTGGCTGGTTCCAGGCAGGGAGACACATGGCGGGTGGGCAGAAGACAGAAACATGGATAGACACGACATGCAG
>NC_022009.1:8382849-8399224 GCF_000317375.1 Microtus ochrogaster | reverse complement strand
GAGAGAGAGAGAAGAGGAGAAAGAGACAGAGAAGGGGGGAAGCAGAGAAGTGGGGAGAGAGGCAGAAGCAAAGCTGCCTCTCTGAGAGGAAGATGGAAAAGAGAACGAGCTCAGGCCAGAAGCTGAAGATCAGCCTGCCTCAGTGGATGGGGAGGGAAATGGGTGTGGCTTATCTCTTAAAGGGACCAAAACCATAACACCAAGTATGCTAATCACCACTAGTTGCCAGGTTTGACATTAAAATGACAGATAAATTTTGAATTAAATTTTAACTTTAGGTGAATATGCTTTATTTGAAGATATCTTAATAATACTGAAATATATTTTTTGAAAAAACAGAGTTATTTGCTTTTCCAAAGATGATTTCAATTTGGGAATTACTAGTTCCCATTGTTCTTTTAAATATTTATTTTTGATATATTTGGAACCCTGGGAAACGTCCTTTCCATGCCTTGTGTCCTGAGAAGGTACTTTTTGTAGAAGTGTTTAGGCTAGAAGAGTCGTCCCAGTCAGAGAATGCACACGTCTTGGCTTTAGTCCTCCGTACAAGAGAAAGAATCACCAAGACTGTGCTGTGCTGTGAAACAGGCAGAGGCAGGAGGATGAAGAGTTGGAGGTCAGCCTGGGCTACACAGTAAGACCCCATGCTAAACAAAATAAAATAACACAAAAGGAAAGACTGTATATCAAGTAGTTCTGGAAAACTAGATGGAATATTCTTGATGTTTTTTTCATTTTCCGTGTGTGTGTGTGTGTGTGTGTGTGTGTGTGTGTGTGTGTGTATTCATGTTCGTATGTATGGAATTACACATGTGGGAATGCATGGAAGTCTGAGGTTGATGTGTGGTATCACCTCCATTGTTCTTCCGTCTTACTTGATGAGACAATCTTCACATCAAACTCAGAGCTCATAAACATGACTAGGCAAGCTGCCAGCTTACCTGGACCCCCTGCCTCCGTCTTACAAGGGTGGAATCGCATGGCATTTCTGTGGGCTCTGGGGTTCTGAACTGCAGTCCTTACAAAGCAAGCACTTTAACCACAAGGGCATCTCCCCACTCCTTTCTATCTCTCCTCTATCTCTCCTCCCCTTCTTGACTTTTTTTTTTTTTTTTTTTTTTTTTTTTTTTTTTTTTTTTTTTTTTGCTCTCCCCATCCTCTGTCACATGCTGGAGATCCTTAGGGAAGTTTTTTTTTACAGACTGGAAAGTTTTATTTTTAAGAGTGTGCAGATTTGGTTTCAAATCTTGGAGCTTCTACTCATCTTTGGCATGAGTCAGGGACCAAAATTCTGAATCCTACTTTGAGCCGTCAGCTGTGGAATGGGAGGAGATGGCAGGAACTTGGCAGAAGTCTTAGGATTTAGTGAGCTAGTAAACATTTCTACACTTAAGTATTAGCTTGAGACATCCACTGGCTCTCCTGATCACTCCCAACTTATGCAAGTTAGAATATAATTTATCACTAACTTTCTTGAGACCACATCAAGAGTTTTATCATAGAGTTTAAGAGCCTAAGGAAAAGGAAACAAACTGGTTACCAGCTTCCAGCACACCATGGAATGATAAAAACAACAAGCAAACAAAAAACAGACAGTAGATGGGTAGATAGTTTCTGATTCCCTGCTACCACTAATATAATAATAATAAAAAAAAAGACAAGATTGCCTTCCAGGTACTCATGGAACAGATATTTCCTGAGCATCTGCTCCCTGCCAGGGATTATTCTAAATCTGGAGGAGCCAGCGAGAAAGCGAAGGAAGAAGTCCTCACCCCTGACAGAGGGCTACACTCTGCAGCACGAGTGACAGAGTGGGCACTTGTTCTGATGGACGGCAGCACAAAAGTATGGGCAGTTGGGTGTGGTGGCGTGAGCCTGTCACCCCAAACACTCAGGAAACCATGGCAAGTAGATCAGGAGTTCAGGGGCTAAGAAGTGTGTGTGTGTGTGTGTGTGTGTGTGTGTGTGTGTGTGTGTGTGAGGGAGAGAGAGAGAGAGAGAGAGAGAGAGAGAGAGAGAGAGAGAACACATAATGTGTAATTCCACTTATATCAGGTACCTTCTTAGAACAGTCAAGATCATAATATGTAAAATAGTACTGGAGCAGGGGGAAGGCATCGTATATATAGGGTTGGTGTGGTTGGGGATGGGGCAGAACGAGAGAGTAATCAAAGAGATATTTTAATGGGGGTGCGCATTTTGGGATTAGGGAGAAAATTGGTGCAAGAGAAAGTCCTAGGAATCCACAAGGATGACCCCAGCTAAGACTCCTAGCAATAGTGGAGAGGGTTCTCCTGTAATCAGATTGGCGACTACCCTAATCGTCACCAGAGAGCCCTCATTCAGTAATTGAAGGAAGCAGATGCAGAGATCCTCAGCCAAGCCCTGGGCGGAGCTCCTGGAGTCCAGTTGAAGAGAGGGCGGAGGTATTGTACCTTGCCAGTGGGAGGCAAGATCTTGACAGGAAACTCACAGAGACAGCTAACCTGAGCTCCGGGGAGCTGAGGGACTCTGGACAGACAGCTACGGACCTGCATGGGACTGACCGAGACCCTCTGTATGTGGATGACAGTTGTGTGGCTTGATCTGTTTGTGGGGTTCCTAGCAGTGGGATCAGGACCTGTCCCTGGAGCATGAGCTGGCTTTTTGGGACCTACTCCCCATGCTGGGTTGCCTCGTCCAGTCTTGATTGATGCAGGAGGAGGAGCATGGTCCTGCCTCAACTTGAAACGCCAGGCTTTGTTGACTCCCAGTGGAGACCTGCCCCTTTCTAAACAAAGGAGGAGTGGCCGAGGAGAGAGGTAGCCTGGAGGTGACCGAGAAAAGAGAAGGGAGGGGAAACTGTGGTTGGTCTGTAAAATAAATGAAAAAAAATATAAAATAAAATGTAAAAAGATGCTGGGGCAGGGGAAGGGGGACAGCAATATATTGTGCAAAATATACGCCCTGACTCCGAGCTATAGCCCAGCATATTTCCAGCTCTTAAACTGTTTTTTTTGTTTTAATAATTTATTTTAACTTTATTTTATATGCATTGCTGTAAAGGTGTCAGCTTCCAGGGAGCTGAAGCTACAGGTAGTTGTGAGCTGTCACGTGGGTGCTGAGAACTGAACCCAGGTCCTCTGGAGGAGCAACCAGTGCTCTTAACCGTTGAGCCATTGCTCCAGCCCCTGTTTTGTTTTTGAGACAGTGCCTCACACTGTAGCCCACATTGGCCTGGAACTCACCATGTGGCCCATTCCTCTCAAACTTGTAGCAATCCTCTTGATTCCGGTTCTTGGGTGCCTGAACTATGGGTATGAACCACGCCTGGATAAATGGTATATACTTTTTAGATTTATTTATTTTATTTTACATATATGAGGGCTTTGCTTGCGTGTATTTATGTGCGTCATGTGCCTGCCTGGCGCACACCCAGTCACAATAGTATGTTTTACGTTATATTTATTCTGTTACAATTGAGAATATAGAGGACCAGGTGAGCTTTCGTTTCGATGATGTATAATTACATATATACACATAAATACATCTTTTTATTTATTTCATGTATGTACAGATATGGGTGCGTGTGCCAAAATATGATAGTGGACTATCTCTATAATTTCCCAACATAACTTTAATACTCAAATACTACCTGGTTTGTATGATGAGTAGCCAGGTGGTGGTGGCACACGCCTTTAATCCCAGCACTCAAGAGGCAGAGACAGACAGATCTCTGAGTTCCAGGCCAGCCTGATCTACAGAGCGAGATCCAGGATGACCAGAGCTGTTACACAGAGAAATCCTGTCTCAAACCCCCACCCCACGAAAGAAGTGTGCAGCAAGTGTATTCCACTGTGGGTTGGTGGCTCACCGCACACTCCCACAGAAAGTAGTGAATTAGATACTAACAAAAAGAGAGCACTTTCTCTAATCTCCCTTTTCTCCAGGACTTGAAATAGTTATTAATAAGGTGTCTAGTGGTGTATACAAAATGTGACTAATATACACACGGAATTAGCTAATCAAACAGCGAAGGCAAACGCAGGCAGGACTCGTTGACCATCAGGCCAGGCCAAAGCAAACAGAGGTATTTCGCACTGTAAGTTAAAGGCTAATAAACAGACTTCACCAGTCCAAGAGAGGCAGAGAAATATGGAGACACTGTGGAACTTTGTTCCAAAATCAAGCCACCAGCTAGGGTTCGGATAAGATCAGTGTCTAAGCCTTGAAGAAACCAGAGAGTGAGGCGCAGGGTGTTAGAAAACAATATTTTATTATCAGGCCGGTTAGGGCTAAACAAGCTCAGTTCCAGGTTCTAGCCAGTAGGCAGACATGACTGACTTTCCCAGTCACTGGATGGTGTGTGAGGAAGAAGTTCAGGGGTACCACTTGGAGGCCAGAAGGAAACAGAGGAGGTGCTGCTTTTCACTTCGCAACACCTCCACTATCATTGTAGCTAAAATACGTTTACTGGAAAGTCTGATGGACGGTTTCTATTTGTGTGTGTGTTGGTGGTGTGTATGTTGTGTGCAGACCTGTGTGTGCAGGTGCTTGCCAGGGGAGAACTTTGGGTGTTAGTCCCTCCTTACTCCCTTGCTAAAGGGTCTCTCCTAGAACCTGGAGCTGTTGGCATAAGCCATCCCACTCCACAGCATGAAGTTTTCAGGCATTTCAGGGTATGACCACATCTAACTCTCTAAAAAATATTTCTATTATGAACTGAGTGAGGTGGCACAGGTCTTTAATCCCAGTACTTGAGAGACAGAGGCAGGAGGATCTCTGAGTTTAAGGTCAGCCTGTCTACAGAGTTCCAGAAGAACTGGGGCTACACAGAGAAACTGTCTTCAAAAACCAAAAAATGTGTATGTATGTATGTATTATTATTATTAATATTATTATTATTATTATTATTATTATTATTATTATTGTTTGTCTATTTATGTGTATGTATCCAAGGAGATATGACAGATGTCAGGTCCCCTGGAGCTTGAGTTATAGGTAGTTGTGACCTGCCTGATGTAGATGGTAGGACGTCAACTCGGGTTCTAAGAACAATAAACATTCTTAACCGCTGAGCCATCAACGTGACTTTGGTACATGCTTGGCCAGCGAGTGTTCTTACCTGCTGAGCATCTTGCTAGCCTGACATTTCTGATGACTAAGCCCCTGTCTCCTTATTGCTACATGCCTCTGCCCTACCTGTCCACTGGGTGCTGCTATCCTCTTTTAAAAACCTGCACCCTGGCCCATGGCACCTTGGCCAACCACATTATCCCCACCTAGTCCATGCACTGTGGCTGGGTCACGATTGGAATGTGATTGCAAATGGACATATGAGAATGCACAAGAACTTGGAAAGGTCCTGAGTTATCTGCTCAGCAACAGAGGAAATGAATGAATGAATGAGCAGATAAAATGGGCCGATGAAAACATCTCACTGGGGTTGTTACAGTGGACGCTCCCAGCTTCTTTAAACTCTTTAAACAACGGGAAACATCTCTCTTTTTCTCATTTTCTTTCACAGGGTAATGTTACACTTCTGGTTATTGAACCAAGGGCTTCCTGAATACACACATTCTCCCACCGAGCTACAATCCTATCCCAATTCTTTGTTTCTCTATGTGAAACTAGAATATGTGTCTCTAACAGCTGCTGGTAACAGGGACATATAGAGAAGACAGATCTCTCATGGCAGACACTGACCCCAACTCAGGGAGGAGGCCCAAGGACAGATGGATTGAGACCCTGGTGCCAGTCATTTCTAGCAACTGATTAATATGAGTGTCTACACCCATTAGTTTAAAAAACAACAACAGGCCGGCCAGTGGTGGCGCACGCCTTTAATCCCAGCACTCGGGAGGCGGAGGCAGGTGGATCTCTGTGAGTTCGAGGCCAGCCTGGTCTACAAGAGCTAGAGCTAGTGCCAGGACAGGCTCCAAAGCTACAGAGAAACCCTGTCTTGGAAAAACTAAAAAAAAAAAAAAATAAAAAAAAATAAAAATTAATTAATTAAAAAAAATAAAAACAACAACAATAAAAAACAAAAACAAAGGGCCAGGAGGTGAAATTCTGTTGATAAAATTCTTGGCTTGAGTACATGAAGCCCTGGGTCTGTCCCTACCACTAGAAAAAAAAAACCTGGATGTTGTAATGCATGTGTGCATTCATGGTAAAGACTTTTGCCATGCAAGCCTCATGGCTTGAGTTTGCGTTCCTGAACCATATGGTGGAAGGAGAGAAGGGCCCCCTGCAAGTTTTACACACACACACACACACACACACACACACACACACACACACACGCTCACACACACTCCACATGTGTGCATATGCATGCACAAATAAAATGTAAAAATATTTTTAAACTATGTGATTTTAACTATGTTACTTGAATTTGCTGTCCTTGCCTTTGGCTTTGGGGATTGATTCTAGGGCCAAAGGCATGGCGGCACACACTTTATACATCTGGAACTCTGTGGGCTCCAAAGGAGAAAATAAAAGGCCTGGTGAGATAGCTCTGGGTAAAGACTCTTGCCATGCAAGCCTGTCCACCACAGTAAGAGGAGAGAAGTAAGTCCTGAACATTGTCCTCTGACCTCTGTACACTAAGGCCTACACTCAAGCACCACACACACACACACACACACACACACACACTATTCAACTGTTTGGAAAGATAGAGGGAGAGCAGGATGGAGGGAAGGGGGATGAATCAAAGAACCCTTGTTTTCCTACAGCGATTTTATGCTTTAATTATTGGTAGTGACTTATCTTTTCAACACAGGAATCTGCTGGGATTTTGCTAGGCTCTGGATGGGAGAAACTACATTGTTGTTTTCAGAAGATCCACAACTTAGATTCTGCTGCTTGCCCTTGATATCCAGTAGGAAGTGGAGCACACAGAGAAGGAAGAGGGCAAAGTGGCTTTCTCCATGCTCCCCCATTTACCGATCCTTTCCTAAATTCCTCTGGAATATGGGACCACCCCAGTCTGCTTCAGTACTCAGAAAGGGCGTGGGCTGCTCTTGACTTAATTCACCATGATCAGCATTGCCGCAGCTTGATGCTTTTTTTTTAAATTTATTTATTCATTAAGGATTTCTGCCTCCTCCCCGCCAATGCCTCCCACTTCCCTCCCCCTCCCCCCATCAAGTCCCTCTCCCTCATCAGCTCGAAGAGCAATCAGGGTTCCCTGACCTGTGGGAAGTCCAAGGACCGCCAACCTCCATGCAGCTTGATGCTTTGCACTGCAAAAGTTTTCCAAAATGCAGATTCTACCCAGGTGGAGTGTTGGTTTCATCATACCTTAAACGGCTAACCGCCAACACCAGATGGCCACATAGGGTATTTGGGGCAGAAGAGTAGTGCCCAAGGGAAGGCAGCCCCATTAGGTGAAGAGAAGGGAAGGAGGAAGATGAGTTGCAAACCAGACCTGCTCAGCCTCGCTGTGCACCTTGACCCTTTCATCTCAAGGAGTCACAGACTGTCGATCTCACAGCAGTCATTTGATTTAATCATTTTATTTGAAATATATTTATGTTTTTGTATATATCTGTGTGTATGCTTGAGTGTTCATATGTCTACCGCGTGCATGCAGGAGCCTGTGCAGGTCAGAAGAGGGCATCAAATTCTCTGGAACTGCAAACAGAACTTTACAGATGGTTGTCACGTGGGTGCTGAGAATTCAACCCAGTTCCTCTGGAAGAACAGGCAATGGTCTCAGCCATTGAGCCGCCTCTCCAGTCCCTGATCATTTTGTTTTAAATCTGTTGTCCTTAGTCATTGCACACTTTCATTCTGGGATTGGTTTGACTGTCAATTCTGTGATGTGTGCTTTAATATATATATTCAAACTGCATAGTTTAATATATATATATATATATATATATATATATATATATATATATATATATATGCAGTTTGAATATATCTCAAGCTGTTTTAAAATAGTTGATGTCTACTTAGCACAAAGCAATGGAGCCACGAGAGGTGAACTGACGTTTCTGAAGTCCTGGGGAAGTGGAAACTCACATTCTCTGATGCTTTCTGTAGGTGTCTGCTCGGGTCAGCTCAGCTACAGGAAACATTTTTGGAAAGCGTGTACCTATACTCAAGTGTCAAGAGCTCTTCTGGGCTATTTTGAGATATTGGCCTAAGATGACTCAGTAAGCGCATTCTTTTTGGCTAATGCTGCTCGTGTCTGTCAGACTATAAGGCATCATCTGTCATCTGGAACCCAGCCTCAAACTTGGACGTGAGTGAAAAAAAAATTCTCTGGAACAGTAAGGAAAACAATTACCATAAAACCACCCACTAATGCTGGAAGGCTTGAAGAACCACTCAGACGCTATCCCTAAAGTATTGATTGGCTTTTGAGTTTTAAATGGTGATAACGGGCGGGTCGGATAGGACATGCCTCAGTGGTGTTAGCATATGGCAAGGCTTTGGTGCTGTCCCCAGCACTGGGGGTGGGGGTAGGGGTTGGATAGGTATCGTATTTTAACGACATGATTCCTAATCAATATCAGTAAAATGGCTTTAAAAGTTGATGGAAATGCAGACATAGATTAATTTTAGAATGTTCTCAATCTCTGAAAAGAAAAAGAAAACAGAAAAGAAAGGAAGACACAAATCTCCATTTGATCTCAGAAAAGGTCCTTTGTCATTTTACATAGGAGGGAGGGATGAGGCAATGCGTCCCAGGAGGGAGCCGGTGCCATTCAGAGATTCCTGAGATGGCCTGTGGAAGGAATCTGGCGCTTCTGAGAAACACTTTCCTGTGAACTTTGGGCAATGTATGTGCCCAGTTTAAGCAATAATTCTTAGATAACAGCATTGTTGAGGCTTTTAGTTGGGTTGTGTCTCTGGTTCTGAATGTTCCCTCAAGTGAGAAGCAGATACTGGGTAGGTCAGATAGACTCAACTGCAGTAGGGAAACGACAGGGGGAAATCCTAGCAAGGAAGAAGAAATTAACATGAGGGGCCATAAAAAGGCAGGGTCAGACTGGAAGACTCTGCAGAGCACTTTCCCGCTTGTAAAGGCTTGGGCCTATCTCACGCCCTGAAACACAACCCGAGGCTTTGGGAGAAGGTGGTTTCATTGTTCACAGGGGATGAGGGCACTCTGGAGATGGCCATGGGAATCTGAACCCACCAGTCTTCCTTTCTGGAGACAGAGTGGCTTTGGCTTGCCTCAGCAGAGAACCTGGAGGGCACACCATTCTGGAGACGTTTGTGGGCAAATGGCCCTCCCTGCTGTTCCAGGGGCTCCTGACTATTTCCTGTCAGATAGCTCAGAACAACCAGGCAATTAGTTTCCCAGTTCCTGCCTTTTGTCTTCCTTAAGTTCATTTTCCAGAGTAGCCACACTGACATTTTAAAAGCCACCAATGTCTTCTCAGACTCAAATCCAAAGTATCTGGCTCTACCTTTGATGTGGCCCCTGCGTCTCTGAGGTGATCCGCCCGCCATAAGATGCATAAAGTCAACCTTGCAATTGAGACCTGCTTCTCTCTCAGGGACTTTAAACCTGCTGTCTGACCCTTGCGTTGGGGCACTCATGTTTTCGTTCTGAATCATATCATTTAAGCATCACTGCGGAAATGGTTCAGACCTTTCTTGTCCAACCTGTCTCCCACCCAGCCACTCCCCACTTGCAACTCCATCACTCTCGGTTACTCTCATGGTATTAACCTTTATGTGCGCAAACGTGTCTTGTTCATATGCTGCCAAGGTGTCCTGGGAGATGTGCAAGGGCAGATGGCCAAATAGATTATTTCTTATGGGATCCTGGGAAAGCAGGAAGGAAAACCAGGTAGCCAAAGACTTTGAATTTCTGTTGAATTTTATGAGATTTGCTATTTTCTGAGGAGCCACAATCATAGTTGAAACAGGGTAACGACCTTTCAAATGTCTTACAAAACTCATTTGGTTAAAAAGTTATGAAATGTAATCACTTCACTTCGTGTTTAACTGGTTTAGCTACTACATCGGCTACTGCCAAAGAGCTGGACGTTATGAGTGCGTCTAGACATTCCACCCGACACTGATTTGATGGCTTTAACTAGATTTGTGAAAGAATTCTACAATTAGTCCCCAATCTGGTTTTTAAACATCTCCTGTGCTGGTGTAGAAGAACCGAATTCGGAACTTCTGTAATTATAAAATTAGGACTAAATTAGGTTAATGCTCAATCTTCTCCACTTGACAGAAATGCGGGTCTGGCCAAACCTATTTGTCAAACTGGGGTATAATCACAATGTGGCTAACAACAGTGCCCTAGGGGTGAGCAACACAGCTTAAATTTTAATCAGTGAGTAAGAGACCTTTGACTCTTTCCATGTAATCCTGTAGAGTACCTACTGTGTGCTGTATTCCAAGTTCAACTCTTGGGAGATAGAAACGAGTAAGGCATATTGCCTTCCTCTAAGGAGAAATGCTACAGTTTAGGTTTGAGTGTGCAGTACAGGTAAGTGAACTACGTAATTCTATACAAAGACCAACGCAGATTGCCTCTCTAAAATCACTCCAGTTGGCCTTCTAAGTTTTTGCCACCTGAAATGGTCAGCATCTTCGCACTCTTTCCTTTTCTAGGAAGACATGGATCAAAGTGATTTCCAGCTTCTTGTCTACTGAGATGGGCTACTCACATTTGAAAGAACAGTATCAACACAAAGTATGTATAAATATAAAGTTTATTTAGCATAGTGTTTAGAAAAATAAGTTCACATCATTTCAGAAAACAAATAAAACACTTAATTGTCCAGGCATAACCCCCCCACCCCATTACAGTACAACATACAGACTTTAGATCTCTTTGGTTGGGCAACTAAGCACAGAAATGTTCTGGGACATGCTGTGTGCCATCACCTAACAGTGCAGTAGAGGTTTTGCTCCTCATCCGTGTTATACATTCTGTATAGAGTTTCTCTTCATGTAAGGCACAGTAAAACCATATTGAGTATACAACTGATTGCTTTCTATACGTACAGTACATGCAACAAAAAAAATGGTACATTTTTTTGAGAAACCCTGAAAACCAAGAGTCACATGCTATATAATTTTGATTCATAAAATATATGGTGGTAATATTGAATTAAATTGAATGTATCAATTCGACACAAAATAACCATTCAGTTCTATCATCTAAGTTTTAGGAAGACTTTGAAACAGCGCTTGTAAAATGCAATTATTTTCCCCCACAGATTTCCTGAATTATTTTCATGAGATGATCTGTCAACACATTTTAAAGAATGGAGGACTTGTGGTTATGTACTAATGCACACATAATGAAGATGTAGCAAGGTAGCCTGCTACACATGCCCAATAATCCAACTTCAACATGCAGGATAACAAGGGTGCATACAGAGAGACTTAAGGTCAGTGTGCAATTCAACTATGGATTTTTTTAAAAAAGAAAATCTATGACTATAACACCTACTTGCCTTTCACGACACAAGAAAGGCACCAAAAACACACACAAGTCAGTCTTTACTATAAATGTACATGAGATAGTTACGCAGTGCAACTCAGGTGCTTTTGCTTGTTTGAGGAGTAAAACTGCACCTCTTTTGAAAGCTAGACCATCCTGTCTACTAGACGTAACTAAGAGCTGAATGCCAATTCTGGCTATAGAGTGCATAGATAGGCCGACGCCAAAAAATCCCACAGCCAGCAGCAGGGGTTGAGATTTAAAGGGAGTTATTTACCCCTATTCTGATTCCTCTCCCTGAATCTTTAGAGGATAATTTGCAGCATCTTCAAGCATTGTTTATGTAAAAAGGATATTCTGCCACATGAACTCCAAGGGCTCCTGAGTCTGGCCCTTGAAGAAGAAAAAAAAAAAAACAACCTAAAACAAAGTCAGTTGCATTTCTGTGAAAGGAGAGCATGGGGTTTATCTTATCCCATTCACATATACACAGGCTACATACCAACTGGCCCTTAGTTTACTGAAAGAGTAGAAAAGAACAGTAAGTTCTTATATTGTACACTGGTTCTTACCTGGTGGCTTGCATAGCTACCTGGAGTAACTGTAGGGTTAGAAGTTCAATGTGTTGGAATACGAGTACATTTCCTAGGTAAGTATTTAGTTTTGTGCTATCTTTTCTTTTTCTTAAGGAGAAAGAGAGGAAGAACTCGGAATAAAAGAGACAGTCTTGTAGATATATGAAAGTTTTCCATCATACATGCATGCACACAAACACACACACACACACACACACACACACACACACACACACCTCATATAACTTTTTGACTTTCCCACTTCCCTTACCAGACAGGTATTCTAAAATAACTAACTTTTGATATCTGCAGCAATCTAGTAGAAAATACTATTTTTATGTAAACTATACTGCAAGACCATGTAGCTAATCATAACAATATGGGTCAGCACACAACTGGGAGGGGGGATGGGGACAACCAAAGTGTGGCAATAAAGTAGTGGCAGAGTAGAAGACCACACTAAATCAACTGGCTTTGTTTAAACACAAAGTCCAAAACAAATAACCTCTGGCCAGAATCATGTATTTCAAGAATTGAGGGACATTCACCAATTTCACAAAAATGGGATTTAAGTTTTTATCAAAATGATGGCAAGGAATTCTTCATAGGGCTCTTCATCTAAGCTGAAAGTTCCCTTTGTAATAGCAGCAAATGGTAAGCATTTGGTGACCCTTACTAACACGCTCAGATAAGGAGCACGGTGGAAATCAAGCGACTCTTTCCCCATCTTGAAGAAAACAAGGTGATGTGGGAAGGCCATATGTCTATCTGTTGCTTTCATTGGTTAATTATTAAAGAAACTGCTCGGCCTGATAGGTCAGAACATAGGTGGGTGGAGAAGACAGAACAGAATGCTGGGAGGAAGAAAGCAGTGAGGCCAGACGCGATGGAGCCAGCCGCCAGGTCAGACGTGCTGAATCTTTCCCTGTAAGATACCACTTCGTGGTGCTACACAGATTATTAAAAATGGGTTAATCAAGATATGAGAATTAGCCAAGAAGAGGCTAGGGCTAATGGGCCAAGCAGTGTTTAAAAGAATACAGTTTGTGTGTTGTTATTTCGGGAGTAAAGCTAGTTGTGCAGGGAGCTGAGTGGGACAAAAAGCAGGCCTGCCCGCAGCTCATTACTACAACAAGGTGTGGTGCTATCTTTATGCTTGCCAATTTAAAGTCCTTGGGAGGTGGTGGCACACACTTTTAATCCCAGTACTTGGGAGGCAGAGACAGGCAGATCTCTGTGAGTTCAAGGCCAACCTGGTCTAGGAAGTAAGTTCCAGGACAGCCAGGGCTACACAGAGGAACCCTGTCTAAACCCCGCCTCCCAAACAGAAACAAACAAAACAAAACAAAAACCAACCAAACAAACAAACAAAAAAAAAAACCAACTGAAATTCACCATTGAGAAGATCACCTTCTTATATCTGAGATCCTCCGTACTAATGACATGAAGGTATGAAGGCATTTAAATTGATATATCTTGGGGTCAGAGCCCTGCTAGAACGTTTAAACACAGTTGAAAGCATACAAGAGAATATCCTACGGAAACCCAAAGAACTTGCTTGTAATGGAGACGTGATGAAAGAGGACAGGCAGCAGTCACGTGTCATAGTGTACCAACTGGTTCAAAACACCGAGAACGCAGCCTCAACAAGACAGAATTGTGCCGAACGCACTTTAACTATCTATCCTTTGTTTCCTTTAAAATGTTGTTTCCATAACCTGCAGAATCGATGTTTCATAGTCTTCCATACCTTTTTATGACTTTCATTGTAATGAAAAGCATCAAAGCTAATTGTTTATCCATTTGCATGACAAACATTACACATGACATCCAGTGAACCCTAAGTCCTCTGCATATAATGGGGTTCTGCGGTAAATTTAACCCTGTTTGATGGTGCAGAAGAGCCATCAACACTTTTGCTGACACTTCTGTACCTTACTGCTAATAAAAAGGCCACAAGGTAAAAAAGGCACATAGGAGTCTATATAAAACATATTTAAATGAATCAAAGCTTCTAAAGAAAGAAGGGCATGATGAGAAGTACCAAAATTCCAGTATGGGGGTTAAAAGTTCCTGTTTCAGTGCTAACATTGACCTTAAGAGACTCTGGATAAAAATCACAAAAAATAAAACTTGGTTGAGAACAAAGCTGTTCCTGCTATTCCTGCTCAAACAATAAATATAAATTAAACAGTAAGAAAACATTTTTTTTTCAGTTCATAGCGCCTGAAGACTAAGAGAAACATACAAGGTATAAATAAAAATTCATTGTACTTGCTCAAATTCTGCATATAGAACTGGCATATTTACATTCATACCCAAGTTGTGTCAGAGTTTAGTGGAGTTTCAAACTTTCTCTGCTACATATAACTATTAGCAGTCACACTTGGAAACACGTAGAGACAAAACCAAGTCTTTCCCCCAAATGCTGAAAATGCTGAATGTGTGTATGGACACACACATATATAAGCTACTTAATTTGAAAAATATACCCTTATAATAATCCAGAGTACCGTTATTTCTTAACCATCTCAATGCCCATCGAGGAAAAGTAAACAAAAACCAACCACATTGCTTCTAACAGCCTGTAGCTCTTATTTAAGTGTCTAAGTTAGGTGTACACATTTTAAAGTTAGAAGACTATCATGTTCCATTCTAGCCTTAGACTTATATGGCTGACTAAATGCTTTATGATGGTTTGATAGGCTTCTCCTACTGCCTTGTCGCCATGTATTCCAAAGCCAATATGATGAGAACAGAACGGCTTCTGTAGCTCCACCCCTGTACATTTAACTATGATCTTCATGCAGACCGATCCAAATATATTTGCTCGCACAAGTAGGGTGCATTCCTCTAAACGAGTAAAGGTTCCCCATCTTCAGGGCTTCACAGGGAAAAAAAAATCGCTGCTGATGAAGGAGAAAAGGGGTATGTGCGTAGTGGATCAGGCTTATAAGTCTTGCATATCTTCGTCCAGTTGGACGGTTTGGAGCTTGGCCAGCTCTTTCTTGTCCGTTCCCAGCTCTTCACAGACAGTCTCAACCATGCCATCCAGGACATACTTGGATTTGGAGTCCAACATCATTAAGTTGTTTGTTGCTTTGTTCTCAGAATTTTGTAAGAAATTCTCTTTTATGTTAGCTACCGACTGCAGGACCAAGCGATGTTCTCTGACAAAATCCTGGTGGACTGCTGGCGAGGAATGACTCACGGGCTCTTCAGGGGCAGGAACAATTTCCCCCAGGGCAGCCTGAGTCATGGGGACCGACAATAGGTCTTGACTGGTAATAAGGGAACAGTTCTGAAGGGTTGCATAGTTAGTATTGCTGACAGAGGTCACAGTAGATTTGCTTGCCACAGGTGCAGACATTGGCCGGCTCTCAGCAAGGTCAGGGTTTAGCTCAGCGGGATTTAGTAGTGTAGGGGGAGACAGGGAAAAACTGTGAGCTGGGGACACATTAACCAGCGAAGAGGCCAGGGGATGGAGGCCACTCCCAGAGATATCCTCAGAGGACAGGCTTGCGTTTACTTGTGCATTGTGATTGACAGGCATCAGCTGGGAAAAAACCAGGCCTCTTTCTAACCCTTCCTGTTTCACAGCTCCTACAGTCTGGCCTGAATTAGGAACAGTGTAGACCACTGCACTGGGGGCAAGAGGGCTCAGGAAAAGTTTGCCATGCTGGACGGTGGTGGACTCACTTGTAAATGTGCTTCCATCTGAAGTGCTTGAATTTACTGAAATGTTACCTAGGGGAAAAAGTACCAATTGGCATTAATGCAATGAATACAGAAAGGAAAACAAACAAACAAACCAGTTACTTTTGTAACACACATGATTCTTCCTCAGGTTATTAAGGTTGCTTATGGAGAGGTGATACTTCAATGTAGAGTTGAATCCAGCTTGGGCACTGTTAGCTGCAGAGTCCCAGGCTCAGAACTCAGGCTAGCTTTCTCTCTCTCTCTTTCTCTCTCTCTCTTTTTTCTTTCACAGTACTGGAGATTAAACGCAGAGACTTCTATACCCTAAGCAAAAAAGTCTGCCAGATTGTATGTATGTGTTAACTCAACCACGCAATTAACCGTAATAACCAAATGAAAGAAAGAGTAAATGTGGGGCCTGGAGATAGGGTTCAGCACAGTGCAGGCCTTGGGTTCAGTGCTCAGCATCACCAAAAATTAAAACAAATTGAAAATTAAAGCCAACCAATCAAAACAAGCAAGCATGTGGGAGCTGGGGCAGGAAGACTAAATTTGAGCCCAGCTTGAGTTTGAAGGAAAAAAAAATGAAGAAGAAGAAGAAGGAGAAGGAGAAGGAGAAGGAGAAGGAGAAGGAGAAGGAGAAGGAGAAGGAGAAGGAGAAGGAGAAGGAGAAGGAGAAGGAGAAGAA
>NC_022009.1:8380349-8382749 GCF_000317375.1 Microtus ochrogaster | reverse complement strand
AAGGAGAAGGAGAAGGAGAAGGAGAAGGAGAAGGAGAAGGAGAAGGAGAAGGAGAAGGAGAAGGAGAAGGAGAAGGAGAAGAAGAAGAAGAAGAAGAAGAAGAAGAAGAAGAAGAAGAAGAAGAAGAAGAAGAAGAAGAAGAAGAAATCTTATCCTCTTATCCAAGATCTGGTATTTGTCGAGTTTCTGGCTCTTTACCACCTCTGAATTGGTTGGTAGTGATCAATAGTACTGCCAGTTAGAACAAGAGAATACAGATACACAATGAAATATTTTTGTTAGGCCTGCTCAGTTACTGACATAAGATGTAAATGAGAATATGAAAATACCACATAAATTTAGTTTCTCTGGAACTTACATGTTCACCATGTCAACCTGCACAGACAAGTCACAGAGTTTCACCAAACCACCGAAAACCCCTGACAGAGCAGTCTCCAGGCAACAGAACCCTCAAGGTCCCCCTCACCCTGTGTTTGCCTTCAATTTTCAGTGTTGTAGTGATGGGAAGAATTAATGGTAGCATCATTTTTAAATACAGAAGGACACAAAGGAGTAGAATTAACACCTCTTTAAACGGTGCGTGTCTTTTGCGGTTCAAACTATAATGGTCTTTAGAGACTAGAAACAGAAAACAGATGATCAAACGAGAACCTCGGGACAGTACAGACCCCATGTCTCCCTCAAACAAGACCTCCTTTGAGTCTTTACAAAGTGAAACGATGACAATTAAATGACCCAGGTCCCCAGATATTACCAGCAAAGGAAAAATGAATTTGGGGAGAGTTCTGGGGGAAGAATTAGGATGGGTTACTTATCTACCCTGCTCTTGAATTGGAGGTTAATCGCCCTCTTTACAAGTGCAGAAAACAAGACAATATAAAGATAATTAATTCACTTAACATTGACCTTCTCAATTAACAGAGTAACTGGGATCATAGTTCTACCTATGCTACCCAGGGCCATAGGGCCATGTATATGTCTCCCAACAATTTTTAAGCGCCTTATGTAAGCAAAGGAGTGTCTTTACAGGAGAAAAAGAGAGAGAAAACACTGTATTTGAACTCCTCTAAAAAATGTCAACTACAAGTTTGTAAGTATTCATCACAGAAAGACTGTTAAGGACAAAACGCTTCTGTGTATCTTTGGGCTGTTCTCTAACATAAATGTGTTTTTCAGGCCATACAAATGAACAGACTGCTTTAATTTTAAACCTCTTGGCTTCGCGTGTTTTAAAAGTCATGCAGGCTTCAAAATTGTGAGGGGGAAAAGCCACAGTCAATACTCACTTTGCTTGGGTGTCGGTGAAACTGTTTGCTAGCAGGCATATGTACGAAATTACTTTTTTGGCGGAGTCATAAATAACAACACACGCAGCATCTCCCCGATAGCTATTCAACACAGTAGACTAATAATACTCTGGACATGGAAAAGACTTGAATGTACATAAATGAAGGGAAAAACAGATACGTTCCAAGGGATGATTTGGTTTTCTTTTTTCAATGTTGAGAATTGAACCCAAAGTTTCACACATAAGACATGGTTTTGTTGCTGTTGTTTTAAGACAGGGTCTCTCTATGAAGTCCTGGTTACCCTAGAACTAAGTAAACCTAGTTGACCTCGTCACAGAGATCTGCCTGCCTCTGCCTCCCAAGTGCTAGGCTTAAAGGAAACATGTACCACCATGCCTGGCTAAATCATGAATTTTTATATAATTAATTAGTTAATTTTTTTTTTGAGCCTCTGTCTCCCAAGGGCTGGGATTGCAGGCGTGTGCTACCACTGCCAGGCGCTAAAACCTGATTTTTAAAGAACAGCTGCAGCTGAGTTACAAATTAAACAAGAATTTAAAAATCAGCAAAAAAACTGAACTTAAAAATCCCAGGTACAAAGTATAATTTTACAACGATGCTGAGAGGAACAAAAAAATTCTCTTTTTTTGTAAAATGAATAAAGATATATATATCTTCTGCTTTTCCATGTAACTGCCTATATAGTTTTCTTGGCTATCTAGGAAGACAGGACCATGTTTCTGGACATTTTAAAGAAAGTTTAGTGTAAGTTTGATTTGATTTGGTCTGGTATTTTTTTGGAGACAGACTCTTACTATGCAACCTAGCTTGGTTTGAAACTCACTATGTAGCTCAGGCGGGCCTCGAACCCCCAATCCTCCAGCTTCAGTCTCCCAAAGGTTGGGATCATAGGCATTTACCACCATTCCCTATCTTTGCCTTCTTCTTCTTCTTCTTCTTCTTCTTCTTCTTCTTCTTCTTCTTCTTCTTCTTCTTCTTCTTCTTCTTCTTCTTCCTCCTCTTCCTCTTCCTCTTCTTCTTCTTCTTCTTCCTCCTCCTCCTCCTCCTCCTCCACCTCCTTCTTTTAAAATAAAGTTCAAATTCCCAAAAT
>NC_022009.1:8344980-8380249 GCF_000317375.1 Microtus ochrogaster | reverse complement strand
TCTTCTTCTTCTTCTTCCTCCTCCTCCTCCTCCTCCTCCTCCACCTCCTTCTTTTAAAATAAAGTTCAAATTCCCAAAATGCTTTACTGCAAAATGTAATATACCACTACTACAAAGAAATGTTGCCTACTGGAATCATCTGGTTAAACTTAAGCTTCCAATTCTCCCAGAGAGTCAAATAGTTGACAGTCCTGTCATTTGATCTTAGCTATTTTAACTGACAAAGCTATCCTTATTCCTAGTAAATATCCCATTTAAAAACTATCGACTTGATGGGCATTACAAGGGTGATGGTGCACGCCTTTAATCCCAGAACTTAGAGGCAGAGGCAGGCAGATTTCAAGAGAAATCCTGTCTTGAAAAAGCAAGAAAAAAAAGTAGAAAACAACAGTCCCCCCAAAGCTAGCTATAACTTCCTAACACTCTTATATGACAGCACTTTTCTTGATTACAGAAAAAAAACATTATTGTATTTCCTCTCTGCCAACAAATATATTCATATTTCCTGTGCAACTTCGCTGTCTTTAAAATGCTACAAACTGCTTGGAAATTTTTGTAAAGAAAGAAAATGGGTGAGAGTCATAAATTATTGTAAAACCAAGCTCTTTGACTTTCCCCAGGCATTAATCTTTTGTCCCTATGTTGGATAGTGACTGGAGTTCACTCTTTATATAATCTAAGGCAATGAACATCCAAGGGGTTTGTCACAGGACCATGGTAGCTTACTTAGAGAAAGATAAATATATGGGATGAAACGTCTAGCCATTTTTCTTTAATGCCTCCAATAAGTTGAAGTAGACTACAGTTATAGTAGCAAGAGTTGTATAAAAATTGATCATGCTTCAGAAGGTTAAGCTTTGGTAAAAATCTGGGCTGTCGGCTTTGCTTATAGGAAGGTAAACATGATCACCACCTTCCACTCCTAAGAGCTGGAAACTATAACTTCCAATGCCCAAGTCTAACTGTTCCTGTTTCTATATCGAGAAAAAGGATGAGTGATGTAGGTTTTATTCATGTTCCTGAAGAACTAATGCTCCAGCCTCAGACTTATTTCCTTTCTCTTTACAGACTTCGGTTAGTAAAGCCACAAATACGCAATGACACAGTTGTTTTCATAAACATAAACCCACAAAGCTGAGAAATGAACATATATCTAGGGCAACAGAAAATCACATATTCTTCTAAATTCCTTTCAGGTCTTTTGAGGTTTTAGTTTTAATTATAGGGAGAACACAAGGCAAACAAGAACAGATTCTGTCTTTCAGTTTATTCTTTTAAAACATTTTCTGGTCAAATAAATAACTGCTTGACTAATTTCATGTTCCTAGCAATTTTATTAATTTTTAATTTTAAAATGTCAAGTACTGGGTTAGTTCATAAGCACTGATTGACTTATCATATTCCTGTAATTGTACAGTTGGCAAGATCTGCTATAAACTGTACTTTTCCATTCTGCTTGGGGAAATTAAACTCCATCCTCAGGATGTAAGAAAATCAGGAAAGCTGAATAGTAGTTAGGCACTGGGAATCACATCAAGGCTATTCTGTAACCGTGTAAACCAATGAAGTATCTGAAAAAGAACATCAATCTATACCTTTCACTAAATGCGTCATTTACAGCAGCTGACCAACACATGACCTGGTGCATTATGGTACCAAATGAGGCTTTTACCTTGTGAAGCTGCTACCGAGACAGGAGGCAGCTGCAGCGGAGAGAATCCAAGGCTCCCGTTAAGGAACTGGCCATTTGCTCCGGAATTGGGGATCTGGACAATGCCGTACTGGTTTATTTGCACGGGTGTAGTAAAAGTCACCACAGAGCCCTCATCCTGGGAGGCCACTGTCTGGACGCCTTCTCTTTTCACCTCAGTGCAGGGTATCAGCCCTGGGAATGACACGGGGGCGCTAGGGCTGTAGGAGCTGGTGGCGGCTGAGTTCACAGCAGAACTCTGGAGGACTTTGAATTCCTTCACATCCTGGGAGGTGGATCCCAGGATGTCTGTCATGGCTACGCCATTGCTCACAATGTTTGAAGACATTTTTGGTGGGTTCAGTGATACTGTCTGTGTATTTCCCACATTCAGCCCATTAAGGATAACTCCATTGTGTCCCTGAATAAAAGAATTGCCGTTAAGGAAGACAGGTGAAGTACTTGCAGGTACCAGGCTTCCGTTCAACAAAACTCCAGAGGAGCTTAGTGATATCTTAGCATTTCCAATTTGTTGCATGTATACTGGCTCCATGTGGCTGGAAAGGCTGAGGTTGGTGACGGCGTCAGATGCACCCGAAAGTGGGTGAGGAGACAAATCCTCGTGTCCCTTGCTGGATTCATCTTCAGTGCTGGGGTTGCCATCTGATTCACTGTTCAGGGAGAGAGGACATTTTGAAGGTCAAGGGGATGACAATCTGTATAGTTTGTAAAATGTCCTTCAAAACCATCCAAGGTGGTGTTTAAGCAAAGCAGAACCGTTGACCTGCCTGGCCCTGCTGAAACTAGAAGTTGTGAGCAAATTCTGCCCAACCAGACAATGAGAAGATGAATTCAGATCCGAACAATTTTTTTTATAATAAATTCAGAGAAAGACCAGAGGGTTGGATAATGCAAAATTCAACTAAAATAACTTATTACTGCGTCCTCAATCTTACAGAATCCATTGCTGCTCCAACTCTTAAAGTCACAGAAACAACTCATCAAAGGATGTGTTTTCCCTGTTTAGGAGGGCCAGCCCCTTTCTAAACCCCTTCAGATTGCTATCATTTTGAAGGCAGCTGGAATTGCCAAAGGAGCAGGAGGTGTGAGGTGTCCAGTTTTATTTGCCATCTAGTTAATAAGACACCATTCTCTCACCTGCTCCCAAACTTCTACTCCACCAGACTGATATTCTCATTCAATAAAGTGGTTGCCCTTGTAGGAAAGGCATTTGCAACCTAAGACATGCACAGTTGCCTTTGAATCCAAAGGAAGCCATAGGGACCTATTTAACACACACCATTCAGTGCCCTGGTGAGGTGGGAGGGAAAAGGTGAGCATCAATCAGAGGTCTTGTTAACTCTCAGACGCCTCCCCAGACTATTCGGTCCTTCTATTGCAGAATTCTGGGCTTAAGGGAAATACCAAGTTCAGGTCAGGGAGGATGGTGGGAGTTTTCCTCATTTGGTTTGAGTCTGGGCGGGGCCGAACAGAAGCAGTTTGGAAGCGTGGTGGGACTTGGTCCAGCAGAAGATCCAACATCCCAGTGTGATCGGTTCCCTTTCAAGCTGAGGGGAGGGGATTACCCGGGCTTTGGGCTTCGGGGCCAGGAGCACAGAAAGCACTTTGATTTATGAGCTGAGGCTGAGCAGCCGTCGCCATTGGTGAGGGTGACTCACCAGGGGTGCGGGTGGGAGGTAGATCCGGAGAGGGGCCTATACCAGGCAATAGGGCTGGGGGTTGAGGGTGTGGAGTTAATGGGGAAGAGGGTAAAGTCAGCAGAGCATGGCTCAGGATGTGTGTGTGTGTGTGTGTGTGTGTGTGTGTGTGTGTGTGACCATGTCCTGGGAACTGGGCCGGCTCCATAGCAAAAGTTACAGGACAGCTGGCCTGCATGTGGCAGGGGCTTCGTACCCAGTGCCCTGGCCTAGCAGATTTCCGTTGGTGTGACCGAAGAGCACTCCAGGGTAGACAGCGTCGCCTAACCAGTGCTCCTTCCATGGGTCACCCCCTCTCTCAAGACCGAGGAAGGATGCTCACAGGTCGCCGGGCATGTTTTGTTTATGGTTACTGGGAGCCAGAGCTAGGACTGCACAGTGCGTCTCTCTCCTGCCTGGGGCCAGCTGTGGGCCTCCGGGCTCCACCCGGGCTCAGGAGCAAAGCAGCGAGAGCGGGCTGATGCCGGTTCTGGAATGCTCAGGGTGATCTCAGGGTGATCACCTTCACCTGGCCCAGGCGGGCTGGCTCCCCGGATCCCTGGTTCCTTCCCACAGTAGAACGTGTGAACTGCGTTTGGATTCTTTTCTCTCCAATATCCTCAGGGCGAGAGACACTATCCTGACTTTACCCGCCCAACAATACACACACGCACAGAAAACACACAAATACGCATACACACCCCACCCACGGGCTGACTTGAGAGAACACACAAAAGCGGTGTGTGTGTGGGAAAAGCATTTTCTACTAAAGAACGGGGAGAAAACACAATAAAGTTCAAACCAGATGGGGGGGGGGCTGAAGGAGGACTGGGTGGATAGCTCCCCTACTTCTTTCCTGCTGTCCACCTTTATGTCAGATTGTCGCCTATCCCCCCCCCCCAACCGCCCCATCAAGAGAGAATCTTGCTGTGTTAGGGGGCTCAAGAAACTGCCCTTCAGGCCTGCCACCTCTGAAGCACTGTAACCCGATCCGAACTTGTTCAGAATCAGGTTTCAAAACACCGCAGGGACGAGCTACACGGGCACCCCACGCTGCCCTAGGCGCGATGGGAACCGCGTCGGGCAGGGTGAATGATTAACTCTGTCATATTAAAGCCTCGACGTCCGCAGACCCCATCTGGGCCACTAGTCTCCACTAACGCTCCTATTCCTTCCAGAGCGGCCCTGGTGACCTCCAGGGCGAGCCAGGGACTCAGACGAATCTTGAGTATCCGGGAGCGTGTGCGCACTCCAGGCTCCAAGTGAGCCAAAGACCCTGGCCGGCTCCGGCAGCCCCTGCGGGCCCGAAGCCGCCGTGAGAGCAGTTTCGCCGGCGAGCACACACGCTCACTAAGAGAACCAAGGAGAGAGTGGCAACTTCAAAGGCAGCAGGATGGGGGTGGGAAGCCGGGCAGCAGTGGCCAGCCGAGGTGGGGGCGGGGACTGAGACCTAGGCGGGCGACCAGAAACTTCTGGGGGCAGGAGGGGGAGGGTTAGGAGGGAGGATCCCCCCCGCTCGTTGCCACTGTCGTTTCCCCCCCTCCCGGTAGAGAAGCGAGGTGGGGGGCGGGGAGAGGTGGGCAGACGGACCGGGCTGGTGGGGAAGGTAAGCGCCATGTTTGCGAGCGCTTTGGAGGAAAAGAAAGCTGGGAAGGGGTGGGGGTGGAGGGAGGAAGGGGGTGGAGGAGGAAAGTTGGCGCTCACCTTTTGGACTGGGTCTCGGAGGGATTCCGGTCGCGCTGCCGCCGGTTCTTGAACCAGTTGCTGACCTGGGTGAGGGAGAGGCCGGTGATCTTGGCTAGGTGCCTCTTCTCGGCGGGCGAGGGGTAGCGATTCTGCTTGTAGAGCTCCTTGAGCGCGTTGCGCGACTTCTCCTTGAAACAATACACCGTCTCCTCGCCGTCCCAGATGGTGCGGGGCAAGGGGAATTTCCTGCGCAGCCGGTATTTGTCCACGGCGCCCAGCGGCCGGCCGCGCGCTCGCTCGGCCTCGGTGTAGCGCGCCTTGTACCAGAGCTGCTGCAGCAGCGGATGGTTGGCCGACTCGAAGCTGTGGCTCTCGAGGATGCTGTACAACTCAGGGTAGATGCCCTGGTGGAAGGCCACGAGCGCTCGCGCCTTCAGAAGGCTCTCGTTGCCACGTAGCAGGTCGCTCTGGGGCAGGGACCACAGGAACCGGGCCAGGCGGTCCAGGTTGCCCCCCTGCTGCAACGCCTCGCACACGCAGGCGACGTGGTCCGGCGAGAAGGCCAGCGGGGGCTGCGCGGCGGCTGTGTGCTGGTGCCTGCCCAGAAGTTCCGAGTGGAGTTGTACCTGATCTGCCGCTCCGGCCGCCGCTGTCCCTTCCTCCCGGCTTACCCTGGAGGCAGCCGCGGCGTCCCCCGGCTCCAGAGGGAAAGGGGCTGGAGCCGGGGGGCTCAGCCCAGCCGCCGCGCCCCCCGCCACTTCTCGGTGCGCCTCCTGTCCTTCCGAGGCGCTTTCCATCCCATTCTCCTGCTTGATGTCCGCCGCACTTGCAATCTGCCCGGTGGGGGAGGAAGAGGACATTTTTTTGTTGTTTATTTTCCTCCCTCCCTCACTCCCTCGCACTCTTTTCCTCTTTCTTTCCCCCTCTCTTACTCCTCCTTCTTCGTCTCCCTCCCCCCTCCCCCCTCCGGAAAGCCCACTCCCTCCCTCCCGGTTTCGGCTGGATCTGGCCGATCAGGTTTCCCCCAGGCCACGCAGTCACCATTAAGATAGCTGCTAGAGCAAAGTAGTGTAAACGGATAGCTGCTTTCTGCTGTTCCCCCAACGTGACTCCTCCGGTTGCTGCATACTATATGGCACTGGCCGCCGGGCTGGCCCGGCCGCGCCACCCCATTGGCTATTTCGCATTCAGAGGGAGGAGGAGACAGTGTTTCTATCCCTGTCGATCACCCGCCTCCCACTCCACCCCTCGCCTTTCCCTCTCTCCCTGACCCCCAGGCACCTATACCTGCCGGAAAACACCGACATTCTTTTCTGGCCCTGCTTTTGAATGGGCAGTCACCTAGTGTCGCCTGAAAACTGGACAGCTCTTTCAAAGAAAGACCCTGTGACTCCCAAAGGAATATTAATCGTGTGCCCTTACTGTCTGGACAGCTAAATTTTTAACAAAGAGACCACCCTCAGGATGCAGATGACAAAACTTCAGAGACTAATTCCGAAAGTTTTCCAGCAGCTCACACCTCTCCTCCCCTACTTTGGGATGTCTTTATGAAGGATGTGTATTCAAAAGTGTCAAGAACACTACCAAGGAATGTTCTCAGAGTGAAGCATTGATAGTAATAAAAATTCCGGAGGGGGAGAAGTGCTCCAAAACCTTGAAATAAGCAGTGTGTGTAGCTCACTGAGATCACAAAAGCAAGAAACATTAAAAGAAAGAAAGGAAGGAAGGAAGAAAGAAAGAAAGAAAGAAAGAAAGAAAGAAAGAAAAGAAAGAGAAAAAAGAAAACGAAAGAAAGAAAAATATGTCACCAGAAGGTCTGGAAACCCTAATGAGATGAACCTGATACAAATAAACATAAAGAAAATGAAACTGGAAGTTTATCCTGGTTGAGTAGTGTAAAAGAGAACTAAGCTTTAAGTTATAATGTCTTCAAACACTAGTAGAAACACTTCAAATATGTGCACCAGTAGGTCTTCCCTCAACCAATGTGGTGCTAGGATGGATAAGTAGTTTCTCATTGGAGGTGACAGGTCTGGGAAGAACACCATCTCTCTATGCAGGCATCTTGGAGGTCAGTACAGGATCAACAGCCCTTGCCATACACAGACAAATGGAAGACTGGTCTCAGGGTTTGAGGCTGAAGTATGGGGTGGAATGTGTCCTTCCTTCAGGGTTTTCATGAGATCTTAACTCAGGAAGGGACGAGCCTGTCTCTATCTCTGCCTGTGGCTACTGCTTCTCAAATGCCTTCCCTCTAACCTCTACTTCAGGCTGGCCTTGTATCGTTTCTGCTTCCCAGTTGGTCATAACTGCCTGCTTCAGCATATTGTAAGGCAGCTGTTTGGGTCACCTGCTGTCATATCAGTTTGGTGAGGTTTTCATTTTTTGCTACCAGGCTGCATTTTATTGTTGGTCAGCCAAGATATTTGATATAGAACCTAATTTTTCTCCTTAAGTATTTATTGTGTGTATGTATGTATGCTTGTCTGTGTGCATGCACATGCCAGCCATGACACATGTGTGGAGGTCAGAGGACACATTTTGGGAGTTGATTCTCTGATTTTTCTTCTTCTACCTTATGGATTCTGGGGCCTGAACTCAGGTGGTCAGGCATTGGCAAGCACCTTTACCATTTCAGCCATCTCAACAGCTTTCTCTCTCTCTCTCTCTCTCTCTCTCTCTCTCTCTCTCTCTCTCTCTCTTTCTCTCTCTCCCTTCCTTTCTTTCATCTATCTATCTTTCTTTCTTTCATCTTTCTTTCGTTCTCTTTCTCTCTTTCTTTCAGAACCACTATTCTAATGTGACAAAAGCAGAATTGACATCTTTGGTAGATAACTATCATGTTCAGGATAATATCTGGGTTTCAAAACTTTTTTTTTTTAAAAAAACAAACTTTCTTGCACTAACATATACTTTTTATTTTGGAATAATTTTGATTTACTGCGAAGTCACAAAAATAGTAAAGAGAGCATTCCTACTTAGCCTTCACATACTTGCCTTTAATACTGACACCTTCTAGGGATACATTTGTGGGAGAAACTAACATTTGCACATTACATAACATAAATTAATTTTAGATTTCATTATTTGGAGTTCATTTATCTTACTAGTACTTTCTGTTTTGCAGCCCAATCTCGGTAGCCATATTGCACTTGGTTTTTTGAATTTTAAAAGGATACTTATCAGAGCAAAATAGCCAAGAAACAGTGTGGTTTTGTGGAAAAGATACATATTTAAGGTTCAGCTAGCTAGACTTGGGTTTAGTCCTGGCTCTGCCATTTATTTCAGTATAAAAAAGGAGAGTAGGTTATGGTAATTATCAAGTAAGTCGTTTCAAAAAGAACTTGATACATAATTAATCTGCTGTAAACAATTGCTATCTTCCTACTGTTTCTTTGGCCATCTTATGATCTTAGGAGTTAGCTTTAGAATTATTACCTATCAAATATAGTGTACGACCTAGGAAAGAACATATTTGGCTTTTGTATGTCTTCTGTATATTGTCTCTAGTATGACTAGGTTATACATACGCACCGGTGGCCTTGTCAGGTCTTCAATAGTGTATCTCTGGAAACCATGGACTTTGGGGCCTGAATGATTCCACTTCTAGAAGATATAATGAGCCCTGCTGCAGAATTCTGCTTTATACATCAGTTAGAGGAGAAGGTGCTTCTAAAACCAGGAATTGCAGTCTTTAGGTTTCTTGAGCAGGTTGATCTTCACAGCATATCTTGCTATAATTCCCGGGTAGGTTCAAACATGACCAGTCACATAGGAATGGAACACTAAGTCTTGTGTTGAGTTTATCTTGGAGCACTGGTTGCACCAACCGGTTTTTGTTCTATTCTATCCCTCTACCATGTTGGGAACACTGAGTCTGTCATGTTGGCATACGATGACATGCTGTGTTGCTTCTTGGTAGGCTCTTCCTGTTTCAGAGAGCAAATGTAGGTGGACTTCGAAAGTCACCCCCTCCATTGCTACTTAATGAAGGTGGTTGATAGGTAGTGAGCATTTCTGAAGGATTATTCTTTTATCAATCATTTTTCTGAGTCCTGCCTGAGCATAAGGCATCACATTAGGAACTAAAGAAGGATGAACCTATTGAGTAGGATGCTGAATTCTTGTGGGAAAGATAAGACATATTTATAAATTAATGCAATCTAGAATGTTGCAGGGGTGGTCTACTTGTTTGTCCTGTCTGCCTGGCTAGCTTAGCCCTGAAATAACCACACAGAAACTGTATTAATTAAAACACTGCTTGGCCCATTTGCTCTAGCCTCTTATTGGCTAACTCTCACATCTTATTTAACCCATTTCTATTACTCTGTGTATCGCCATGTGGCAGTGGCTTACCAGGAAAGATTCAGCATGTCTGACTCTGGCACTCCATGGTGGTTCTCTCTGACTCTGCTTTCTTTCTCCCAGCATTCAGTTTAATTTCCCCCACCTACCTAAGTCCTGCCCTATCAAGGACCCAAAGCAGTTTCTTTATTAACCAATGAAAGCAACACAAAGACAGAAGGACCTCCTACACCACTAGGATAAAAACAAGAATGGACTTTTAGCTGAGTCTTTGAAGGATGAGAAGTTTGAGAGGGTAGTGCTTCATTAGAGTCAAAGGGAGCAGAATGGGAAATGCATGGAGCCATGATCATTTGAGGTGTTTCTGAAATACTAAGTAGTTAAATATGGAGTAGAGGTTTTATATAAATGGGTAGTTGTAGAATGGTTAGAAGACAGGACATTGATATAGGAGGATTGAGCCAAAGTTGTAGGCCAGCTTTGGTCACCTAGCAAGATCTGGCCACAAAACTAAACAAAAAGGAAACCCAACTTTGAAATGCTCAGTTTGCTGTCATGTGTGTAGTTGTCATGTGTCCTATCATGGCCACTGTCAGATGGTCTAGAATGAATACTTTCCCAAATCAAAATCCTATCTTAAGGGTTTTCTATTTGTGCTAGAAAAATTAAGATTTGTGTTCGGAGACTTGGACAAATGCTTACAAGTTCTTGGTGATCAAGTTATTTGCTTTTGTAGTATATTGATCAACAGAAGGTAAGGCAGAGGGTGATCCAGTGAATCACATGGGTTACAGTGTAAAGAAGAAATACAGACACGAAATGATGGATTGCAAGACGTCTCCTGGGCATATAGGAATACTCTTTCCTTTTTGTGATGGTATAGATTTCTCCAGAAGCCCAAAACTCATTGAGCTGGCTTAAGTAAATGGATGAGTTTACTGAATTATGATTCTGGGTTAGTTACTTTTTTCAATGAGTCTATAAGATATCTGACACAAAAAACTTAAGTGGGGGGGGGTGGATAGTTTTAGAGGGTTCAGTCCATGTTCAATTGGCTCTATGTTTCTGGGTCTGGAACGTGACAGTCCATCATGACCACAGGAGCATGTGGCAAAGGTTGTCCTCATCATGATGAAGGGGAAGCAGAAAGAAAGGAAATCTCAGGGGACTAAGTATAACCTTCAAAATATGCCCTCAGTGACATATTTCCTTCAACCTGGCTTCACCAAATAAAGTTTCCAGAACCTCTCAATATAGTGCTGCCAGCTGGGCACTAAACACTGATCACTTGAGCTAGTCAAACCCTAAAAGATACCGAACAATGTGAAGGTCAGGAATGGAGCTGGAAAGACTAAGATCTGCCATTCTATTCTCTAGTCTCCAAAGGAGCTTTCTTCAGGAGGGAAGTTTCATGGCTCCCTATAGTCCCAGTTAATTCTTTGAGTATCATCAAAGAGACTGTTATTTTTCCTTACTGCCTGTTTGAAAAACTCCAGAGCTGATTAGTTCAGTGTTTTAGGCCAACTTTTAGGTTGCATCCTACCGGACAGGCTCTGTAGGAGCATTTAAGCCACTCCGAAGGAGCTGTTTTCCATAAGAATTGGGGAGAGATGTTATCTCTAACAAAGGGACTAGACAGCCAGGCTCTTCCCTCCCCCCCCCCTCCTGAAAAGGAAAGCCTGATGAGCATCTATATAGCCCTGGGGCAAGGAAGAAAGTCTGCAGTTAAGAAAACAGTGGCTAGGGAGGTAGATTCCTTCCAAACTTGGACCGGCAGATTTGGCAAGAGCAGCCTTGTACTTAATTGGTTCAGGTAGCTTGTCTTCAGAGAGGCAGGAAGCTTGACAGATTGTTGCTGTTGTTGTTGTTGTTGTTTCCCCCAACGTAGATTGAGCTTCCACTTGAAAGGGAAGTCCGATGACGTCAATACTTTTCTCCTCAAAGCTTTCTTGCTGTCCTGTGTGACTGAGCCCTGTCTGTCAGTGATGATGGTGTTCATTTCACACCTTCTGTTTACAAGACAGTGTTTTGAGTCCATCATGTAAGCCCAAGCGATGGTACGATTTCATCATTATAACACACCCGAGAAGGAAACTGAGGTAAGGGCCTAAAAAAATTAGGCTCAAGTACAATTGTCTGATTTGAAAGCAGGTCATGCTTCTCTTATGAGTTACACTGCTTCTTTTTGATGTTACTGGTAATATATTATTACTGTGAATGAGAATCAACAGGTATAGTGTTAAGCATTTTAAATGAAATATCTCATTCACTCTGTACAAGTGTTATCTTAAATTTATTATTGGGAAAATCAATGCTTGAGTTATCATGTAACTAGCAAGTGAGTAAGCCATTATTTCTACCCAGTTTTCTTAGTGCTGTGGCTCCTATCTATAAACAGCATTTTCCGCTGCCTGTATCTCTAGGAGCGTAGTATCTGACAGAGTTCCAAGTCAGCTGTTGTCTCTGGGCTTCTCTGTTAGCCGTTGCCTACATGGCAAATGGAAACGTTTCTAGCAGTTTTCATCTACACGTTTTAGTGTTTGCTTTCCCTTGATCTTAAGGTTTGAAGGGAAAGAAGAGCAATTCACTTTACAGTGCGGTTAGAAGTTCTCTTTTTTCAAAGACTTTTCTGGCGCTAATAAGCAATAGTGCCCGCTGAGTGGATGGCATCTTAGCATAGTATTGACTAAACTGTCTGTCTTTCCTGGCTCAGGGACCACACTAATGCACCAGAAGCTTCCTGCTCTTTTAAAATGTAAAGACCCTAAAGTTACCTTTACTTTTGGGAGAGCTGCATTTTGGCGATAGGTTTACTGTGACTCTTTTCAAAACAGAAGTGCAGGATGACAGACCTCCAGACCAGCATGGCTTTTCATGTTTCTTACTTTAGAAAACTTGGATTTGATTAACTTTTATTAGTGGACAGTATTACGATCAAGGAGAGAATATAGTATACAAAGTGAGCCCCTGATGTTTATACACTGATGTCAAGTCCTGAGCCATCAGAACCTGCTTCCTTTGGAATGTGATATGTAGCCGTTTGTCATGTTTCCCTGTCCATAACATATGGAAACCCTAATTCTCTCTTCAACTTATGGATGACTTCTATGTTTAGTTTTTAAAAGGAAGTGGGACTGTTTCTTCTACGTTTTTATTGAGAGGAGAGAATTCTGTAGAGAGGTAAAATGGTGAGGTTGGACACAGCTGATATTCAAGTAATGTGCTAATTTGAAAAACCTTGTCTGAGACAAGTATAGTGCTCACTGAATACTGAGACAGGAGGACTTCCATGAGTTAGAGGTTAGCCTCTAACTGTGGAGTACACAGTATATTCCAGGCCAGTGTGAAAGCCTGTCTCAAAACCAAAAAAAAAAAAAAAAAAGAAGTGGGCAAGCAGGGCAAGCAGTCCCACCCTTAACTGAGGAAAGATTGGCATTTGATAACATTTGGGAAAGGAAGAGTCAGTTTTCTTTGATGGAGGATCATTGGTATACTTTATGGTAGGCCCCAAATCTAAGAGTAGTTGACCAATATAAACTGTCCTGGAAAGCGGGGGGGGGGGTATAAAGAGAGAGACAATGCGGGGGGGGGGGGGAGGGAGGAAAAGAGGAAAGGAAGAGGGGTGGAGGGAGGGAGAGGAAGAGAGCATGAAATTGAGTGGGTAGGAAGGGAGTGGTAAGGGTGGACCTAGGAGTTGGGGGAGAGGGTTGAATATGATCAAAATTGTGTGAAATTCTCAAATAAGCAATAAAAAGAATATTAAAACAAAACAAAACAGGGCATACCAAGTAAAGAAAGGCACTCATCACCAACCCTAACGACCTGAGTTCAATCTCCAGGACCCATAAGGTAGAAGTAGAGAAACAGCTCCTGCTGGTTGTCCCCTGACTACCACATACATGCTGTGGCACATTAACACACACACACACACACACACACACACACTTTTAATAAGAAAAAACTTTAAAAAACCCACAACTCATACAAGCAAGCAAACAAACAGAACCACAAAACATTGTCTACAAGTTCACTTCAAACAGAATTTCGGTTCGATGGAGGTAATTACAAAAGGTGTATGGCCTCTTTCCTTTTGTGGCCATTGCTGCATCACAGCTGCCAAAACGAAGTTCAATTCGTCTGTGACTTCTGACCAAAGCAAGAACTGCAAATGGCATTTCAACACACCTTCTCACATTCAGAGAAAGATCAAGGCTTCACCTCTTTCCAAAGAGCTGAGGCAGAAGTAACATGTTCCACCTATGCCCATTCGAAAGGATGATGAAGTTCAGGTTGTCTGAGGGCACTATGAAGGCCAGCAGATTGTCAAAGTGGTCCAAGTGTACAGGAAGGGTGTCATCTACATTGAACGAGTGCAACGAGAAGACTAATGGCACCACTGTCCATGTGGGCATCCACCCCAGCAAGGTCATTATCACCAGGCTAAAGCTGTACTTAGACTGCAAAAATACCCTGCAAAGGAAAGCCAGGTCTCGACAAGGAAGAAATGAGAAGGCAAATCCAAGGAAAAACGAACTGAGAAAATGCAGGAGTAGGGCCGTCTCATACACAGCTTTCATTAAAGACTGCTTAAGTTAAAAAAAAAAAAAGCTTGGCTTTTAAAATGTCCACATTTCACTGTTATTTGATGGTCATTTATTAATTCATTTTGTCTTCATTCATTAAATGTCAATAAAGCTGTGCCTCAGAGATGAATAAGATGCATCCCTTACAGTAAGTGTAGTTCATTACCTAGTAGAGCTTTACGTCTTCCTGTGATGCAGTGACTGAGACTTACTATTCCCAAAAAGAGAGTCAGGCTCTCAGATTTTGGGATTATTGAAATAAAGTTATGTGAATTATTTCTTTTCCCTCCCTCCCTTCTTCCCTCCCTTCCTTCCTTCTCCTTTCTTTCTTTCTTTCTTTCTTTCTTTCTTTCTTTCTTTCTTTCTTTCTTTCTTTCTTTCTTTCTTTCTGCAGAGTTTCTCTGTGTAACCTTGGCTGTCCTGGAGCTCACTTTGTAGACCAGGCTGGCCTCCAACTCAGAGAGCCACCTGCCTCTGTCTTTCCAGTTCTGGGATTAAAAGTGTGTGTTACCACTACCCAGCTCGAATTGTTTTTATAAAATAATCTTTTATTCAATACTTTTGGAAAACAAATGTAGTCTTTTGTTGGGGTAAGATATATGAGAGCCAGGTGCCTGGCAGTTCAGCGTGCCTGGCAGTCTTGAGGGGAAGGTCTCTGTGCAGAACAGGTGCAAGATATTATTTATACAAGTATTCTGACATTTAGTAAGAATTTGCATTAGGGGTGCAAAGAATAGTGTTTAGATAGCTTTCATGAACTTAAACAATTATTTTGCCTTATTTGTTTGGTTTTATTTTTTGGAGACATGGTCTACCTATGTGGCACAGGCTGTAAGGAATTCACTATGTAGCCTAGAGTGGGCTCCAACTCAAGGCAATTCCCTGCTTCAGCCTCAAAAGTGCTTGTATTATAGGTGTGAGCCACCACACTTAGCATTTTTCTAGTCTTTATATATGTGAATCAAATTATGTTTCGATTACACAAGTATAAAGACATATACAGCACAAACTATCCAATTTCCTGAAAGAAAAAACTAGTCTGTACACCAGCCTAAATCTTCGAAATCATGTGGCCATTTTCAAACCACACGAGAATTTAACTTTCTAATACGAGGTTTCCTTGTAAAGTGTCATTAGGCAAGGGGTGTATAATTTCAAAGCATCCCTTCTCCCATCCCCAATATACTGAGCTGCCTCACCTAAGGTTATGATGGAACTGTAGCGCCGGGATCTGAGAACTCACTCCCGGAACGTTTGTGTCGCGGCGCCTGGCTTCCAGCCGGTGCTCATTCACGAAGGACCATTCCGGCCAAGTGCCTGTTGGTAGGAGCCTGCTTGACGTCGGGTCTGGGGGGAGCTCGTAGGTGGTAGTGGCTGAATCAGGCGTCGGAGGTGGAAAGCCAAAGTAGAGGAGACGCCATGGACGATCAGGGCTGCCCCAGATGTAAGACCACCAAATACCGGAACCCTTCGCTGAAGCTGATGGTGAACGTGTGCGGACACACTTTGTAAGTCTGGAGACCCTGGATTCCTAGGGTGGGAGGACAGTCCTGGGAGACGCTAGGAGGCAACTCCGG
The DNA here is from genome assembly GCF_000317375.1 of Microtus ochrogaster. Lineage (NCBI taxonomy): Eukaryota > Metazoa > Chordata > Mammalia > Rodentia > Cricetidae > Microtus > Microtus ochrogaster. The sequence continues at coordinate 8,364,711 of NC_022009.1, read as the reverse complement.
GGGGAATAAAGGGTGCGGTTAGTTTCTGCGTCGGGGGGAAATGGAAAAAGGCGGAGTTGTTCCTTTAAAAGATCTGTAGCCGCTTGCCCCGAGGTCTCTGGCCTACCTTTGAACTTGTGAGTTTTGATTGTGGCACCTGCTTTTCCAACCAGTGAAAATCTCAACTGTTTCCATGCCTTGTGTTGTTAACTAGACTCCAGACTTATGGCTGAAAATGTGGGGGATTGGAGTGTTTAATTCCTTACGAAACGTTGTTGTTGTTGTTGTTACTGTGGGTGTATACTGTTGCTATTGATTGAATGGATTAATTGGAAAACCTCTGTGTGTGTATGAGTCCTGATGTATTCGGTTGGACCTTAATCGTGTAAAGAAAGGAAATACAGACTCTAGGCAGTTATTTTGGAGATAGGTAATGGTTGGCTTTTATTGGGTGCATATTATATTCCAGGCACTGTAGCGTTTTACCATAAGCAATCTCATGTTGAGTTTATCTGGGTACCATTCCCTTCAGCATAGGAAATGAGCCTGAGACTTCCCAGGACCGTCGGTCTTGAGAGTCTAGAACCCAGAAAGTGGCTCTAGGAAGTAAATGCATTTTGGTTGCTTGATGGGGAAAGGAGGGAGAGTGACCTGTGTATTTTGCATAAGTGCAGAATTTGGTCAAAGTGTCAGTCAGAGTTTTATGGTGAAGTGGTTTAGTAAAAGGTGGGTTGAGGTTTAAGGTACTATAAAATTTTCAGTATATGTGCTGCCGAAGCGAGCACTACTATAAAATTTTCAGCATGTATATTCCTGTAGCTTCAGTCTTCTTACGAAAGGTAAATCACAGTGTGATAGACAGCGTTTTTAGGCATGAATTGCACAATGGACAGTATTTATAATTGCCATATTAGGATTGTTAATTTCCTTAATCTGTTCCTTTTCCCAATTCACCTTTATTTTGCTTCAGACAGTGCAGCTTGACTGAATGGTTTAAGATTAAAAATACAGTAAATGTAGTCAACTGGAATACACAAACAATGGAAATGAGGGATACTGTTGGTATATTATCAGGTACTTGTAAAGACTAGACCTCAGTTGGTAGTCCAGGCTGGCCTTGAACTTTAAATTCTTCTACCTAAAAGTTCTGGAATTTTCGACACGTGCTACTGTGACTGGCAGACTATTAGGTTTTTGGAGAAGTTTTGTTTAATTTTTCTGCAATTTTTCTTTGAAATATACACACATATTTGTATATATACTTACATTTGTGTGTATATATAAAATATGTATACATGCATATAAAATGTATTGAGATCATACCTTTCGTTACCTACTTTATTCCCCTTCTTTTCCCTTTGAACTTCTTTCCAAATACTCCACCAGTGACTGCACCATTGAAGATGCTATTCCCCCATCCCACCACCTAGACACCCCCTCTGTGATGGGATGTAGAAGAGTAGATTTCTATTGCTGCTGTGTGCTCAAGATTGAAATGACTGGGACATTTCTAGATGACAGTATTTCATGGAACTCCTCCCCATCTCTGGCTTTTTTTAAAAAATATTTATTTATTTATTATGCATACAATATTCTGTCTGTGTGTATGTCTGCAGGCCAGAAGAGGGCACCAGACCTCATTACAGATGGTTGTGAGCCACCATGTGGTTGCCGGGAATTGAACTCAGGACCTCTGGAAGAGCAGACACTGCTCTTAACCACTGAGCCATCTCTCCAGCCCCCCCATCTCTGGCTTTTAACATTCTTTTTGCCAGTCCCAAAACTCCCCCACCCCCATGGGTGTGTGTGTGTCTGTCTGCCTGTCTTTCTGTGATATAGCTATCCCATTTTACTTTCTGTTGTACCCAATAGTTAGTGATGGAGTTGTCCTGCTGAAGAGTCTGGATTTTGTTTGCTGAATCTCTTTGGCTTTGTTTACTGTGTTTTTCTGTCCTTTGTATTATATCTGAATTGTTAATTATATTGAGTTTTATCAGAGTAATATCTAATTAAAACATTTGTTGGTTAGACTAATTAGTAAGTGGTGTTCATTTATTTTAAGTACTATATTGTAGTGCCCAAATTAGGAAACAGCACCCTCTTTGGGCAGAAAACTTTGGAGAAGGCATTCATTCTTGGGGGTTGTTAGAAGACGTATGGGTATCCTCCATGGGTCTCTGGTCAAGGAACTCCTGCATTCTGAATTACAGCCCCACCAACTGATCTCCGTCTGTTCAGTAAAGCATAACTGATGTGCCTTTTAAAGACCTTTATTTATTTATTTTATGTGTGTGGGTGTTTGCCTGCAATGTATATCCATGCACCGTGTGCATGCAGTGCCTCCAGAGGCTAGAAGAGGACATTAGATTCCCTGGGACTGGAGCTGCAGATGTCTGTGAGTTGCCATGTGATGCTAGGAATTGAACCCAAGTCTTCTGGAAGAGCAGCAAGTGCTTGTGTGCTCTTGGCTGTCTCTCCAGTCCTTATTACTTTTTAAATTTTTTTTTTTTGAGACATCTCAACCTATGTGCTATATGCCTATGTTGACCAAGAATGTGTCTTGTAGCTAGACAAACCTTGAATTCTTGATATTCCTGCCCTAATTTGAATGCTGGAATTATTAGCTTTGTGCTAACGTGTGTGTGTGCATGCACACCTATATGAGTATGTATATGCACGGAGGCCAAAGGATGCCCAGTGACCTGCTGTATCATTCTCTGCCTTATTCCTTTGAGACAGGGTTTCTCATTAAGCCTGAAGCTAGCTAACCGTCCCTTGTAGTGCTCTGGCTACAGGCGCCTAAGGCCATGTCCAGCTTCTTTCTGTGGGTACTGGTATCTGAGTTCAGGGCTTTATGCTTGCACAGCAAGTGTTCTTAGCTACTGAGCCAACTCTCCAGCACCTCTCTCCTCTTCCCAACCTGTTTGAGACAGGATTTTGCTTTGTAGCTCAGCTGGCCGTGAACTAACTAGGAAGCCTAGGCTGGCCTCAAACTCAAGATCCTCCTCTCTTGGCCTCCAGAGTGCTGATATTGGGGCATACGCAGGCGGGAACTTTGGTGACAGAAGGTATCCTAGGGTATTTGGCCTTATGGACACCTTTTAGAACATACATACATACATACATTTATTTATTTATTTATTTATTTATTTAATTAATTAATTAATTAATTTATTTATACGCATGTTTTACCTGTATATATGGAGTTGGATCTCCTGGAACTGTAGTTAGAGATAGTTGTTGGCCACCGTGTGGGTTCTGGGAATTGAACCTGGGTTCTCTGGAAGAACGTCCAGTGTTGTTAACCACCGAGTCATTTCTGTGGTCCTCAGCGCTTCCTTTCTATGAAGTCATATTATCAAATTTGTGCCCTAAGAATCAAACAGATAATAGGAAATTGTATGTTAAATGTTAAGAATTATTGGTTAATATGCAAATTATTTTATTCTGTAAGACCCCGAAACAATGGCATATTAATTGCTTAGCCCTTTAGATTACAAGTAGAAACAGAAATAAAATTAGTTTTTTCATCACTTCTTTCTTTGGTGGGCATGAATATATCTAACAAGTATTATGATAGCCTTCTTGACTCTCGATCCTAGATTGGCTGTTTAATGTGTACGTTTAGTGAAAATTAGTCATTCATTCTAAGGCTGTGAGGAATTGCTTGAGGCACAGTTAAGTAAATTTAAGAATTTACCCTTACCTATGAAGAGATATTGCCAATATTCTACATAAAAAAATAGTTTCTTGAACTGGCAATATGTCTCAATGGGTAACTGTGCTTGCCATCAAACCAGGTGACTTGAGTTTGATCCCTGGGACCTACATAGTGGGAGGAGAAAACTCAACTTCTGCAAGTTGCCCTCTGATGTCCGAGACACACTCTCTTCCCCCAAGTAAGTAAATAAATGTAATAAAAAAATGGTTTGTTAGGTTTAAGTTTTAGGAGTCTGGCAATTTGCTTCCTAATTTACTTAGCAAGTGGAGCCCAAAATGGTATATGGAATGAGAATAATTTAGTGAGAAGCCTGGAGATAGTTTGTGCTAAATCTATTTTCAAAGACAAAAAAACAACAATAAGTTATTAGTTATTACTCTTTAGTAATTGATATTTTTTTGTAGGCCTTTTTGTACACTCAATAAAATTGCCAGGTCATTGATTCCCAGACTTGCCTCATATTAAAGAATCATCTGGGATGTCTATTTAAAATACAAACTTCCGGTCCCTGTTATAATTTTTTCTCAGGGTGAGGTGGGGAGAAGACCCATACTTTATATTACTTATCTAGGTGAATTTTGTGCTCAAATAGTTTTTAAACATTACTAGGGTTGTTGTATAACAAAGAATAACAGGCATGGTTTCTGCCTCGCCACCCATAACCCCTGTATTTTTAGCTCTTTTGAGTGACCCAGAGGAAATTAACTTGTATTTTTACAAGGAAATTTTAGTTATAAAAATTTGTAATTGACAAGCTGGAGAGATGGCTCAGCGGTTAAGAGCAGAGAACCCAGGGTCAGTTGCTAGCACCCACATGACAGCTCACAACTGTCTGTAACTCACAGTTCAGGGGATCCAACATCCTCACACAGATACTCACACAAAACACTGATGTACATAAAATTAAAAAAGAAAGAAAATCATTTAAACATTTCTAATTGAGGCATGAAAGTGGCTTTATGTTATTCTTTTAAATAATCTACTTGTTATAAAGTACTATTTGTTGCTAGGCAGTGGTGGCTTACATCTTTAATCCCAGGATTGGAAGGCAGAGGCAGGTGAATCTCTGGGAGTTTGAGGCCTTCCTGGTCTACAGAGTAGTGAGTTCTGGGACAGCCAGAGCTGTTACACTGAAAAACCCTGACTTGTAAAACCAAAAAAAAAAAAAGTAGTATTTGTTAAAGAAATCATAAACAGAAACTTGCCATATTGACGTGTGTGGTGCACATCTTCAATTCCAAAATTTGGGAGGCAGAGGCAGGTGCATCTCTATGACTTTTCTTTTTCAATGTAGTCTTGGCTGTGCTGATCTCAAACTGATAGAGAGCCACCTGCCTCTGCCTCCCAAATTCTGGGATTAAAGGCGTGCACCACCATACATGACCTGATCTCTGTAAATTTGAGGCCAGTCTGGTCTACCTAGTTCCAGGCTAGCCAGGGCTATTTAGTGAGACCCAAAAAGAAGAAGAAACAAGAGCTTGAAATCTTGCAACCAAAGGAAAAGGGCCTTTGATTAGTGGATACATCTTAAACTGATGAAGGGAAGCACCATGGAACAAAATGTTTGGTGGTTTCAAATGCATAAATGATGTATAAGACAGCCATTGAGGAAGAAAAGGGGAGAGCCTCTTAGGAGAGTCTGATGTGGCTTAGTGAGGAACTTTGTACGAAAGGATTGACAGGAAGCTGGAAGACCTGATAATTAGAAATTAGAAGGGTCTTCGCAATCTTACTAATACTCCACACCCACCATTCTTTTCAGACATACAGGGAAACGAAAGCCCATTCCAATCTTTTGTGTATACATTTGATAGGGATTATTCAATTAAATTTTAATCATGTTTGCTAAATAAGATTCTATGAAGGTTGCATTCTGTACTTTTCTATGTTTAGAATGAAAATAGCATAAGAGGAAAATACTATATTATCAAATTAAATTTCATCTACTTAGAACAATTCTCTCTTTACATTTTGTTTTTTAGGATATTAGTTTTAACCAAAAAGAAACACTGCCAAAACTTTAAATGTTCAGTCATGGTTTTGTGGGCTATTGCTGCATTTTGCCATGTCTTTATCCTTGGCATATGATATACTAACAGTGTCAGTATTTATTTTATAATTATAATTAGATAACAAGAAGGCTAAATGAATTTTATCACTTTTGAGAAGAAGTAATTTCAATACCTTCACTTTTTGTATTTCATTTTCAAGTTGTGTATCAAGAGATATTCTTTGTTTACAGATATTATATATGTGCAAATATGTATATAAATGCTCTATAAATGGAAAAGACAATGTAAAGTTTAATGAACTTCAGTAGAAATGCTTTGGAGTGTTAGATTTTTATTTAAGTTGAAACATGTAAAAAACAAGAATTACTTTGAGATGAAGGCAAATGAATATATATTCCTTTTTTTTTAGAACACAAATATAGTAGCTACATCATTGAAAATTAATGAGGACTCCATCAATATGGTGCAGTGTCTCTGCACTGTGGATTCATATATATTTAATGAGCCTGCTATTCTACTTTCAGGTCTCTGAAGCAAACTGCGCCTGACATTAACTCTGATTTACTTGTAAACAACTCATCCCATTTAAATATAAACGCTTTGCAATCTACCAGTATTCAATATAGTTTTTTCATAAGTAATCCAATAATATTTACTTTGTTGCCATATCTAAGTTGTTTTTAAACAAACAATACTCAATTTTTAGTGTTGTTTCAGATTTTGCTAAGTAGGTCATGTTTAATTGATATTTTAAAAATGATTACTGGGGCTGGACAGTTGGCTCAGTGGTTAAGGACATTTGTTGTTCTTGCAAAGGACCAGTGTTCAGTTCTCACCACCCTCTCAGGCACAATATGCATGTGGTGTACAGACATACATGCACACCAAACACTTGTGCACATAAAATAACAAAATAAATAAATCTAAAAAAATTATTGCTGAAGGGTGTTGGTGGCTTATCAACTTTAATCCCAGCACTTGGGTGGCAGAGGCAGATGAATTTTTATGAGCCTAGTCTATAGAGCAAGTTCCAGGACAAGCTAGGGTTATGCCTAAAAAATAAAAAAATCAGTGAATATGGTATTAATAAATACAAATTCTATATCTATACTTACCTTATGCCAAATTGATGGCAAATTTGATGCATTTGACACTAATAAGCAAATATACATACATACATGTGTGTGTGTGCATGCGCTCACCTGTACACACAGGATTTTGCTCTATCACATTCCACTTTGTGCTCTTGAGATGGAGTCTCTTGCTGACCTGAAGCAAGGCTGGTGACTGGCCAGTTCCAGCAGTCCTGTGTTCTCCCCCTAGGTAGCTGCACCTCACTTTTTACATGAGTGCTGGTAGTTTGAACTCAGTTTCTTCTTCTTGTGCTGTTGAGCCATCTTCCCAGCCCTTATTGGAAATATTGGGCAATAGTTTTTAAAAAGTAATTTATTTGTTGAGACATGGTGTTGGGAATGACAGCTTAGTCCTGAACTCACCATGAAGCTATGGAAGACTTTGAACTTGTTTTCCTCTTGCCTCTTCCTGTCTAGGGCTAAGATTTCAGGGATGCACCACCATACCCCATTTACCTAGTGCTGAGGGGTTTGTGCAGGTCAGGCAAGGGCTGTCAGCTGAGCTGCATCCCAGTGCCAGTAACATTTTAAAGACAAAAAGATTTGTACCCTTAGCTGGGCATGGTGGCCTGTACCTGTCATCTTAGCCCTGGGAAGGCTGGAGCAGGAGGATAGCAGATTGTAGGCCATCCTGAATTACATAGCAAGACTTTGTCTCACAAAGGAAAAGAAAAGAATGCTTGCTTAAGGTAATTTAAATATATTTTAAAAATCTAAAATATATTTCGAAGTAGATTTTTTCTGCATTATTTAGTTTATGGATGTCTTGTTTATATTTCAGTTACTCATTAATGTTTAATTCCTTTTGGAGGTTAATTGTAAAAAGCAATCTAATCTATATAATGTGCTACAATTAAATGCAAAATCATATACTTTATAGTGGGCAATCATCACGACTAGGGTAAATTTAGTGCTTCTAACTTTTCCTTGGAAAGTACATTACATTTCTTATTTATTTCATGTGTTTTGGTTTTATATTATTTGAAAAGAGAATGGAAATTACAACATACGTTATGTGAAGAAGTTAGTGTATAATAAACTAGGAACTAATGAAAACATGGTCCAAGCAGATTTATTGCTATGGTGTTTCATGAAAGAGTCCCAAGAATAGATAAGCTCCAGAGTTTATGTTTTTCATTCTAGGCACTGAAGTTGGGGTGTGGGTGTAAGCACCTGTTCTACCACTGTAGAGGCAGGTGAATCTGTGAGTTTGAGGCCAGGCTGGTCTGCATAGTGAGTTCCACAAAACAAAACAAAGTAAAAATAAAAATCTTATCTTGGAAATGCCATATTCAGTTATATGGTAGTGAGTCTTTTAGATGGGAAAGGGTTTGTATAGAACAAGTACCTGGAGGGATAGGGTTGTTATTGGTTACTTAGCACAAGAAGTATAATTTCTCTAAATATTTTGAAATTTTATTTTATATAATATTAATGCTATTTCTTTTCTGAATACTTAATGAAATCTGCCAATACAAGTTTCTGGGCCTGTGTTTTTTTTTTTTTTAAGGGAAGGTCTTCAAAAATTTAATGCCTTTAACATATATATATATATATGCGTATATATAGTATATAATGTTGTCTTTTGTCGTTTTCTCAGGAATTTGCTTCTTTCTAAGTTTTTCATGGTAGTCTATTCTTTTAATGTTTATAGATTTGGGAGTCATTTTGTAGATTATCTATTGGGATTGGATGTTACAACCCTGCATTTTCGGAGTTTTGAAGATTATTAATGCTTTGATTAGAAAGTATAAGTATATACGTAAAAGTATAACAGGGTTACTCAGTGTAACCCTGGCTGTCCTGGAACTAACTCTGTAGACCAGGCTGGCCTCGAACTCATAGAGATCTGCCTGCTTCTGCCTCCTGAGTGCTGGGATTAAAGGCGTGCGCCACCACCATCTGGCAACTGTGGAGTCTATAGGAGCAGTGCCTTTCAGGCAGAGTAGACCACAGGGAGGGGATTTGAGGTTTCATAGCCTGGATCTACTTCTTGTTGCTGCTCTGCTTCCTGAATGGGAATGCAGTGTGACCAGCCAGTTTCTGCACCTGATACTGTGACTTCCCTGCTGGTCAATGCCTTCCCCTCCACAGACTCTTTTCCTCTGGAATAGTAAACCAAAACCTAAACCAAACCAAACCAAGCCACTTTTCTCCCTGAGGCTTTGTTTGTCAGGATGTTTTGTCAGAGCAGCAGAACAGAAACTCATACTCCCTCCTTTGCCTTCCAGACTTTCTGTTGTTGCTTTAACGGTGCTATATTTAGATTACGGCATGCGCAGCGATTTAGGGATGAATGCAGACAAGGGTGAGAAGGTCTGTACTCAGCCTGAGTGACTAAAGTTGAGATCAAGCATAAAAAGCAAGCTTCACCGGGTGGTGGTCACTCACGCCTTTAATCCCAGCACTCAGGAGGCAGAGGCAGCCAGATCTCTGTGAGTTTGAGGCCAGCCTGGTCTACAAGAGCTAGTTCCAGGACAGGCTCCAAAGCTATAGAGAAACCCTGTCTTGAAAAACCAAAAACCAAAAAAAAAAAAAAAAAAAAAGAAAAAAGGAAACAAGCTTTATGTTCACAGTGAATTTCAGCAGTTCTAAGTGCAGAGGGCACGATTCAAAGAGGGTTTTTTGAAGGGGGTCACACACCAGTTTTCAAGAGATACTTTCTATAGTGTTAAAGTCTCCGTGTGGATCAAGCCAAGGCAAGCTCCCAACACCAGCCTTTTTAAAAAATATTTTTATTATAAACTGGGTAAGGTGGCAAATGCCTTTAATCCCAGTGGATCTCTGAGTTCGAGGCCAGTCTGGTCTATAGGGAGGCGTTCCAGAACAGCCACAGTTAAACATACGGACCCTGCTTTGAAAAAGAGCAAAAAAAAAAAAAAAAAAAATCTTTCTATCAAGATAAAATGATTTATTGCAGGTATCCTTAAATCTTGGCTGTATAATCAGGCACAAGTTAAGTATATTAGAATTTTAAGTAATGAGACTTTATGCATAACAGTTTTCTAATCAGTGACTGAATGATAAAATCATCTCTCTTTAGCTCAAATTTTTATATTCTTCTATAAAAAGAAAATATTTTTATTACTCCTAGAGCAGCCTCTACTTATTTAAATTTTATTAGAAGATTATAATGTTATTTTGAAGGAAATAAATCTTCTAGTTAGATATTATTTAAGTAATAAAAATCGAGAGCCACGCACAGTGGTGCATGCTTCTAATTGTAACCCTTGGTATGCTGAGACAAGAGGTTTATAAGTGTGAAGCCAGCCTGAGCATTGTAGCCAGACTCTGTTTTAAAATCAAAACCAAGCCAAAAATTAAAATCACTTTCTTTGTTCAGATACTGTGAGAGAAACTGAAATGTTTCAGTTTGATTAAAACTGCGCACAGTTTTTGTATGGTTGAATAATGTATTGTAAATGGGTTTTATAAACTTAGGCATTAATGAAATGGTATGACTATATTAGTTTGAAATCTGCATAGGTGGAGTCAGAGTGCACCTTTGCCTTTCTTTTCTTTAGTTCTGGATCCCGAGGATCCGTTTGCTACTGTACGTCCCTTACAAGGGCTGATGCTTTTCCTGTGGTACAAATGTAGGCAACCATACTTTGGCTAGCTCTTCCTGAATTGCTCTGTGAAAGAGTGTTCCATTTAATTCCTAGCAGAGACTTACGAAAGTGCTCTTTCTCCCCCAGACACTTTGTCTACATTTGGGGTTTCTCAAAAGCTCTGTTACTGTTAACTGATTCTTCTGTTATCTGGTGTCTTTGTATTTCATAGCAAGTTTCCAATGTGAAGCAAATAAATACATTTTTTAGCTTGAAATTGTTTAACTCTTTGAGTAGGAAAGCTCTATTGGGAAAGGAATTGTGTGCAATGGCTGTTGTTGATAAGCACCTGACACACCTCCCTCATTTCTGTGGAAGTGTCATATTTCAGTCACCATGGGATCTATTTTTTGGGCAGCTGGAAAGCAGGAAAAGGAAAAACAACTTTCATGGCTGGAAGAAAGTACATTGTGCACCCGCCTAGTACCAGACTTGGTTCTTTTTCTGAAGAAAATGGCTTCCACACGGTGACTCAGCCTCTGTGGCCTTACCAGGACCAGGTGCATTATTGATTTTCATCATGGCAGTCTTGGTGTTTCCATACCAAAACAAATGGAAAATGGCTAGACATTTGCACAATTTGGTTGTGAGACTTGCTAGATGAACGTAGTTCTTGGTATAATGTGTATGTTACTTTTCTGGGCATAGATTGTGCCTCATGATCTTCTTACTTAATTTAGACAATGAAGCTCAGTGTATTTTAAGAGTGGGAAAGATTCCCTGTACAAAAGTTTTCCACACACTAGATTCTAGGAATAGTCCTCTTCAGATTGTCCTCTGGGGTGCCCTGTTGTTTGATTGACCTTCATATCCTAGTACCAAATACAAGTTTGAGTTTCATCGAAGTCAAACCTTTCAGAATAAACCTGAAGCAGGAACTCTTTGGGGCTGGAGCTATATAGCTCAGTGTAACAGCACTTGACTGATATGTTCTGGGTTTGTTCTCCGACACCAACACTACACAGACAGACAGACAAACGTATACACACACAAGCACACCCATAAACACACAGACACATAGAGATATACACACAGACATACAGATACACAGTCACATGGACAGATGCACAGACACAGACAGACACACATACACACAAAGAGGAACAGATTTCTGAGTAAAAACTAATCACTTTACTAACTGAGGAAGAGAGTTAATGCCTCCTGCTTTAAGAAGGTCTCTTTTTCAGGCTTATAAATTGTTTAATTAATGTATGAATTAATTTAGTGTTTGTGCACATGTATGTGTGTGAAGGTCAGTTCATAACTTGCAGTTCTTGAGCTTCGGTCACCAAGCTCAGCATAGGTGCTCTTAGGTGCTGAATTATCTCTCTGGCCAAAAGTCTTTATTTTTTTAAAGATTTAACAGAGTGTTAACTATCATAGCAAGCATAATATATTTTATTTTGATACTTAGTGGATTTAGTTTGTGGGTTTTTTTCTTTTTTGTCACTGGGAATTGAACCTCGTATATGCTATGCATGTGCTCTCTCTAACACTGAGCCAGCCAGAGGTAAATGTCTGTGGAAGGTTGTGTTTTCCTTGTAGTGAGTACTATTAGTGTCAAATGAACTTAGCATTACAGAATGATCTTATCTTTTGTCCTGAGTATTAGAATTCTTTGATTATTAAGTATCACTCTTAGTAAAATTTTTGTGGTTGTTTTCCTTTATTATATCTTGTTTTATAAATAGTTTTATGTGCATTTTAACCTATTTTTTTTGTGGAATTTAACAATTCTTAGTATCTAGGTAATATTTTGACTGGGATAAGATTATCTAGTCTATGAACTCTTATCAGGATCTTATCATATAGCCTTGGCTAGCCTTGAACTTATAGAAATCCACCTGCTTCTTCCTGGGTGCTGGGATTAAAGGTACCACCATGCCTGACCCTGTAAATTGTGTTTTTTAAACACATTTATGTTTTCCATTTTCCTGTATTTCTATTGATTATATTTGTCTTAAGTGTCTTTCCTTTCCCTGTTAGAGCCATCCATTTCCCTCTCACAAAGCAGATCGCCACTGTAATCTGAGCCAGTAACTTGAAGTACCGGAGACCAAAGTTTGTTAAGATTTTGTGTTTAGTTGGGCCTGCACCAACTTTGTGTCTTCTTTAGTTTGGTGCAGGCCCAACTAAACACAAAATCTTAGCTACTTGGGAAACTGAGGCAGGAGAATCATAAATTTAAGCCTTGCCTAGGATGCAGAGTAAGTTCAAGATCAATCTGGGTAGCTTACTTAAATTATGTCTCAAACTAAAAAGTTAAAACTGAGCCCTGGAAGAATTGCTCAGTGCAGAAGGGTTCTTTCCTCTGAGCCTGATAATCTGAGTTTGATCCCCTGAACCTTCAGGTGGAAGGAGAGAACCAACTCAAGAAACTTGTGCCACACTTGTGCCATGCCATGGCATATATGTGTGCCTACCTTCATACCTGCACACACATACAAATAAGTTAGTAAACAAGGATTGAGCCTATATATAGCTGTATGAGGAATGCCATGAGACCCTAGTTTTAAACACCAGTAATGCACACACTCTCTCTCACACACAGATACACACACACACACACACACACACTCTCTCTCACACACACAGATACACACACACTCTCACACACACATAGATACACACACACACACTCTCTCTCACACACACACAGATACACAGGCATCCACATGTTCTACATCTGAACAAGTAAGTCTCATCTTCATGACTTTTGAAAAGTGCTTTCTTCGATAGTGTCTAAATGGTTTTAGTAGCTTCAAATGGATTAGCAAGACAGGATGATGGAAAGAGTCTTAAAGAACGGACACTTTCGTATGGCAAAATGGTTCTATATATTATGGTATGTTTTAAATATGGATTTCACATACTTTTTTTTGTACTTCACCAAAAATTAAATTATGACCTTCACTTGGTCAGAACGATTTACTGTGCTGTGCAAGATCATGTACATACAAAGCTAAAGAAGACACAAAGTTTGGAGCAGCTTAGAGGTACAGTGCTTGCCCAACTTGGATGAGGCCTTGAGTTCAAGCCCCAGTGCATGCAGGGCAGGAGGGGATTGGTACCTAAAAGATCCGAGAAAAGAAAACTCTACGTGGTTTTTTTCTTATTAGCTCAGTTTGCAATTGAATTTATCAGCTGCTATATAGGGGGTAGTTTAGTACTTTGTAGAGACTTCATAAAACCCAAAGGCTCCCCATAAATTATCTGGCTGACACAATTTATTTTAACGGATAAGATTACAGTTTTTTTTTTTTTGCTTTTAGGATTTATGGTATTGGAATTTTACAAATTCAGAGTTGGCCTCACCTCCCGCCAGTCAAACAAAATTCATGAAGTTAAGAAACTCATATCTAAGGAGTTAGGCCATGCAATTTTTGTTAGTTTTTTTTTGGTTTTTCGAGACAGGGTTTCTCTGTAGCTTTGGTGCCTGTCCTGGAACTAGCTCTTGTAGACCAGGCTGGCCTCAAACTCACAGAGATCCGCCTGCCTCTGCCTCCCGAGTGCTGGGATTAAAGGCGTGCACCACCACCGCCTGGCTTAATTTTTGTTAGTTTTGAAGCAGATTCTCTTTTGAGGTTTGAACAAGCACACTTGTTTTTTCATCGCTTGTCTTGTTAGTGTGTGGATGAAATGGCCATCACCGTGTTGCTGAGCTACAACCCATATCATTTGAAATGATGAATGAGCTTCTTATTTTCCAGTATGGATAGATATTTTAATTTCTTAGCTTTTTGTGTTGGAAGAGATCTCAGAGAGTTTCCATTCCATGCTTTTATTTTATAGATGAATAAACTAGGTTACCAAGGCATTAACTGATTGGTCAAAATCTCTGGTCTAAAGCATTTTGTATGTTGGAATCCACTGAGACTTAATGATAGGGACTTAATGCTGTCTGGCTTCAACATTACTTGGCAAACTCCCAATTTATTAATGTGTTCGTTGTATCTTGTGCTTTCATATGTCATTTAATGATCAAGTAGTGAAAACTCAGAATTTACGGTGAGTTGTAATTGAGCAGTCATTTTTCTAAACCTATCATTATCTGTAATTTAGAAACACAATGACCAGGAAGCAGTATTAGCGTAAGCATAGTTTAATAAGTTCATATTAATCCATCCAGTAAAGCATAACATTTTAACATACCTTTCAGAGCCACAGTGATGGGAAAAATGATGGAATTGTTTATTGTCAAAACAAAAAGTGCTTTAGAGATGGCTCCTTAGGAAGCTGCTCTGCTGCATGTAAACTAGTTTGACTTAAGTGCCGAGAGATGCAGTCACATGGGTTTATCTGTCAGTGGCAACTGTTGACTGTCTGCCTTTACATTTAATGCAGGTGTTGGTGAGTTATGATTCTCAACTTGTCACTTGGTGTGGCCAATAATTACTTTGTAGTTATAGGCACTATTATATTCAAAGACTTGCCTTTTAATGCAGTGATACCCAACTTACTCTTTTAGTCTAACATAATAGTTGTGTCATGCCATGCATACGGAACTACTGTATATATATTAAATGAATATTTACATATAATATCATTAATAGCAATAATCTTGAAGTCCAAAATAGAGAACAAACAGCAAACACTTACGTTGTCCAGTGTTGTGGAAAGCCTCCTTGCCTAGAGCACCCGTTAGTCTGAAGTGTGCCACTCTCTTTTTCCTCATTTACAACTTTACATTTGTGGCTGCAGTCACATGGCCCTTTGCTAGGGAAGCTCTGTTGTCAGTTTGTCAGGTAGCAGAGCTAATTGTCTTTTAACTCTACCCTGTCTGCCAGCTGTCCAGCAGGCTAGTAAATAGATAAAGCTTATCACAAGAGGTTAGGAGTTAATGGTCTGGTTCATTTGGAACCCAGACTCTTGGCCACTTGCTTTATGTTGAGTGTGAGGAGGACATGAGCTGCTGAGAGGGAAGATTTGAGACGGATTTAGGAGGTGGTTGAGATGTGTTATCTCATCTTAGAACTCCGAGACTGAGGAATAGTGTGCCATGGCTTGTCACGTTTGGTTAGGGTCTTTTTATATAGCCCAGGCTTGACTCAAACTCTTGGTAGTTATCTTGCCTCAGCTTCCTAGATGCTAGATTTACAGATATATGCCACCATTCCCTAATCACATTTGGAATTTTGGTAGTTATGTGAAAAATGAAAATTTGAAGATTTAATAAAAGTCTTTCTGGAATAGGGCTGATGAGATATAGGTAGATGAACAAGAAAATCAATTAGCAGCCATGGTCAGTGAAATAGTATCCCAGGCGGTTGTAGAAAGAGGTGTAATTAGGAGTGAACTATAATTAGAGAATGAAGTATAAATTGTGACAGGGATCTGATCATCCAGATCAGAGGGGACACCGAGGGGTAAAGGATTGGCAGTGCTGGCTCTGAAAGACTTAGGCGGAGTTTGGAATGTGACCTAGCAGGCTGGTGCTTCTCCAGCACTGCAGAAGGTAACGGCAACAAGATGATTAGGAACTCCGGTGATTCCCTAAAATGATAATGGAAAAAGATACAGTCAGGATCTTGTTGCTCGAGGCTGCTGTTTCTGATTCCTCTGAATATCTTGCTGATCTAAACACTGTGTTTTGTTCAGTTTTGAACTTTTACTTTTTTTTTCTATTTTCTTTCTTTTTTTCCTTTTTTTCTTTTTTTATGACAGGGTTTCCTGTGTAGCCCTGGCTGTCCTGGAACTCATTTTATAGACCAGCCGGCCTTGAACTCATGTAGATCTGCTTGTCTCTACCTCCCAAATGCTGGAACTAAAGTTGTGTGCTACCATGCCCAGCTGAACTTTTAATTTTTAATGTGATTATGATTCTAGGAGAGATTGGAGGTAGCCTTAATTAAGCGTACAATTCTTAAAATCTGTCTCCAAAATTTAGACTTGTAGTCTGAAAAACATATAGAACCCTAACATGTAAAAGTAAAGGGATAACTTAAATGCTTTTTAAAAATGGATTTAATATTCTAATGTTTGGTTTTATTATCTTAAACTTTTTACGTTAGTTGTGTGTTTGAGTATGGGTGAATGCACATGTCCCATGCATACATGTGGAGGTCAGAGGACAGTCTGTAAGAATTGGTTTTCTCCTCCAATACGTGGGTTTCAGGGTTGAACTCAGGTCATTGTTAGGCAGCTAGCACCCTTTAACTGCTGAGCTATCTTATTGACCCTATTTTTTAATTTTTTTCTTTCTTTTTTTTTTTTTTTTTTTTTTTGGATTTTTGAGACAGGGTTTCTCTGTAGCTTTTTGGTTCCTGTCCTGGAACTAGCTCTTGTAGACCAGGCTGGCCTCGAACTCAGAGATCCACCTGCCTTTGCCTCCCGAGTGCTGGGATTAAAGGCGTGCGCCACCACCGCCCGGCCTATTTTTTAATTTCTTATTTTTAGTTTTAACTGTAGTACATGTGTGTATGTATGTAAATGAATGCACATTCTGTGGAGATCAGAGGCTGATGTCAAATATCTTCCCCAATCGCTCTGTGTTTTGAGACAGAGTGTTCTTGAACCCGGTGCTTCCTGATTGGCTAGATTGGCTGACTAGTAAACCTCGTTTGCCTTTGCTTCTTTTGGCACATGGGTTTTGGGCATACAAACCCAGGTCCTTATGCCTGTATGGCAGATACATTACTTTAGCCTGATAATATTCTAAGAAGACAATGTAATTAATATAATAGGAGTTCATCTCTTAAATAATCCATACTACTTCCTCTTCCTCTCATTTTCAGTGCCTTGTTTCCCAAAATCTTTTTGAGAAATGCTCATATATAGGACAAACAGTAGGTGAGTGAATATTTAATGCTAATTATTATATGATTTTAGATTTATTCCATGGGAGTTTTATTAATATAGTTTAATAATCTTATTATTAAAAACAATGACCTGGGTAGATATTTGTTAGAACTTCATATATAATTGAAAACTTGAAACAAAATGAGAGAATAGATATTCTTTTTTGCTTGTTTTTGCTTTTTGAGGCAGGTTTCTCTGTATAGCCTTGGCTGTCCTGAAACTCACTCTGTAGCTCAGACTGGCCTCAAACTCACAAGAGATCTGCCTGTCTCTGCCTCTGAGTACTGGAATTGAAGGCTTGTGCCACCAACACACAGCTAAGAATAAATATTCTGTAAGAACTAGGAGGGCTGGGAATATAGCTCAGTTGGTAGAGTGCTTGCCTACCACGAACAAGGCCCTAGGTTTAATCTCAGACTACCAACAAAAAATAAACAACCAAAAACAAAATGAGAAAAGTGGACAAGGCTTATGCCTGTGATCTTAGCACTTGAAGCTGGGACCGGAAGATGTAAGTTTAAGCCTGGGCTACACTCACTGTGTTAGTGAGTTCCGGGTCATTCTGTGCTATAGTATGAGGGACCCTATTTTAACTTTCCTTGCCTTGAAAAATTAAAAAGTAGTAAGGTAATATGAAGGAAATATGTTCAGTAGTAAAAACTGTTTCTAAGTAAACCAAGTTTCCAAGCTTCTGTGTTAATGTGTAGATTGTGTTCAGAGCATTGTTTTTTTTAGATGAACATTTAAAATACAGCAACAGATCAGGGCAATGGTTTCCATATGCTTCTGGAGGTGTTAACAGTGCACGTTTAGGTTGGAAATGCAATATAACCTGCACTCCGTTTTGGAAGGTGAGTGAAAGAGCATGTCATGGTAATATTTACAAGTAACCCTGTGCTTCGTGGATTTGTAACTTCAGTTTTATGAGTTTCTGGAAGCTGCAAATCATTCCTCCACAAAGCGTAGTCTGACATGTGTGCTCTGTCTGGACCAGTGTTTCCTCCACTATGTACTGTTTATCCCTATGGACTCTCTCTTAGGTAACCTATATTGGTAGGGAGGATTCAGCCCAACTTTCAGCTCAATTTGAAGAGATTTAAATTATCTAAAACAACGAGGATGATTGGGGAAGTAAATAAAAGCCAAGCAGTAATTTCATCACTGAGACCCTTTAGGTTTTCCTAGTCATCTTGAAGGCAGGGACAATTGATGTTTAATACTGTGTGGTGTGTGTGTATACATGTGTCATGTGCTTGCATGAGGAGGGACCCAGATGTTTGTGCTGCTGTGTGTTACATGGATGCTTGATGTTGAGGCTGAGTGTCGCCATTGCTCGCTACTGTATATATTGAGACAGGGTCTCAGTTGGGCCCATAGCTTGCCGACTCAACTGCTATAGCTAGTCAGCTTTCTCTAGGAGTCCTGTGTCTCTCCTTCCCACACACTGCATTGCAGGGCTGCTGCCTCCATGGCCGGCTGACTTTTATGGGCATGGTCTGAACTCAGGTCCTCACAACTTCACAGCAGGTGCTTTACCTGCTGAGCAGCTCCCCAGCCTCCTCTCTGGTTGATTTAAAAGCCTAGCTTCGCTTATTAAAATTCTGTCATGGTCTTTATAAATAGTGTGACCTTCAGAAAGACAAGGGAAAATTGCAGTCGTTTTCAAGATATGTCTGTGCAGGGTTTTGTAACCTTTTAAGTAACAAATTTATTAAAAAAAGTTGGGACAAGAAGGGAAATAGAACGTCCTAGGATGGTTTGAAGAGTACTACTATTCCTGAAATGTTTGTGTCACAGTAATGGTACTGAAGGTTTTATATTTATTGTCTCATTTAGCATTTTTAAAAAGGGTTTATTTATATTTATTATTATTATTTTGACTCTTTTCCCCTTTTATTGAAAATAGATTTTTTTTCCTCACATATATATCCTGATTATGGTTTTCCCTCTCTTTACCCCCAGTTCCTCCCACCTCCCTTCACATCTGGGTCTACTTCTTTTCTCTGTCTCATTAGAAAACAAGTAGGCTTCTAAGGGATAATAATAAAATATAATATCATATATTAAAATATTATAAAACACAGCAATAACTAACCTATTAGAGTTGGACAAGATAGACAAACAAGTGGAAAAGAGCCCAAGAGAAGGCACAGGAATCAGAGACCCAATTGTTTGCACATTCAGGAATCCTATAAAACACTAAACTGGAAGCCATGATATAAGGATAGAGGAGTTCAGGCCCTGTATATGCTGTCTCTGTGAGTTCATATGAGCCCTGTTAGAGAGCATTGTTCTCTTGGTGTCCACCATCCCCTCTGGCTCTTATACTCTTTCCTCTTTCACTTGCACAGGTTTCCTGAGTTCTGAAGACAGGGATTTGATGGAGATATTCCAAGGTCAATCATTCATTATGTGATGTCTGACTGTGGGTCTCTGTATTTGTCCCCATCTGTTGCAGGAGGAAGCTTTTCTTTTTT
>NC_022009.1:8332958-8344880 GCF_000317375.1 Microtus ochrogaster | reverse complement strand
CCAGGCTGGTCTCAAACTCACAGAGATCCGCCTGCCTCTGCCTCCCAAGTGCTGGGATTAAAGGCATGCGCCACCATCGCCCGGCTGGAGGAAGCTTTTCTGATGATGGCTAAACAAGGCACAATGTATGTGTATAGCAGGATGTATTAGGAGTCATTTTATCACTACTTTTTTGTTTGTTTATTTTAGAACAGTAGTATTTCTTTTTACCCTAGGTCTCTGGGCTTAAGTTTCTGTTCTTGGTCACCCAAACAGTGTTGGGTATGGGTTCCATCTCATGGGCCTTAAGTCAAATCACATATTGGTTGGTTACTGTAATCAGAGACTATTCATTTGTTTCCCAGCCACCCAGACCAGAATAATCACATAGAAACTATTTACAACACTGTTTTGGCCAATAGCTTAGGAATATTCCTAGCTAGCTCTTGCATCTTAAATTAACTTTTCTTTTTTTTTTTTTTTTTGGGTTTTTCGAGGCAGGGTTTCTCTGTAGCTTTTGGAGCCTGTCCTGGAACTAGCTTTTGTAGACCAGGCTGGTTTCGAACTCACAGAGATCCACGTGCCTCTGCCTCCCAAGTGCTGGGATTAAAGGCGTACACCACCATCACCTGGCTAAATTAATCCATTTCTATTAATTAATGTGTCACCACAAGGTTGTGGCCTACTGATAATGTTCTGGCATCTTTCTCCTTAAGCAGCTACTTGTTGTCTACCTGACTCTGCTTCTTTCCTCTTCTATCTCAGCTTGGAATCCCTGCCTTGCTGTATTCTGTCATGCCATAGGCCAAAGCACCTCTTTGTTAACCAATGGTAATAAAACATATTCACAGCATACGGAGGAGAAGCCCACATAATTTCCTCCTTTCTGTCTAAATAAAAAGGAAGGTTTTAACTTTAACAAGGTGAAATTATATATAACAAAACAGGTATCAAAAAAGAATTACAATTACAATGTACAGTCTATTTGTATCTAGAAAGTTTCATATATAATTTATCTTTTACCATAACTAGGGAAAACTATAACTATCTGTCTTCAACTCCATCAAAGACCCCAGAAGAATTTAATATTACCTAAGTAAACAGGAAGTGCATTGTAAGCAACTTCCAAACTCTAGAATTAACAGGGATATCTTGCTGCCTGGATAGTCACCAATGTTCTTCTGTAATATTGGGGCATCTATCTTCAGTCTACAGGCCCAATGTATCCAGCAGAATTTTCCAAGAAGAAGGAAATTTGAAAGACTGTTTTGCCTGTATTGGCAGTTTGTCAGTCACTTTCTTCTGTGTCCTGCAGAATGTCTGGCAGACTCTTTCATGAAGCATGAACCCTGAAGGCCCGTCTCACCTTTAGGCAAGTTCAGCAGTCATTTTTCTGTGGGTACGACAGGTTCACTTTACACAATATACCTATAAGCAGTCCAGGCAAGAGCAGTTTCTTGCCCAAATGGCTAGCCTTGTCACATCGAAGGCAAATTCCATAATGAGATTTTTTAGTGCCCATCAACCTCTCTGAAGTAATCAGTGATGCCAGAAGCAGACATATTTCACTGTCGAGAAAAGTCTAAGTTTTTAAAACCTTTCAAATGCCATATTCTGTAGGTGTGGATGGAGTGGCGGGCCGCTTCCTGCTGCCCAGCTCCCGGCTGCCTGGCTAGCTTATGCCCCGAAATAACAACACACAAACTGTATTCATTTAAACACTGCCTGGCCCAATAGTTCCAGCATCTTAGTGGCTAATTTTCACATCTTGATCAACCCATTTCTAATAATCTGTGTAGCACCATGAGGTGGTGTCTTACAGGGAAAGATTCAGCATGTCTGACCTGGCGGTTGGATCCATGGCATCTGCCCTGGAGAGGAGAGGCATGGCATCTGGCTCACTTCCCTTCTTCCCAGCATTCTGTTCTGTCTACTCCACCTACCTAATTTTCTGACCTATCAGGCCAAGCAGTTTTTTTTATTGATTAACCAATGAAACAACAGATTGACAAATGACCTTCCCACATCATGTAGGTCTTTGAAGTGTTGAAGATTTTCTATCTAACTGAAATCTCTGTATCTAGAAAACATAACATGACTACAAGTTTGACTGCTATAAATAACTATCTATTAATCTATAATTTTAATTGTACACTACATTATTAAATAAGCTGTATAAATATAATACCTTAAACAAGAGTAGAAATACAATATAGCAAAATTGACCTTAAATTTGTATCAATAAACCAAAGTCCATATCAATGTTTCTTTTAAAGAATTGACTGTGATCATTTAACCATTTATAACCTAACTCCTTTTAAATGAAAATAAACTTTTATAAATAATCATTTTGGGAATTTAGGCATAGTTTTCTCAAAGTGCTTCTTGTTGTTTGTTGGGCAAAGTATTTTTAGGGTCACAGAGACCTTTCTGGGGATCTTGTTCTATCAAACCACATTAGCCTGGAAGAAATCCACAGGTTCTCATCTTCTGTGGAAACAAAAGCAGAACCTCTTTTTCAAAGTAACATATCCTTAGACTCAAATTTTGAAGTCAAGATACCTTTAAAATATATATGTAGGATTAGCTTAGCAGTCCCCAGAATCAAATGTCTCTCTGCAGTCAAAAAAAATTCAAAGAAAACACAATAATATGCATAATCTAGATTCTCTGTGTATTTCCCATCTCTACATGACTTAATTATTTAACTCTGTTACTTTTTCCTTAAATCTATCACTGTTTGTACTCTTTCTTCTCTCTCTCCTAAACCCGTATACATTTATCCAACACTGTGACCCATTTTGAGGTCTTTTTTTTTGAGGGGGGGGGGTCTGAATCTGTCTTATTGTGTATCTGTAATTATTTTCTGACCAAGAGAGTTTTTTGTTTTGTTTTTAAATGATAAGCAGGCGTGGCTCGGACTAACTCTGTAGCTTTGCCTGTTGGCTCTGCCCTGTCCAACATAATGGAGGTATGTTTACTGCCTCTGCAAGCCATGTTCACTGCCCCAGCTCCAGGGATGCAGTGGGTCTGTGTCACCATTGTGCAGCTTGTAGCACTCTGCTTACAAACCCCATTTAAATGCTCTATAGCAGTACTTCCTGAAAGAGCCAGAGCTGTGTTGCCAACACAAACCAGGAAGTCATCTCTTAAAGAAGCCATGCAGATTTTGCTACTAATGCTGAATCAGGAAGCCTTCTCTTAAAGGAGCTACACCTCTGCTCACTGCCAGCAAACAGAGCTTATCTGAAAAAAAAAAAAAAATCCAGCTACAAAGAAGCTGCACTTTGTCCTGTTCTTTGTGGGTCTAGAAGCTGTTAAGGCCAACTTAAGCTACCTAGCATGAGACTGTGACTCCAAAACATTATTTTTGTAAGTAGTTTGTAAACAATAGGCTATGTATCAGCTGGCATTTAGTCTTTTCTGTCTACATTATAGGTATTTCAAGCCATTAGAAATTTGATAAAGGCAATGAAAGGCTTATGAACTGTTAAAAGTGTAAGGGCAGTAAGGAAAGATTGACTAGCAAGTGGGTAGACGTGGTAGGCATGAGAGGGAGTGTGACAGAAAACAAGCAAGCATACCACACTTGACAGAAACTGAGGTTGCGGGTGGGTATGGCTCGGGGGTTGAGTACTTGCCTAGCATGTGTGAAGCCCTGTACTTGATTGCCAGCACAGCAGTCCCTGTCCCCCTAAAGTACGTGAAGATATAGCTTTAGGAAATTAGTTCTCCAGGTCATGTGTGTACTTCTCTCTTTTTATAATTCCATTGGCTTACATATAGCATTTTTCTTTAAGAAAGTAGGCACATTACTTCATCACTTGGAGATGATTTTTCCTCCTCCTTTTTTTTTTTATTTATTTTTTTTTTATTTTCCTAGACAGGGTTTCTCTGTAGCTTTGGAGCTGTCCTGGAACTAGCTCTTGTAGGCCGGGCTGGCCTTGAACTCACAGAGATCCTCTTGCCTCTGTCTGGGATTAAAGAATGTACATAAACCCAGATACAGGCATTTAACTTGA
Source organism: Microtus ochrogaster (assembly GCF_000317375.1). Lineage (NCBI taxonomy): Eukaryota > Metazoa > Chordata > Mammalia > Rodentia > Cricetidae > Microtus > Microtus ochrogaster. The sequence goes on along the minus strand of NC_022009.1, from coordinate 8,340,879 downwards.
TGTTATGTACTTTTGCATACATATAACACTTAACATTTTCAAATGCTATTTTAAAAATTCATTTATTTATTTGAGACAAGTTCTTGTGTAGCCCAGGTTGGCCTTGAATTTGCCATATAACTAAGGCTGGCCCTGGATTCCTGTCTCCTGTTTTCTCCTGAATATTAGAAATACAAGTATGTGATGTTATCCTTAGCCTTTTAATTTTTATATAGGATTTTTATTTTATTTTATTTTGAGATATGTTCTCACTATGTAGCAGTTGGCTGCCCTAGAGCTTGCTATGTAGACCAGAATGGCTTAGAACTCAAAGAAATCCACATGCCTCTACCTCCTGAATGCTGAGATTAATGATGTGTGTCTCCATGCTAGGCTATATAAGAATTTTTAAAATTGCTGTGGTTTAACCTGTGTTCTCCCTGCCAGTCTCATTCCAGAGTATATATGGGGAAAGGCTTATGGTTCTCTCCACATAAAAACATCTATGTTTTCGGCTTTGTTGGCAATACAGTCTGTTTCTGTGTCATCAGGTATCTGCGGGAAATAAAATACTGCATTAGTAACACACGTATGCGTGTCATCTGTACAAGTATTCTAGTGGCAAGGTTAGAATTTGAAGCAAAGTATATGACAATAAATGAAATATTCATATAAGATGGTTATGTGACTTGGTTGAATTTAATGGGCAGGGCTCCAGGAGCTGCCTTAGAGGCCATTTCTATTGGCCGAGCCCAAGGATTGCCATATTATCATACACTCTTCAAGCTCTTTATTGGGCTCTGCTAATAAGCTTTCTGAATAACAAAATACTTGAGAAAATCCCCTTAAAAAGAGTAAAAGTCTCGTTTTGACTCTGAAAGAGGTTTCAGTCCATGGCTCCTGGGTTCTGAGCTAAAGCCTGTGGTAGCATGGCAGCACATCATGGGAGGGTATGTAGTGGAGGAGACCTTTTTATTCCTGGTGGCCAGGAAGTGTAGAGAGCCACTTGGGAGATGACTCAGTGGTAAAGTGCTTGCCATCACAGCATGAAGACCCGAAGTTCTCTCATTAGGCCCCACCCCCTAAAGGCTCTTTGACTTTTCAGTAGCACCATGGGCTGAGGACAAACATCTTTAATACATAGGCCTTTGCAGGACATTCGAGATTTAACCACAGCATGAGCCTAGTCTGCTGACAAGTGTGCTGGTTTTGGTTCTTTGTACAATCCAGAATCACTATTCAGTCTTACTATGCCCCATAGCCTCAGTGAGTGGGTGCAAACCTATGAATATTTGTGAATACAATGTAAATTGACATTAACATCTCCAGACTCAAACTGCTGCTCCTTCCTCCTTGTTAGGATGAGGCACAGTAGATGAGCATAGGAAGTTCTGACTCAAGTCTAGCTCACAGGAGGTTTCTGTTTTTACCTGGGAGGCATTTAATCGGTTCCTAGTGTGTAGTTTGATATACATACATGGTACTGGCAGAAGCCTTTAGTTGGCCTTAATAGGGAAAGTCAAGGTAAAACATAAAACTGTGCCTTCTCTGTTCTGCAGAGTGTAGCTGTCCCTGTAGTTGAGTTTAACACGTTCATTGGGTGTAGATTGGGTTTTCTGTCCACAGCCAGTACTGCTTTCTGAGCATTTCCAGTTTTTGATCTACCATTGTGGGATCTTGAGTATTATACTGTTTCTTGCCAAGAGTTCTACTTTATACTGAGGCAATGAGTCTCAGTTTATGAATCTTTTGACCCAACTCACTGCTTCTCTATCCATGATCCTCTGATTGATATAGAAGTTAAAATTTTGGCCGGGCAGTGGTGGCACACGCCTTTAATCCCAGCACTCGGGAGGCAGAGGCAGGTGGATCTCTGTGAGTTCGAGGCCAGCCTGGTCTACAAGAGCTAGTTCCAGGACAGGCTCCAAAGCCACAGAGAAACCCTGTCTTGAAAAACCAAAAAAAAAAAAAAAAAAAAAAAAGAAGTTAAAATTTTGTCTCAGCTGATCAGCTGAAAATCGGCTTGGTGACACACAACTGTAATCCAGCACTCAAAGGCAGAAGCAGGTGGCGAATTTGAAGAAATCCTGGGTTAAGCAGCAAGGCTTTCACAAAACAGAAAAAAAAAAAAACCAACAAAAAACAAAACACACACACATAATTTCTTTTGAGGTGTCTGATTGAAGGCAATTTTCTACAAGAGTTGATAGCATCCTTCAGTATCTTTTTATATCTTGAATATGTGACCTTAATATGGATGACTATTGGGTGTCCTGAGCAGATACAGTACATGGATCCTTGAACACAGGGATCAGAGTAGGTGCTCTCACTTGGTAACTTTAGGCTATGTGAGTTTAGAGGTCGTGTTCCTATCAGGGGAAATCCCACTAGGGGACAGACACAGTGAGGGCTTCTTTAGGACATGCCTGCTATCTAGTCACATGGGGCTCCTTGTGCTGAAAGGTTACTAGGGAAGCAAAGGAGTCACCATGCTAGCAGGAGTATTTGACTTTCTACCTCATCATGAGGGGTTCAGGGAAGAATATGCCTGGCACGCAAGGGAGCCACTGGAATGTGTCCTGGTGCTCCCAAACCCATTGCTGTGCTAATCATAACAAGTGTAGCAGCCACAGCCTGCAAAGACTGTGGAATCAGGCGTTAGGGCTTTTAGAGATAAGGGTTTGGGTAAGCATAATAGCAAGTTGCCATGCCAGCAGCTGTTGGCAGAGGATGAGGGGACTCTAGAGTGGGATGATGCCAGTAATGGCCAGGAAATGAACTGCAGCATCGAGGCTGTAGTTTTTCCTCTCTTGAAAAAGTTTCCTGTGGAAAAAGGAAAGACTTCTTAATGAGCTGTCCTAGCTATAAAGGGATCCTTTTCTAAGAGACAAGTATTTTTTGGATGGTTTAATTTGAATAAACCACTCATTTTTCTACAGCATTTTATGATTGATTTGTAGAATCCATATATAGTCTGAATAATTAAAGTACTATGGAAAAATTGCCTTGCTTTTGTGGCAAGGCTTTCACTAGTATTGTACCCACCCTTTCACATAGAAGCTAAATTTGTATAAAATGAAAATTATCAGTCTTTTTTACATGATTTAAAAATTTTAAGTTACCTTTAGGAAGTTCCTGCCCCAGTGTCATAATTATGTCTTCCAATAATCTCATAAAAATTTAAAGTTTTCTCTCTTACCTATTTGTTCACATGAAATTTATTTTTGTATGCAGATATTTCCCCTCATCTAGAAAGCCAATGGTGTCTCAAGCATTTAGTGAGAAGTATTCCTTTGCATATTGGTTATAATGCTATATCATTCCTATGTCAAAATCTCAGATATACATGAGTCTCTGTGTGTGTTTGTTACACAGTCTCATATAGCCCAGGTTATCCTGGAGATCACCATATGACCTTATGTCATCCAGGTTGGTACTGAACTCACAATCTTCCTGTCTCAGCCTTCCATGTGATGGGATTATAGGCATGAGCCATCTTGCCAGACTTTTCTTATGCTTTTTAAACTTCTTTGGTGTGTGCTGATTGATATTTTGGTGGTGAATGGATCCATGCACATCTTCCTGGAATGTCAATTTTACCTAAGGAAAAAATTTAATAATTGATACCTATTTGAAGGTGTTTTCCAATTAAAAAAAAAAGGACCATTATAGAGACAAGTAAAGCTCTCTTTTTTTTTTAACAAGTAAAGTTTTCATGATTTTTTTTAAAGATAAAGTATTATATTTTGTAGAAACGTTGACCTGAGGGAAGTTTGGGGAAACATTTGAGGCTTGTCTTCAGTCTTTTTGCGTGTACATTCTCCCAGTTTTTCAGAGTGTCACTGGAAAAGACTATGACTACTTTACAGGAACTTTCTTTTTCTTTTTTGTTAAAATATTCTTTTTATTGTTGTATTTCTAAATTGAGAGCATTTGCTGTGCTTTATGCTTTGTAATTTGAAATGTCAGTATTTTGTGCTTTAAGGCCATTAGCTTTCTCAAGACCCAGCTCAAATTAGCCTATTTCTTCTGGATACTTTTATATTTATGATTCTTGCTACTAGTGTGCCTTTGAACTCTGGTCCCGATTGGTTCCTTGAGTGATTGTTGTCATAGTTAGTGTTCTCTAAGAGCATAGTAAGTACCTGGTGCATTTCTGAACCTGTAACCTATGGAAAACTTACAGTTGAGTCAGCATGGCAGAGGTAAGGTTGCCTGGGTGCAGGGTAACAATCAAAAGATACCCCTGCTGCAAGCTAATATCGAGCAGGACCCTATCTCAAAACCTGCCTTCTGCTGGCCCACAGCTCTGGTATTCCTTTCCAGATGTTTTCCTTCTTTGTTAAAAATGAACTTTTCTTTATTTCCTCCTGAATTTGAGATCTTTCTGTCTCAACTTCTTGAGTGCTAGGTTACATTTGACACCATAAACCCCTTCCTACTTCCCTCCCTCCCTCCCTCCCTCCCTCCCTCCCCTTCCCTCCTTCCCCATCTGTCTTCTTTTTTTAAAGGATCTTGATACGTTTCTAAACTTAAACTCCTGAGCTAGTGATCCTCCTTCATTGGCCTCCAAAGCAGACGAGACTATAAGCACATGCCTCCACCTCTGTCTGTAAAATTTTAAGATGAAAACAAAATTCAGAACTGGTCATAGTAAATCATGTCTAATAATCCCAGGAATTGGGTGGGAAGCTGAGGCAAGAGGATTGCCATGAGGTCAGCCTGGACTACATAATGAATTCAAGACTAGCCTAGACTAAAGAGTGAGACACTCTCTTAAAAACCTCCCACATAAAACGAATAAATATAAGTAAATTACAACCATTTTAAAATGAAAAATTAAGTGCAATTTATATATTTATGTATTGTGCACATATCACCTTTCTAACTCTAAAACTTTATTTAGCACCACTGAAAGAAACCCTTTGTCTGTTAAGCAGTTAGTTTTTAACCCGTTTCTAGTAACTACCAGCCTGTTTTCTTGCCTATTCTCTATCTCGCACAAAGCAGGATTGTGTAATATGTGGCCTTTTGTAAATTCTTACTCCTTTCACTTGGCATATGTTTTCTCAGGTTCTTTCTCTGCTTGAATGATTCAATTGTGTTTACATACCACAATTTGTTCTTCTGTTCATCTGTTGGCAGACATTTGGGTTCTGTCTTCCTTTTGGTTGTTGTGAACACTGCTGTTTGTGAACATGCTTGCACATGCATTTGTTTGAGCACCTGTTTTGGGGTTTATAATCAGGAGCAGAATTGCTTGGTCATGTAATAAATCCTATTCATCTTCTTGAAGAACCACAAGCTCTTTCCCATAACAGGTGAACTCATTTACATCTGCACTGGTAATGTTCAAGGGATTGTATTTCTCTATGTTCTTGCTGACACTTGTACTTTTAAAAATTATAGTCATCCTTGTATGAATAAAATGATGTTACAGTTAAATTTGCCTTTTCTCTAATGACTAATCATGAGCATTTTTATATGTACCTTTGGTGGTTTGTCTTTTTGGATTTGGGGGTTTTTATGATCTTTTTGTTCCTGATCTGTAGGGTTTCTTCATATGTTCTGAACAGCAGACCTTTACCTTTGCCCTTTGCATTTGTAGATTGTCATTTTACCTCTGAGTAATATCCTCTACTGCACAAGTTCTCTGTCTCTCTCTGTCTCTGTCTCTCTGTCTCTCTCTTTTTCTTTTTGAGGTAGAGTTTCTGTGTAGTCGTGCCTGTCTTGGAACTTGTTCTGTAGATCAGGCTGGCCTCTATCTCAGAGAACTGCCTACTGATGCTGGCATTAAAGTGGTGTGCCACCACACCTAGCTCATGTGTCTAGTTTCCATGTCTATAGTCTATAAATACATAGAAAAAGATGTGCCCACATAAACAAAATCAGCAGGTTGTTAGAAGCAAGATGTGGAGCACAATGAATTAAAGCTTTTTTTTCTCTGTATACCTCATGTTGTTTAAAGATTAAGGGTATTTGATATTCTTTTTTTCAGGTAAACTCAGAGAAAGAAAGGCTGGGAATGTAGTTCAGACAATGTGCATGCTCGGAGCCCTGGTTTCAGTCCTGAGCCCCCAAATAAATTAAGTAAATAAGCAAATAGATAGATTAAAATAAAAAAAAGGGTAATAAAATTCTAAAGTCGCTTGTTGGGACTGGGGAGATGTTTTAGTGGTCAAAATCATGCAGTAGACTTGGGTTCAGTTCCCAGCCATATAGTATCTCAGAACTGTTCATGACTGCATTTGCAGGAGATCCAGCACCTTCTTCTGACTTCCATAGACACCATTCCTGACTGTGCTGCACATCCATTCATGTGGGCAAAGCCGGCGCATCTCAGAAAAAGTAATTTTTTTCTGCCCTTTCCTGAAAGAGACAGAAGAGTGCAGGGAATTGAACCTAGGGTCCCTTTTATCCTAATCACACATTTTAACATTCAACTACCCCACAGCAATTCTGTTTCAATTATTTTGGCTTTAAAGCATTGTAGCTGTAGCAGGAGATAGCTCTTTCGTTCCCAGATGCCCAGACCCAAATTATCACACAGAAACTATATTAATTACAATATTGTTTGGCCTACTAGCTCAGGCTTCTTATTAACTAACTCTTAGATCTTAAATTAACCCATTTCTATTATCCTGTGTATCACCACAAGGTTGTGGCCTACCAGTAAGGTTTTGGTGGTGGTGTCTTTCTTCTTCGGCAGCTACATGGTGTCTCTTTGACTTCATCTACTTTCTCTCTATATCTCTGTTTGGTTATCCCTTCTGGCTTTATTCTCTTAAGCCATTGGCTGAAATAACTTCTTTATTAGCCAATGGTAATAAAACATATTCACAACATACAGAGGGGAATCCCACATCATCTCCTCTTTTCTGTCTAAATAGAAAGGATGGTTTTAACTTTAACATAGTAAAATTACATATAATAAAACAGTTTCAAACAAGAATTATAGTTACAATATTTCGTCTATTTCTTTGTGAGTCTAAAGTTTTATATCTAATTTCTCTTTATCATATTACAAAAGAAAACTGTGTTTCTATACCACTTCTCCCCTTCAAATCTATTCTCTGTGCTAGGAAGGGGGAAGTCTTTATCACACAGCTAGAAAAAGTTCAGTCTCAGCACTGAGGTTTCCTGGTGAAAGAGAGTAAATAAAACAAAACCAACGAGGAACCCATTTGTTCTGTATGTCTAGCTTGGTGATTCCAGGCCAAGTGGGCACTGTCATGGGGCTAGCAGGCAGTCTCATTTGGAGGCCTAGGCACCTTAGGCATGTGGTCTCTCATGTTTGGCCCTATCCCTGGAGCCACTGCCTGGGGCATCATCAGGAGGAGGAGAGCCAGTCATTGGCATTATGGGAGTGTCTGTCATGTGGGGGTGGGTACCATACCAGAGTGAGGAGAACCAGAGACTGGGAGGAAGCAGGATCATGGCCCCTGCAGAAGGAGGAATAGCGAATGAAGCTGGAAGTGTGTTTCCCGGTTTAAATGTAGCTGTTGTCAGTATGGCTCTTGACTTCCATCCATTTCTGGTGGTAGTTTTTCATATCCTCTCTTTCCTACCACTGCATTGTGTCTTTCTCATAGCTTGAGAATCATGGGTAAGATATGTATTTGTGGTGGTTTGAGTAAAAATGACCCGTAAGCTCTTAGATCTGAATGCTTGGTCACTAGGGAGTGGCACTATTTGAAAGGATTAGGAGGATAACCTTGTTGAAGGAATGTGTCACTGGGATGGGCTTTGAAGCTTCAAAAGCCCAGGCCGAACCCTGACTCTCCTTCTTCCTCAGAAGATCAGGTTGTAGCTCTCAGCGACTTCTCCAGCACCATTTCTGCTTGTGTGCATCGTGCTTCCTAGTGATAATGGACTAAACCTCTGAAGCTGTAAGCAGGCCTCAATTCAATGCCTGCCTGCCTGCGTGCCTGCCCTCCCTCCC
>NC_022009.1:8331009-8332858 GCF_000317375.1 Microtus ochrogaster | reverse complement strand
TACCCTTGAAAAGGATTATGGATCTCCTACCTCTTTCTCCCTCCCCCCTTTTCTTCTCTCTCTCTCTCTCTCTCTCTCTCTCTCTCTCTCCCTCTCTCTCTTCCTCCCTCCCTCCTTCCGTCTCTCCCTCCCCCCTTTTCTTCTTCTTGAGACAGGGTCTTGTCTGTAGTCCTGGCTGGCTTGGAGCTGTCTATAATGCTAGTCTTCAATTTACAATGGTCTTTCTGCCTCGATACATTAGAATTATAGGCATGTGCCATCTCACTTAGCATTTGAAAATTCTTATACCCTTTTTCACTTTTCTGATTCCATTTATCACTTACGTCAAATACTTACTTGGAAAAATGAAGAAGGACGCTTAAAAGAAATCCCACACTAGCTCAGAATTGAGAAATAGATGGTTATTTATTTAGGGGTAGACTCCCAAATCAGAAACCTCTGTTGGAATGGAGATCAGAAACTGAAATCCGCAACCTGAACAGAGAGGCTGGAAAAAGAGGCCGGACGCATGCTCTGCATTAGCATATCTAGTATAAGAGCCCACGCCCCAGTGGGTGGATAACCACTGGCTGTAAGACTTCCTTCAGCTGAAAATGTTTTGCTCTTATTTGTAAGGATTTCTCTTTCTTGTTGGGTGTGATGGCTGTGGTGCACACCTTTTGTCCTCATACTTGGAAGGCAGAGTCACTATGAGTTTAAGGCCAGCCTGGTCTACACAGAGAGTCAGCCAGGGATACACGATGAGACTGTCTGAAAAAAAATCTCTTTCTATCCTGTTATTTCATTTTTTTCATAATATTTACTTATTACCTGCAGTCAAGCAATGTGAGATTCAAGTTTTCTTACAAAAAATATATAGTTCTATTTTTTTGAGACAGAATCTCATAATATAGCCGAGACTGACCTCAAATTCGTTAAATAGCTAAGGATGACATTGAGTTTCTGGTCCTGTCTTGACTTCCTGTGTGCTGGGATTTATAGGATGCACTGCCACAGATGGTTGAGATTCATGCTTAAACACTACATCTGTTTGTTTCTTATGTATACAAAACCCAAACATGGTTTTATGTAATGTTTTTAGTAATTTAGTGTATGAAACAGTTTTATGATGTGGAATTTTCTGCTCAGTGTCATGGCAACATTATAACATTTCAGTTTTCTGAACATTTTAGTGTGTGTGTGTGTATGTGTGTCTCTGTGTGTCTCTGTGTGTATTTTGGCCAGAGACCAATGTTGGGTGTCTTCTTCAATTGTTTTTCACTTTATGTTTTGAAACGAGGTCTCTCACTGAATCTGGGGCTCACAGGTTGTCTAGGCCATTTTGCTAGTGTGAGCGTCAAAGAATTGCCTTGGTTTCAGCCTCCTCAGTACTGTGACTACAGTAGTCCGCCACCATACCCCGCCTGTATGTGGGCACCGGAAGTCCAAACCCATGCCCTCATGCTTACACAGTGAGCACCTTATGACTGAGCTACCTTTCCAGTCCTGTTTTGGGGTTCTGGATTGGGATGCTCAGCTAATTATAAAGAGACTTGACAGTGCATTGGGAAAATTTTCCTTCTCCATTTCCTGTTTTCCTCCCCTGAATCTTCTTAGTCCTCTCTCAATTTAGTCACCATTGACATTTCTATAACTAGTATCTCTTCAGTTATCTGTGTCTGAAGAGGAATTGCCAAATAAAGGTTATATTCCAAAGTTTTATTTTTTGTAAAATTATAAGTAGCCATGAAATTTTTTTTTTTTTTGATTTTCCAGACAGGGTTTCTCCGTAGCTTTTTGGTTCCTGTCCTGGAACTAGCTCTTGTAGACCAGGCTGGCCTCGAACTCACAGAGATCCGCCTGCCTCTGC
>NC_022009.1:8327081-8330909 GCF_000317375.1 Microtus ochrogaster | reverse complement strand
TAGCTTTTTTGGTTCCTGTCCTGGAACTAGTTCTTGTAGACCAGGCTGGCCTCGAACTCACAGAGATCTGCCTGCCTCTGCCTCCTGCTGGGATTAAAGGCATGTGCCACCACCGCCCGGCCTTTGTTCCCATTTTTTAGAGAGATAAACTAAGGCCAGAGAGGTCAAGCAACTTATATAAGATTAACTCCATAAGTAAGTTGGGATTCAATACCAGGCAGTCTAGTTGCAAATCTAGCATAGTCTCCATTCTGGGCCTTCCAGTGGGCAGAGGTGAGAAAGAAGTGGGCAGGCAGGGGCTATCCTGGACGGTGGTGGGCCAGTGGTGGGGGTGGGCACGCCTACCCTGACTGTAGACGTGTGAGAGACATTGATTCCGCTCTCCATTTTAACACGCACGGGGAAGTTCATGAGGAAATGTGAGAAACCACACGAACCCCGTCACTTCAGGAATTGTTACCAAAGACTTTTTGAAGCTGGCTGTTGCTCTTTCATTTTTGTTCCCAGATGCTATATCCCTGCAGAGGCTCTTTATGCTTTGAGCCCAATGGAAACGTTTTCCTCCCATGTCCCCCATCACTGTCTACCATTAAAAAAAAATGGTCATGAACAACTTGTAGCTTAATAGTTTCATTTGGACCAATAGTTCAGAGGTCGTATTTAATATATTATTTGTGGATTTAGTCGGTTCGATTTTAGGGTACTCAGATGTTGAATAATGAATTGCATAATTTCAGGAGCCAAGGTAGGGTGGGCATTTGACTCAATCTGTTAGCAGGCAGGATGCTTTCGTTGGTGGGCCTCTATGGGTTTGAAGTTTTATGTATTCCAGCAGTCTAATCCTGGTCAGACACAGTAACTGAGGAAATCCAGGGAGGTCTTTTGCCTGCTCCTCCCTCCCTGCTTCCAGGCTGCACACATCTATCAGCGTAGACCTCCATCTTTCTCTAGAAGCATCGGCAATTGAGGCAATGAAATTATAACCCCAAGAAGACAAGGAGGACTCACTGGGCCCTGATGGTTCACCCCAGCAGTGCCTTGTCCGTCGGTCACTTTTAGCTGTGATCTGAGCGGCCACAGGTGACTTGGTTATCCTGAGAACACGGCCTTTGGCGAGCTTCAGTTTAGCAAGAATTTTCTGTTCCAAGATTTCACTTTGAGTTTTCAGCTTAGCTGAGTCCGTGGCATCTTTAGGGTCCCTGTGGAATAAGGAGCTGTGATTCTCAGACATTGAAGAGGTCTCCACTGTGAGTGTAATGGCTAATATTGTTAATTTGATGGGATCTAGAGTCACTTGGAGACAAGCCTCTGGGCTTACCAGTGAGGGGTTAGCTAAATTAGCTTAGTTAAACTGGGGGGATCCGCAGTAACTGTGGGCAGTACCATTCCGCGAGCTGGGGTCCTGGACTGAACAAAAAGGAGGAAAAGTAGCATGAACAGAAGCATCCATGGCCCTCTGCTTCCTGACTGGGGACACAGTGTGTCTAGCTGTCTCCTGTGTCATGTACCCCCTTCCATGATGGTCTGTGTCTCCTGGAGCTGTATGTTGAGACAAACCCCTCCATCCTAAGGTTGTTTCTGCCAGGTAGCTAAGACAATGCGTGAGTCTGAGGAATGGCTAGACCTGCTGAGGCTGCCGGAAAGACCGCTAAGTCGTGTCAACTCGAACTACTGAAAGACAGTGTTTGATGGACGCGTCTTTGCACGGTGCACCATCTGCCCTGAGGAATCCAGGCTCTGCAGACAGGAGTTAATTAGGCCCATCTTCCTGCTGTGTTTATTTCAGGAGTCTAAGAAATCAACCAGCGTTATACAGTTCAACCATCTCAGAGAACAGGTTTCTCTCTTTAGTATATTCTCAATAATATTCTCAATATTTAGGATAAAAGGCAACCGTATTCATAAAATTTTTATCTGGTTTCCTTCCCTTTTTAATTTTTCTATTTATTTATTTATTTATTTATTTATTTATTTATTTATTTTGCCTGTGTGCAAAGAAACAAGTTTCGTTCAATACGTCATTATGCTTTGTTCTAATCTGCCCCTCTCACTGTCCTCCCAAATAGTCCAGTCTCCCTGTGGCTGTGACGAAGCCCACACTTACACAAAGCTCCCAGGCCCCTTACTTCTGCCTCCTGAGTGCTGGTATTTATAGGCATGGGCCAGCACATCTGCGGATTACAGTTGTTTGCTATGATAGCAGCCTAGATTCTGATAAGAGGAGGCCTCTTTTCTCAGTGTGGAGCCTCGCTGTGGGATGGCAGCTTGCTCGGGAAGTCCAGACCATTTGCAGAACAACCAAAGCCGCTAAGGAACTACATGTTATAACTGGTCCATGGAAGATTGACACAGAACTTGGCCAATGGAGCAGGGGCTGGATTTGTTCCTGATTTGGGATGAGTGGGTATCTATCAGTACAAAATCCATATGCTCTGACCTCAGAGGAGATGCACTGGAACCTCAGTCTGATAAGGGTCTGTAGGTGGACTAGTTCACTTCCCTCAAGCTCGGTGTCATTTACTTCCAACACGGAGTGTGTTTAGTTTCCTCTAAACAGATGTTTAGACCACATCTGTGTCTGCGCTCAGTGGCAAGCACACCTGACTTGTTCCTTCAGCAAATATGAATGACTCCTCCTGTTGGCTTTGCTTTTGTGGTGCAGATGGCCCTCAGGGCTCAGTTTAGTTAGCCGTTGCTGCTCTTAGGGACGTCCACCCTCACCTTCCAAGCCTGACATTTCTTACTTAGGAACCATCACATCTTCCTCTCTTTCTGGCCCCCGTGTCTTCATTAGCATCGGTACTTCTTGAGATTACAATATAATTACGGCTCTCCCTTCCCTTTTCTCACGCCCAGCCCTCCTACTATACCACACCTCCTTGCTCTGTAAATTCATGTGTGGTCTCTTTCTTTCATTAATTCTTACATGCATATGTTGATGTCTATTCATAGATATTCCTAAATATAGCCTGCTCAGTCTGTACACTGTTACTCATATGTAGGTCTTCAGGGCTTGGTGTGCTCTTCCCGAGGGAAGACTATTTCTTACTCTAAGCATTCCACAGTTGAGGCTCCGCCCACTTTGGCATGCGCATTAGTGCTCTCCTTGCTCTGCTGTTGTTTAGGTAGTTGTGTTGGTGAGACTCAATGGGCATAGCTGATACTCTGGCTTCTGCAATCTTTCTGCCCCTCCTTCACGTATGTACCTTTTCAGACAAAAGATATGTGTGTTCTGCTCTTGGTTGAGGTCCCAAGACGTAGCATGAAGGCGAACACTCAGTCTGCACTTACTGAAGAACAAACTTAGGAATTTGGATGAACATTTGCTGGTTGGCAAACTCTGGACCCTTGTTTGGGGCTGGTTTAAGGGGTTGTAACAGGATTTGTCACTGAAGAAGTAACCTTGAAAATGACAAGTTCTTAGTGGCCTGCAAAGGCAGCACCTTGTGCTCGTTAGGCCTGCAAAGAACAGTCTATTTCAAGAGGTTTCAACCTGTTGGGTTTAAATGTGCACTAATCTTCCGTTGCCTTTTCCAGCACTGGAAGACACAGCACAGTGAGGAGTATGAAGCAGAAGGTAAGAGAGAGCGTTGGGGTGGGAGGGGACTGCTGAGGAGGTGGGCGGGGACTGCTGAGGAGGTGGGCGGGGACTGCTGAGGAGGTGGGCGGGGACTGCTGAGAAGGTGGGCGGGGACTGCTGAGAAGGTGGGCAGTGGGTGGGGACTGCTAAGGTGGTGGACAGTGGGTGGGGACTACTGAGGAGGTGGGCGGGGACTCATGAGGAGGTGGGCGGGAACTGCTGCGGAGGTGGACAGTGGGTGGGGACTA
>NC_022009.1:8264704-8326981 GCF_000317375.1 Microtus ochrogaster | reverse complement strand
AGGTGGACAGTGGGTGGGGACTACTGAGGAGGTGGGCGGGGACTCATGAGGAGGTGGGCGGGAACTGCTGCGGAGGTGGACAGTGGGTGGGGACTGCCAAGGAGGTGGGCGGGGACTGCTGAGAAGGTGGGCAGTGGGTGGGGACTACTGAGGAGGTGGGAGGGGACTCATGAGGAGGTAGGCGGGAACTGCTGCAGAGGTGGACAGTGGGTGGGGACTGCTGAGGAGGTGGACAGTGGGTGGGGACTGCTAAGGCGGTGGACAGTGGGTGGGGACTACTGAGGAGGTGGGCGGGGACTCATGAGGAGGTGGGCGGGGACTGCTGCGGAGGTGGACAGTGGGTGGGGACTGCCGAGGAGGTGGGCGGGGACTGCTGAGGAGGGACTGCCCTTGGCTACTATGGCTGAGGCAGGCACTCTGTACCCACTTGCTTGCTCCTTCCCTGGAAGCTAGCTGGGCATTGACATTCGGACCAACAGCACCAGAAAAAAAGCAAACAACATTTCCAAGTGATACTTCATCTTCAAGTCCTAGCTATTAATATGACCTGAAAGACGGCTTCTCAGGGTTCTTATTGCTGTGAAGAGACACCACGACCCTGGCAATTCTTACAAAGGAAAACATTCCATTGGGACTGGCTTACAGTTCATAGGTTTAGTCCGTTATCATGTTAGGAAGCATGGAGGCATGCAGGGAGACTTTGTGCTGGAGAGGTAGCTGCTAATTCTCCATCTGAATTGGCAGGCAGCAAGAAGTGGCAATGATACTGGCCAGGCTTGAGCTTCTGAGACTTTAAAGCCCGCCCCCAAGTGACACACCTCCAACAAGGCCACACCTCCTAATAGTGCCACTCCCTTTGGGCCTATAGGGGAACCATTTTCATTCAAACCACCATAGCTTCTAATATGTAGCAGCCCACTTGCAGACCAGTTAGTCTCTGTTCAGACTCTCAAAGGAATGTGAATGTCCTGGTAAGCACATCCTTTCCAAGTGTCCCGTACTGATCATACACTTGAAGCAGAACACATTGATCCTCTGGCCACCAGATGGCACTGTGGTTCAGCAGCAGGAGCCCTCCGCTTTCTCTTCCGCTAACCCCAGATGAGCTGTGGTTAAGGATAATTAAAACAATGTGTTCTCTGGCTCGCCAGCCTGGACTAACAGGATAGTGATGGGTTTAATTTCTGTCAATAAATGGCATGAATGACACTAATTAGTCCTTTCCGTCGTCAGTGGTTCTTCCAGGTACAGAAAATAGGTCCGATAGTTATGCTTCAATTTAGAAGCAAGATGGTTAATACCAGATAAATAGTCTTGTGTTTCAATAAGTAGCCAGGCCCTCTCTTCAAACAGATTGTATCCTTCAGCTTGCCACATCTTCTTTTAAGTTGCATTCTTGGGTTTCTGTGGGTCAGGGAGATTTGGAGACTAGCTGAACCTTGAAAGGCTCATTATGGTTGTTTCCTTCCCAGGAAAAGAGGCTGTGATGCTTAGACCAGAAAGAAAACAGAAATAAAAAATTCTGGGAAGGCCTCAGTTGAGGCCTTTGACCTGTGTGTCCTCAGTGTGAGATAATGTTCCTTTCTTGTGGGCGGCCGTCCCAGAGCAAAAAATGCCTCCGATTTACAATGGGACGTCAGCACCAAATCAAATCCATTTACAATGTGACGTCAGCACCAAATCAAAGCAGGGGCAATATTTGTAGTTGTCTCATACAATATGTATTTGAGGATAGAGAGATAGTTTTGTAGTTAAGAGTACTAATTGTCCTTTCAGAGGACCCAGGTTCGAGTCCCAGTAGCACCTCTGTAACTGTAGTTCCTCCGTGGACACTATATGTATGTGGTGCACAGACATATATGCAAGCAAAACACTCATACATGCAAAAGTACAAAAACAATTGAAAGGTTTACTCTCCAAAGGTACGTTTTCTGTCACAGCCAGCATCCCTGTGGGAATCCTTTGAACACAACACAGTCTATGCTCGATTTTAGGTCAGCTAAGGTTTTGGAACCCGGATGACCTGAATGCTTCACACAGTGGGTCTTGCCCTCCCCAAGACTGGATAGAAGAGAAACTGCAAGAGGTTTGCGAAGATCTGGGGATCACTCGAGATGGTCACCTGAACCGGAAGAAGCTGGTTTCCATCTGTGAACAGTACGGCTTACAGAACGTGGATGGAGCGGTAACCGGGTGCTTTGTTCTCATTTGGGACTGATACTGTGGCTACCCTGTGAGAGACGTGCATTCTTTCTTACTAGAAAGACAGCCTACGGGAAAGTCATGCTGTGTGGCAGAAATCAAAGCTGATGTAACTGAGCTTCCTGAATATATAATACGGTCCCCTACCGTGCTATGTTACCTCATATGAGATAACCAGACAAGCTCAGCACTGCCAGCATATAGCTGTAGAAGCATCACCCAAAAGAGGAAAATGTGGGGAAACAAGCAAGAATTAAGGAAGGCCAGAGCCTGGAATTAGAGTGTTTTGAAGGCCGGGCTGCTGGGTTTGCAGTTCTGGAAAGATCTCAGTGTCATCGCTTGTCACTTGGGGACACTGAGTGGTGAATGGGACAGGCAGCCTCAGCAACGGCGGTCTGAAGTTTTCAGACTGGTGTTCAGGGAGCCTTGCTGTGAGGAACAGCCAGATTCAGGCCCATGAGGTAATGGGGTCAGGTAGGCTGGTGACTTTGAAGGCGTAAAGGGTCTTGAGAATCTGCTTTATGCTTCATGAGGAATCGAGAGATCTCCAGAATTAGTGTGTGAATAGCCGGGAAGCACCGGAAAATGCATGAGACAAGTCTTTCAAAAAGCTACAAAAAGGTTAGGGAAAGTTGGAGGTTAGGAAACAGTCATTGCTCCGGGATCCTTGAGTCTAATGATATCTGACACCATGCTGGCTGCCTCTGGGGGGGGATGGGGGGGGGACGTGGTGGCATGTTCCTAACCAAGAGACCAGTCTTTAACGGCTGCCAAGTAGCCTGACTTGCAGGAAAGCTTGATTTTTCTCATCTGACGTGAGCTTTATATAAACCCTCTGACAACCTTTGTAATACCCCAGGGCTCATTTCTTTTCAACAGTGGTTGTTGAGTCATAGAATTAATTGTCCCAATTTCTGAACCAATACTGTCCAAAGAGCCTTTGGTTGTTGTTTTGTTTTTTAACCCAGAAACATTTCGCAAACTTGAATTGCTGATTTGGGAAGAATCCTTGGGACATAAACCGCAGCCACTCACGGGGAGCCGGCTTCCTTTTTTTCTGCTGGGAGCTCCTGAATCCCGAGATGGCAAGGGACACTTTCAGTTCTTTCCCAGTGCTGCACCAATTAGGAAGGCATTGCTCATGGAGCTTGCTCCTGCTCAGTGTTTCCGCCCCTCCCACCGAGAGAAATCAGGAGATGTCCTGCACTTTGTGTCCTTAGCTCTGAACCAAAGCTGAGTGCAAACTGGTGTTATTGGCATCGGACTTGGGATCCTGGAACTTTACACCTGGAAGCAGTTTGAACTCTGTCAGCCTTTTGCAGAGGAAGCCAGTGAGATCACTGCCGCCCTGTTTTTTGGAGGGAGAGTTAGATTTGTTCTCTGGCTGTCACTCACACAACACTTTCTGTAAGAGAGGCCAGCAAAGGGGGCAGGGCTGGCAGACTACCTCCCTCGAGGCCACATCAAACCCAAGGATGACTTTGTTTGACCTGTCCAGTATTTTAAAAGCTGATCTTTGAGACACATTCTTTGAAACTGGAAGTTTCTCCTAAATATTTGCAATAGCAAGCCACAGCCAGCGTCTCTGGAGACCGCAGGCAGCCATGTGCTCAGCTAGAATAGACCTCACCACTTGCTCTCTGATGTCGGAAGCCTTCATGCCTCGGTGACTCCTGTCACCTACCAGACCCCTGTGGGTGTCCAGTCCCTGGGCCCTCTTCTGGTGCATGTTCCCATCCTACACAGGGAGAAGTCAGCCACCCACAGACCTGGCCAGTGTGGGAAATGAAAATGACCTTGTTCTAGATGGGACCCCTGTTTCCAATGAGGGCAGGTACCCCAGTTGCTTATGTGCCCAGCATTCTCTTGAGCCCAGCCATGACCATCCAGTCCTTTCTAAATTCACATCCTTTTATTTACTCACCACTTCTCATCCTGAGCTCTGCCTTAAAATAAGTAGCAAGAGTCTATTACTCCAGCGGGTTTGGATGGATTAAGTGACGGGTGTTCAGGCCACCTAGAAACTGCACGGATTTGGCCAAGTATGGATGTAATCCATTGGTATGTCTGGATTTCATGGACATTTCTGCTTGGATGGTCCTCAAAGCTATGTCCCTTAGGACGTAGTTCTTTAGATTGGTGAGAATGAGACAGAAAAGCTGAAGGCGTTCGGCAGGCTAAGCATCTTGTCTCAAATGCCACTGATCACAAGATCCAGTTAGAACCTGTTATTTCTTTGACAGATTTTTTTTTTCTTCTAGAAGAGTTTCCTTGTCTCAGAATCCTCTCCCAAATGAAACATATGTCTCCTCTGACTTGGGAAAAAGCGTTTGAGATAAAATTCATTAGCATACTGTCTTCTTGCTTCTTGAGTCTTGGACATCATATGGGAACTTGTCACCAGTACAGTCTTAAGTCCCTCCCTTAGTGCACGACAGCAGCCATATTGTAAGATCTCTGAGTGGTTTCTGTTTTGTTCTTGGAGACCTGTTCCTTAATGAACTTTTATCACACAATGCAGGCCTGTGTCTTTCCTTCTGCCTGTGGCTTCATGGTTTCATGCCACTCTTTCCCCTGTTCCATTCCTGTTGGGAAGAAGGAACAAACCGTCCCTCGACAAGCCTCCACACCGGTTGTGGTCCAGTCTCCCTGTTCCCTATTATATGATAAAAATTATACAGTGGCCACCAGAGAATACAGAGTGAGAGACAAAATTCCTTCCTCTTCTAATGTATGAGCCCCTCCTTTTGCACACACACAAACAAGACCATTCTCACCCAGCCTTGGTCTTTCCTGGGCTAACACATTAAAATGCGACTTCAGCATGTTCCAAGGAGCATCACTGCGGTCTGGCCCAGAGCAAATTTGTCGTGTGAGCAGGCTGCTTGAGTTCCTTTTCCTGTTTCTGTAATAAAACATCCTGGAGGGGGGCAGCATAGGGGAAAGGGCTTTGTCTTAGTCACCGTCCCAGTGCCATGACAAACACCATGGCCAACACAACTGATAGAAGAAGCATTTAATCGGAGCCTTGGTTATAGCTTAGAGGGTGAGTCCATGGTCATCATGGCAGGAAGCATGGTAGCTGGCAGGTAGGCATAGGACTAGCGCAGTAGCTGAGAGCTTCTGTCCTAATCTGCAGGCAGCAGACACAGAGAGAGGAAGACTGCACCTAAGGTGGACTTTTGCAACCCCAGTGACACACTCGTCCAACAAGAGCACACCTCCAAATCCTTCCTAAACATTGCCACTGCAAATCAAGCATTCCAATATATGTGCCCACGGGGGTCCTTCTCATTCAAACCAGCGCAGGTTTATTCTGCTTCACCATGGAAGGTGCACACTCTACCGCAGCACAGAAGTTAGAGCAGCAGGGATTTGAATCATATCTGGTCATATCCCATTCATAATCAGGAACAGGTGATGAACAAATGCTTGCTCCAGCTCAGCCCACTTTCTCCACTTGGGGAGTCCAGGATCCCAGCCTCCATGGGCAGAGCTTCCCATTTTAGTTGATGCAACCAAGATAACCCCCCATAAACAAGCCCAGGGGCCCCTCAAGTTATTTCAAATCCTGCCAAGTTAGCAGTTGACACTAAACATCACACATGCCAATCTGAAAATTTCAGTATGAGCCAGATATCAATTGCTTAGAACCACCACATTTTGAAGGCATAACGAATGTCCAATTAACATAGGGTTATGAGCTAGCTGTATGTATGAAGAGATTTTTAAAATTTATAAAAATAATAATACCTGAGACATTTAAGGCTGCCTGTCCTGGAAGTATGAACGAATGAAAGAAAGGTTGATTGCTAGATTATATAATATGGAGATACTAAAAATGGACTTTTGTTTGAGGGAGAGGGGAGGACATCATTTCTAAAGAGGGGAACTCTTTTAAATGAGACTAGAGACAGCAGTATATGCCTGAAGTCCTAGAGTCGACAGGGGGGTGGATTTCTGCTGACCGGAAGTATATTGTGCATGTGCTATTTGTGCGTGTTTAAAACACGGGATTGCTCTTTCCTAGATGTTGGAGGAAGTCTTTCTCAGCCTTGATCCCGATGGTACAATGAGTGTCGAAGACTTTTTCTATAGTCTGTTTAAAACTGGAAAGTCCCTCACAACATCCGCATCTACTCCCTACAGACAACTAAAGCGGCATCTCTCTATGCAGGTAAGAGGTCAGCACACAAAGCTAGCTGCGTGTGTTGGTGCACACCTGTGATCCCAGTCCTAGGGAGGCAGAGGCCAGACAGCCATGCAAGGTGGAGGTTAGTGAGACCACTTAGTGAGACCTGTCTTAGGGAAGAAGAGAATCAATGGAATATTTTCTTTCAGAATAAGTGTTAAGAAAAAACCCATTTAGTAATTCTGAATGGCTTGATTTGTTGTCTAAAGGAAAATACAAAGAAGAAAAGGTATTCTAGAGAAGGAGAAAGACCAAGCCATTCGAAAGGAAAGGATGGTTCGAGAAATGGCCATAAATTACAGAGTGTGAAGGCCACAAATTATGCCTCATGACGACAGCGTGGGGTTGAAGAAACCTGGTATCAAGTAGCCATGCATCTCATCTTCAGCCAACTCTCCCAGAACAGTTCTTTCTGATAAGCTTGTAGGCTTGGCTCCCTGGGAACCACAGATCAAAGGCACAGCATGGCTTCCCTACCTCCACCCCAGGCTGTGCCAATGGAATTCTGCCCAGCCTGGCGGTCCCGGTCTTAGCTGGTATCAGCTGATTTTCTGGGGCTCACCTTGGTTTGCTCAGGACTCTTTCTTCTTCCAGTCTTTTGATGAGAGTGGACGGAGGACCACGACCTCGGCAGCCATGACAAGTACCATCGGCTTCCGGGTCTTCTCCTGCTTGGATGACGGGATGGGCCATGCATCTGTGGAGAGGATCCTGGACACCTGGCAGGAAGAAGGCATTGAGAACAGCCAGGAGATCCTGAAGGTGTGGCGGAAACTGGCAATCCCAGGAAGGGGGTGTCGGTTTATCTTTTGAAACGAATTTTTGACTTGATTTTTCCTGAATGACTTAATGGTTTTGAGACTTCAGAGATAAGAGACAACTTTTTATGTACACTTAAACCAGAAGCCTATGGCTGAGTAGTTCCATAGTTTTTTTTTTAAATCTCAAATTATTGAAGATAATTTCAATATCTAAGTTCATCTTCACTTGGCAGAGTTTGAAATACACCTACTGTGTTTGCTTACAATGTCAGGTGGGCTGTCATGAGGTGTGAGCTTGGTTTCCTTAAGAAAATGGTGTTCTAAATGAAAGCTGCCCTCTGAGAGACCCTCCTGGTCTCTCGGCTGGCTTCTGTCTCCGTTTATACAGCTTCTGCACTTTCTGCTTCTGGGAGCTGGGCTTGTCATTTGTTTTGACTCCGTGTTGTTCTGATTCCCAGGCCTTGGATTTCAGCCTGGATGGAAATGTCAACCTGACAGAACTGACGCTGGCTCTCGAGAATGAACTCTTGGTTACCAAGAACGGCATACACCAGGCAGCTCTGGCCAGCTTCAAGGCCGAGATCCGGCATCTGTTGTAAGTCGAGCAGGTTTGCCTGGTCCATTCCCTTGTCGCCCGTGTCACTGGCCCCTGGAGCCTTTTCTTGCCCACAGGCTAGCGTGGCTGCTCTTCCTATATGTATCGTTCCAATTTTAGTATATGTGCTGCCGAAGCGAGCACTGCTCTTCCTATCTGTTGAAGGGAAGCGAGCTGGGGCTCCGATTGGCAGGAGCTTCTAAAGGGAACTGTGGATGGCATTTTTGTTTGGGGAGGGTTTTGGCTGTCTTGGTTTTGTGTTTGTTTTGAAGCGAGTCCCATGAGAGGGGGTTTTTTTGGGTCTCCTGGTTGCTTAGAAACAGCTTCCTACTAATTCACTTTCTTTCTAATTCTAGGGAACGAGTTGACCAAGTGGTCAGAGAGAAAGAAAAGCTACGGTCGGACCTGGACAAGGCAGAAAAGCTGAAGTCTCTAATGGCTTCAGAGGTTGACGATCACCATGCGGCCATTGAGCGGAGGAATGAGTACAACCTCAGGTGTGGCCAGGAGGGCGAGGTCAGGGTCCTTCCCTGACTTTCCCAACCCTCCATTATCCCTCTACCCCAACTCAGGGCAGGGTGGGAACAGAGCTAGGGACCACATCTGACTGGAGAGGTACGGCCCAGCCTCCGGGAAGGAAGGCAGAGCACTTTTAGGCATTGTCACAGTGTGCCTCTGTCTCCAGTTTTGGAATCGTCACATACTGCCCTCCAGGGAGTCTAAAGACCACATTGATCTGTTCTCCGTCACAGGAAGCTGGATGAAGAATACAAGGAGCGCATAACAACCTTGAAGAACGAACTCCGCCAAGAGAGGGAGCAGATCCTGCAGCAGATGGGCAAGCAGCGGGTGGAGCTCGAGCGGGAAATTGAAAAGGCCAAAACGGAAGAGAACTATGTCCGGGACCGCCTTGCCCTCTCCATGAAGGTAGCCTTCCTGTTAGCACCCACACAATGCTCCTGCGCTCTTAAAGCCTAAGTCTGCATAGGGCTAAACGCAAGGATCCTCACTGCCCTGGCCAGGACATGGTGGTGGCTTTGCTGGCATTTGGGACTGCAGGGGGCCTAGGGTCTGGTAGGAGCTCTCTGCTCCTCCTTTATGCTCCTTTTGCCGTATCCCCAACATCGCAGGCCATATTAACCTCCCATTCCCGTCACACCCCCTTTCTTGTTGTCAGTAGTAGGTTGTGCCTCTATGATTGTAGCTGTACCCCCTGCCTTCCTCCTGTTGTCCATATTGTCCTTCGTGCTCAGTATATGACTTGGTATCCAGAGCAGCAACCAGGGTCTGGAGTGCAGGGTTTGCTCTGTCAGTTCAGCATCTAAGTGTGGCTATTCTTTGAGAGACTGAAATAATAGAGTTTGCACTTTAGGAGAAGGTAGAGTTTTGTTGTTGTTTTTGTTTACTTGGTTGGTTTTTCAAGACAGGGTTTCTTTGTGTAGCCCTGCCTCTGCAGGGATTAAAGGTGTACACCACTACCCGCCTCCCCCACCGCCCACTAGGTTTTTTTTTAATGCTTTAAGTACATTTTTTAAACTCCATATTGCCATGTGAGAGTGTGAACTAGAATACATTAAAAATATACTGGCTCTCTATTCTTTTGGCAAGATGTACTTGGAAAAAAAGCATTCTTCCAATCAGCCCTTAACACTGGAGATGAAAATATGTCAAATGGCAAGTCTGTATTTCTGGGTTGTTTTTTTTTTTTTTTTAAACAAATGTGGGTGAAATCTTTCTAAAATGTACTGTGAAAAATCTTTTTTTTTAATGGAAAGAAAGTTTGTGAGTTTCAGTTGGTATGTTATTTTATTATAATTTGCTTTTGCATATAAGTTATGAGCCATTTATGTGTAACTTCTATATCCTTACACCAAAATTATCTATAAACTAGCTGTAAACTGCAATGCCCATTAATTAAGATTGATTTTGGATTTACTCTTCTTAGTTCTTCTGAGCCTCCTGCTATAGCTAGACAAGGTGTTTCTCTTTAACATGAATCAGTTTAGTGCGGATACGGTGACATGAGCACATGGCGGTCAGGGGATAACTTTCAGGAAGTCACTTCTCTTCTCCGTGTGGGCCTTGGGGCGTTGGCTCAGTTGGTCAGGCTTGGTGGCGAGTGCCTTTGCCCAGTGAGCCAGCTCGTGCCGCCGGCCCTAGGAAGGGACTTTATAACCGGTTTCTTACAACAATTCATTGAGAATCTGTCACTTAAAGCACTCCATTGTGATGCCGCATAGAAATAAAATAAAGCCATCTATGTCCTTTCTTTTTTAAAGTAAGCATGTATTGCTGTACATTATTAGAAAATAGTGTCCACATTAAGAAGTGGAGTTAAATTCAAGCCATTTAATGCGGTATCTACACGGCACTGTCATTTTGGGAGCCGTCTTCTGCATTTGTAGCTTGCCGTGCGGATCCAGTGCGGATTCCCCTCTGACAGTGTATGTCCCAGTTGGTTCCGGATGTATTTCCAATGCTCGATTCCCACATGGGCCTGTTAGTGGCTAAGGCGTGACGGAGCACATTTTATGAGGTCCTCTTTAAAGCCAGACTTTCAGATCATGCCCTAGGTATCGGCCCTTTTAATAACTGTTTTGTTTCTAGTATTCTCTAGCTTTCATGACAGATGGCTTTTCTTAATCTCAAGTCCTGGTTTCTGTTTCATGTAAAAGTGATAAGACAATGTTCTGATTTCTAACTTGTGTTGTGTTTATCTTACCAAATTTCTTTAAGGAAAACCATCGCCTGGAAAACGAGCTTCTGGAAAACGCAGAGAAGTTGGCAGAGTATGAGGCCCTGACCAACAAACTTCAGCACAATCTGGAAAATGTGTTAGCAGAAAAGGTAGTCCGTCTCCTTCCAATTTCCTTGACAAGTTGCCCAAAATGTCACTCCCCCAAAAGAGCAGGGGCAATGCCAAGAACATTTGTATTAGGGAACTGTTTGGACTCCTACAGGAAGTTGTAACTTCTCAGGCTGGAATTTGGAGTAGTGGCTGTGAGGAAAGCTTTGCTTGGCGTGGAGGTGGGCTCCCGACCCAGGCGCAAGACAGCTCTTGGGTGTTCTCCTGTTCTGGTTGGTGGTGTCTCTGCTCAAATGCCACATTCCTGTCATATCTGGGAGCCATGGTGACACCAGAAACTGGGATCTTTGGAATGTGATAGGTCAAAGAAGGGCCCTTGGGAAAAATGACAGCCTTGTTTTTTTGTCCTTTCTAGTTTGGTGACCTCGATCCCAGCAGTGCTGAATTCTTCCTTCAAGAAGAGAGGTTGGCGCAGATGCGAAATGAGTATGAGCAACAGTGCAGGGTGCGTGGCTGATGGGAACTTAGCAGTGCAAGGGGGCCTGGGTTCAAGTCCCAGCCTCGGCACTTCCTGATCTCATCTACTGCAATCTATGGGTGCCTCCGCTTCCTTTGTGCACGGTGGCAAAATGAGTGCCCACCCAAAGGGCAGCTGTGGAAGCTCAGAGAGAATCTGTGCTTAGAGCAGAGCCAGCCACACACGAAACACAGACATGAACGCTAGCTACTCATTGTATCCATATCCTGGGCTGTCAGTAGTCAAGCACACTGCATTCAGGTCTATCTTGTCTTGTGACTGTAGAGAGGAATGTCCAGTTTTATGCTGAGTGAAGACATACGTGGTTATATTGATGTGTTTATTCCAAAATTAGCTTCCCCTAGCTGCTGTTGTAGACTTGATGTGACTGGAGTTAGTGTTGTCCTGGTTCCTACCCCTTTTTCCAAATATTTGAAATTCTAAATATTTCTAAATTATTTGGAAAAGGCAAAAACTCGGAGCAGAAAGCACTCAGGCTTTGGTTGTTAGCCATCCCAGGGTCTACCAGACACAGTTGTTTTTAGGACTGTTTCTTAACTCCTCTAAGCGTAGGAATTTGATCTTTTTTCTTAAGTCAAAAATACTTATTAATGAGGTAGGTGGAACGGAGTTCTTGTTTTAGATACAACTTGTCCTTGTGAAGAGATGAGGACATCCACCCCCGCCCCCCCCCCATGAGATTGCTGCTGGCCTGCCTCCTCAGGGGCTGAGCTGCACATCTAGGAAGTGACAGGCACTTCTGCTGCCTTCACCATCGCCCCATGTTATTATAGTTGTCTCTAAAGTGAATGAATCGTCAGTAAACCCGTTACTGATGCCCTCAGAATTCTCCTGTTTCATCACTTTGGAACCACTTTGTATGCCACGCATTCCTTGCGTTCAATGTATGCATACAATTCCGTGTCTTTAATTATATTCAAACAGCTGAGCCATCCTGACCACACTCAGTGTGAGAATGTTGTCGTCTCTCCAGGAACACCCCCCCCCCCCGCCCAGTTCCACTTTAGCTGGCTTCTCTTGTTTATTGTCCACCCCCTGTCCCACCTCCCACCACAAGCAGCTATGGGTCTATTTTCTGTCTCTGAAGAGCTAATCTTCACCTTTCATAGAAATGGGATCATGTAGCATGGTTCTTTGTAAACGGCTTCCTTCAGCTGGTGATACTGACCATGTTTATCATGTTGATGTATGTGTCTGTGTTCTCTTCCTTCAGCTGGTGATACTGACCATGTTTATCATGTTGATGTATGTGTCTGTGTTCTCTTCCTTCCAGTGGCTGAATAAAATCCCGTTGTATAGATATGTAACATTTTGTTAGTTAGTAGAAATTTGGGTTTTTAGGAATGTATACTTTGATATAGATTTTTGCATGGGCATACACACACACACACACACACACACACACACACACACACATATATATATGTTATTTCTTTTGAGGTTTATACCTGCAAGTGTTCAACTGGAACACAAGATAAATCAATGTTTAACTTCGGGGAACTGGCAGGCCTCCTCTGAGGTGCTGACACCATGTTCCTTCGAACCGTAGGAGAGTCCCAGCTTCCCCACATCTTTCTCTACCCTTGTTGTCATACAGCATCCTGGTAGCTAACAGTGTCGCAAGTCTTCTGATGTACTTATTGGCTGTTTGTGTGTCTTCTTTATTGAGCTATCTGTTACCGCATTTGCCCATTTTTTAAGTTGAATTCCTTGTCTTTGAGTTCTAATAATATTTATAAACTTGAGTTATAAGTTCCTACCTGATAGTTAACAAAACTTCCCTCCAATTACATGTATTATCTTTTTACTCATCTTAAAAATATGTTTTTATTTCCATTATGTGTATATGTGTTTGTGTTGTTTTGGCATTTGAGTGCAGTACCCCCAGAGGCCAGAAGAGGGGATCAGACTCCCCTGGAGTGGGAGTCAGGTGATTGTAGACCCCTGGTGTGGGAGCTGGGCACCAAATTCAGGTCCTGTGCATAGCAAGACAGGTTCCCGACCTCCGAGTTCGCTCTTCAGCCACCTTCTCTTTTTTACTTTCTTGGTGTCTTTTGAAGCATAGAAGTTTGTTTTGCAATTATCCATTTTATCTGTTTTTCTTGTTGCTTGCGCTCTTGGTGCCCCATGTAAGACTGGTGTTGGTTTTTAAACTCCAGCTTTTACAAGACCAAGTGGATGAACTTCATTCAGAGCTAGAAGAATATCGTGCACAAGGCAAAATATTAAGGCTCCCCTTGAAGAACTCGCTGTCAGAAGAACTTGACCTTCACGGTGGTGGCATTGAACCCGACCAAGGTAAACACAGTTGCACACAATCTTTCTGGTATCTGCATTTGACCTGGTTTCTAGAACCATGGCTGCGTGCAGCATTGCTGAACACTGGCATCCTGGAATCCGGGGAGGGAGAGACTTTGGCAGTCTCATTTTTTGAGCTGCCTCACTTGTGGCTGGGTTTCTCATTTGTCCTTGAGGTCTCTGTAAAAAAATATTTCTGATTTTGATATTGCTGACTCTTCCCTCCCCGCCAGTGTCTGCCTGGTATGAAGATGGTTTGGAAGAGTGAGCCAACCACACACCACAGAACCCATAACTGGTTTTCAAAGGCTGGCTAAGCTAAATGCCTTATTTGCCTCTGCAGAACAGCAAATGAGTTAATAGCTACTGTCTGTGGCTGGGGGAGGCAGTGAGTGGCGAGGGTGGCAGGCCTGTTTGGGAGCCACAGTACAGCCCTGCTCAGCTCTTTGCCTAATGCCTGCCTCTTTGTTCGGTGCGTTGTGTTTTCGTTTCAGCAAGGCTCACGTGAATTCTGCTGCTCTTGTAGCTTCTCTTCCCCTTTGGTTCTTAGGAAGGTGGTTTATTGCTTCTCTCACCTCTACTGTAGGACCATCAGGTGGTTGGGAGGTGGTGGAAGAAGTCATGAGTTTTTCCTTCTGATCAGTGACTCACTTGCACCAATATTGGGGGTTAGTGCCAAGGAACTCTGCCACCTTGGCATGGGGATGTGTTAAAATGTATGAAGAGAAAGCTCAAGGCAAGACTGTCGATCCCAGAAGTCTGCCCTAGAACGTTGTCCATCTGCCTTCAGGTCTTCCAAAGGAAAAAAATATTTGAGTCTCACTGCTCTGAGACATCTCTACCTGGTAGTAGATGTATTTGACCTTGTGCTAGCTCAGTCCTCAACTTCTGTCCAATTTCCCTGTGCTTCTTCTTGTGACCAATGGAAAAGGTAAACTCCCTGGAAGCCGTTGAGACTCTCCTCCCCAGATGTCCACACCCACTCCTCTGAGCCACGCCCTATTTATAGCTGATTGTTTAAGGCGAAAAAGCCTAGACACCAGGACATTCACGACAGTAAAACAATCGTATGCGACATTGAGGGATGGATCAGACCTCTTGGCCCATGAAGTTAGTCCCATAAGCCTCAGCAGCAAAGGTATCATACAGTCCCCCCCGCCACATCACCCTCTGAATTTGTCACCAGGCAGTTTCTGGATTGACAGAAGGCTGGTTCATTTGAACAAACTCTACCTATACTATCTCCTTGC
The DNA here is from genome assembly GCF_000317375.1 of Microtus ochrogaster. Classification (NCBI taxonomy): domain Eukaryota; kingdom Metazoa; phylum Chordata; class Mammalia; order Rodentia; family Cricetidae; genus Microtus; species Microtus ochrogaster. Next base: position 8,312,339 of record NC_022009.1, on the reverse strand, counting down.
CACATAGCATTTTACAGAGAGCTCACATTCAACCAACATATTCCATACATGCCCATAAATCATTAAAAAAGATGTTCCGTGGAGGCAAAGGCATGGTTTGGCACACTGCCTATATTCAGGAGAATATAACCACCTTCCTCTTGTTGCCCTAATGCCTAGAGAGCAGAGAAGCTGTTCACAGCTTCACACATGGGCACATCTGGCTGAGAAGGATTCCTTAGTCAAGCCATACCGCTCACCAGATGCCAGCGTGTGCCAATGACAACCTGAGGCAGCGTCCGTGGTTTCCGTGTGTTTCCAGGGCTCGGTTCTGAAGAATGCAATCCCCTGAATATGAGCATCGAGGCAGAGCTGGTCATCGAGCAGATGAAAGAACAGCATCATAGGGACCTGTGCCACCTCAGACTGGAGCTGGAAGAGAAGGTAAGCCTTGCTTCCCAGTCTCATCCTCTGGTGGCGGGGAGTCCTGTCGGCATGCCAAGTTCCTGCCACTCCTTCCTCACAGGCCCGTTCTGTGATGTGATTTTTCCCCTGGTCCTTGGTATAGACAGTGAGAAAGTTGTCCAGCGTGTGGTGTGCTCAGCCTCTCATATCGTAATATACTAATTATAGTGTTTTTAACTTGCTTAAAAATATCCCAGTTAAAAAACAAACAAACCAACCCTTTCTCTGATGTAGTACCACTTTCTAGATTAGATACAACTTCTTATCCCTGGCCTCTCGGTCCTTCACTATGTGGCTGCTCACCTTCACCATGTTTTGAGTTTTGGGGTTTTTTTTTCCTTTCTCGCATGTGGTATGTGTTAGGCATCTTTACACATGTATTCATGCTAGCATTCAAGAGCATATGAGTGTGTCAAGGCTGGAGATTGACATCCAGTGTCTTCCTTGATTGGTCTCTCACTGAACCCAGAGCTCGGCCATCCATCTAGTCCAGCTAGCCCAGGGGACCCTCTGTCTCTGCTTCCACGGTGCTGGGGTCACATGCATCTTGGACATATACACGTCACCACGCCCAGCTGTCTTTATGTGGGTTTCAGGGATCAAGCGGAAGTCCCCGTTACCGAGTGCCACCTCCTCCGCCTCTGCTTTCATGCGTTCACTTGAGTTTTGCTGGTCTCCAATAGCTCTACCAAGCTCTGTGTGGCGCCTCAGAGGTGCTCCCCATCATCTCCCCACCTCTGCTTCCCCGCTGCAAACTTAGGGTCGAAAACACTTAGTCTGTAAGGTACTCCACAGGCCACACCAAACACAAACTTGGGGAAGACATTGTTAATTCAATGAGAGACCCTGCAGCTCCCTGGTCCGCCAGCCTGTTCAGTGAGTTCCGAGCCCGTGAAAGACCTGTCTGTGAAAAAGAATGTGGATAGTGGCTAAAGACTGACATTGTAGTTGTCCTCCTGTCCCCACGCAGGTGCGCACACGTCTGCACGTGCATCTCCTTGTACACACACAAGTACACACATGCACAAACCCATATACCTAAAGAAATATAAGCGGACCTTGCTTGCTTTAGTATTTTACTTCAGGTGCTTTTGAACCTTCGCTGCTTTCAATCAGAGTGAGAAATCACGAGAGTCCTGGGGGACAGAGGTGCTTGTTGCCACCACGCTCCCTTTGCATAGCCTAGAACCCAGTCACCCCGTGCGTTCACTGTCCGGTTCTAGGTGCGCCATTATGAGAGGCAGCTGGATGAAACCAGGGGGACCTGTGAAAAGGAGCAGGTGGCCATGAAGCAAAAATACGAGCATGGAATGCTCACCTTGGAGACCCAGATAAGTGACCTTCGAGGTGAGATTGCCGATCTCCAAGGGCAGGCAGTGGTGCTGAAGGAGGCCCACCACCAGGCCAGCTGCCGGCACGAAGAGGAAAAGAAGCAGCTGCAACTGGTGTTTGAGGAGGAGAAGACTCAGCTTCAGGAGGAGCTGCGGCTGGAGCATGAGCAGGAGCTCAAGGCCAGGCTGCAGCAGGCGGAGGAAAGTTTTCAGCGGGAGAGAGAGGAGCTCGCTCAGGGGGCTGCCTGGGCCGAAGAGAAGGTGAGGGACTTGACGCAAAACCTGGAGCAGTCTTACCAGGAGCAGCTGCTGAGCCTGGAGGAGAAGCACGCGCTGGAGAAAGAGGAGCTAAGGAAAGAGCTCTTGGAATGCCACCAAAGGGAACTTCAAGAGGAAAGGTAAGAAAGTGAGGGGAACGGAGCCATCTGGCCACTGCTTCTTTTCTTGGGAGTTCCTGCCAGTCAGAGAGGACTAAGGGGCAGAGAAACCCATATATCAAAATTATTCTTTAAAAGCTAATCCAGCCAGTTTTGCCTTGTTGACTGGGAGCCTCCCTTGGGGTTCCTGGAACTATTGTGATGCATGCACACAGGAGGGCGGGCAGTCAGAGGAACTGTTCCTGTATGATACTTACCCCCTCTCTGTGCTCCAGTTGAGGGCCAGGTCCTTCCTGCTTCGATGCTGTTGCTTACGGAGAAACGCTGTTTATAAGCTAGGTTCTGGACACGCTTATGAAAGCCATTATGAAAGGGTTTGCCTTCCTTGTGTGAAATCCCAGGTGTAACCAAGAGATTTTGTTTCCCACCTTGCTTAATATAGTGTTGTTTTAGTAAATGAGAAGCAAACGCAGAAAATAGTTATTATTAATGTCTGATTTATGCACCTGAAATCCCACAATGCCTTCTTCACCCAAGCAAAGAAGTATTTGCTAGATGAGGGTGAGGTCACTGTGTCTTTGGTCATTTTGTGTGAAAGGGGCCAGTTTAAGGCATTGGATTAAGCCACAGAAGTACATCCGGGAATATATAAAAGGATTTGGTTTTGTAAATTTCCCCCTGCTTCAGAGAAAGGTAAGTTTTCAGATTTATTGCCACCAGCCATGGCTCCCAGAGGAGAGGACCCCTTTCTGGTACACCTGAATCATGTAGGAATCAGATCGTTGTAGAAAGCGGTCCCATTGTTGGCTCAATGGCCTCCCTTGTGCCTGGGAAAATGTTGGTTTGCTTCCGGAGTTGGCAGCAGTTTCAATAATGCTGTCTGTTGACCACATTTAGGGAAAAAATGGAGACAGAGTGTACTAGAAGAGTCTCTCAGATAGAAGCCAAGTCTCAGGCTGACTGTGAGGAAGTCACTGAGCGCTGTGAGCAAAGTCTGCAAAGCCTGGAGGGGCGCTACCGCCAGGAGCTAAAGGACCTCCTGGACCAGCACCTGGAGGAGAGAGCACAGTGGGAGTTTGAGAAGGATGAGCTCGCTCAAGAGTGCACGGATGCCCAGGAGCAGCTGAAGGAGGCGCTCCAGAGGGAGAAGGCAACCTCTCTCGTCTTGAACCAGGAGCGAGAGATGATGGAGAAGACATACAAGGAACGTTGGACCAGCCTGAGCATGGAAAGAGATCAGCTGCTACAAGATCTGGAAGACCTACGGAACACTTCTGAGAGCCAGCACCGCCTCTTGTCTGACCAGATTCTTGAGTTAAAGAGAAGTCAGGAGAGAGAGCTGAGGGAACAGGAGCTCTGCCAAACAGGGTCCTTTGAGCAGCTGGCCAGCCAGCAGCTTGAAAGGCTACAGGTAGAACGAGAGAAAGAGAGGCGGGAAATGCTAGACAAGCTTGCGGCCCTGGAGAGCGCCCATAGAGTGAGTCGTGAGCAAGCAGATCTAGAGAAGGCAGAGCTGAGTGCAGAAATCCACAGGCTTCAAAATACAGTCAAGGACATGCAACAGGCGACGTCTCTCCCCGTCTTTCAGGGTGTTCATTCCCTGGGAATGGCAGGGGAGGAGGCAGAAGGAAATGGGGCCATGTCCCTGCTCCAGCAAGGCGAGCAGCTGTTGGAAGAAAATGGAGACGTCCTCCTCAGCCTGCAGAGAGCCCATGAGCACGCAGTGAAGGAAAATGCAAAAATGGCTACTGAAATTTCCCGGTTGCAACAGAGGCTGAAAAAGTTGGAGCCAGGGTCAGTGGTGTCGTTCTGTTTGGAGGAGCAAATGGCTGAGATTTCTGGAAGTTCCAGGGAGCAGGCAGAGCCATTTTTATCACAAATAAAGCAAGGAGAAAGTGCAGCCGCTAAGCACATTCTCAGTGACCTAAGAGAGTGCGAGGCCCAGGACCTGGGAAGTACAGGGACAAGCTCTGTACAGAGGCAGGAGGGCAAAAGTGAGGAGTCGGAAATTTCCCTGGAGTGCCTCTCTGAGCTTGGAAACAGTGAAGACACCAGGACGGAATCCTGGGACCTGAAGAGCCAGATCGTTCAGCTTCAGGAGCAGCTAACGGTTTTGCGTGCAGACTGCGATCGGGCTTCAGAAAGGAAACAGGACCTACTCTTTGATATCTCCGTGCTGAAGAAGAAACTAAAGATGCTCGAGAGAATCCCCGAGGCATCTTCCAGATATAAGTTGTTATATGAAGATGCCACTAGAGAGAACGTCTGCCTCCAGGAGGAGTTGAGACTCATGGAGACACGCTACGATGAGTCACTGGACAGCAACAAAGAGCTCACTACTGAAGTCTTCAGGCTGCAGGAGGAGATGAAGAAAATGGAGGAGGTGATGGAAACGTTCCTTAGCCTGGAGAAGAGTTACGATGAGGTCAAAATGGAAAATGAGGAGCTCAGTGCTCTGGTGTTGAGACTTCAAGGGAAGATGGAGAAGTTGCTGGAAGGAGCCCCTCTGCACTATGACAGCTACCCCTTGTGGGACACCCCTTCAGAAAACCTGGAGGTCATCTCTGATGAAAATGTGCTTGAACTCCATCCGACCCCAGAAGCGTGCACACCCAAGGTCACGAGCATGCACGTCATAGAAGAGCACAGAGAAGAAACCAAATGCTGTGAGCAGGGAAGCACGCGGCTCCTGGCTCAAATAAAAGCGCACGAAGTTGCCTGGTTCCACGGGACAACTCAGACCCATCACCAGAAGCCCAGTGTGCAGAATCAAGTCACCCTGGAGGAGAGGGCTGCTCTCCCTGGTCTCCAAGACACACAGCTTCACCATCAGGTCACAATCGCAGAGCTAGGACTGGAGAAGCAAAAGCTACAGGAGCTGACTAGAAAGTTGAGGGAGCGAGTCAGTACATTGATTAAACAAAAAGACTCGCCTTCTCAAGGAGAGAAGGAGGAGGAGCTGAAGGCAATGATGCAGGACTTGCAGATCACGTGCAGTGAGATGCAGCGGAAAGTTGAGCTTCTGAGGTAATGTATGTGCCTTCTAGACCTCCTGGAAGCCTGCAGAACACCTGGGCAAATCTAACCGTCGCCGCTTGCTGTGCCTAGAGACACTAACCCGTTAGTCTCAAGAAGAGCAGTGTTCTGGCCTTCTTCCGCTTCTGTGTGCATTAACACCTAGTGTAACCTTATCTAGGAGGCATCCCCTTCCACATAGTAAATCCGTGTTATCCCTCTGGAGCGTGGGAACTCAACATGGCGAGTGTCTGCTATTTAACCACGTGCGTCACGGGTGTCCATCCTTAGCCCTGTCCTATCACTGACCTTTGGATCGACAGATACCATCAGTTCCTGTCATGGTGTATGTGTAGTATTAACTCACTCCATAGCTAGCAATGCTCGACTTACACTAATATGGGAAATGTGTTGTCTGGGCTATACTTTTTTCCTTCCGTACTTGAAATGTATGCTAGTATCCTGCAAATAGTACATTTTTTATTTTAGAACACATCACTTTACCAGGGAGTTACCAGAATCTAGTACATATTCTTGAGGGACAAAAACAAGCAAAAATAGTTTCTTTGAACAAGTATCAACCCGACTTTATGAAATACGATCACACTTTAGTGTTCTAGCATTGCTGAAAACATTATAGTTTTTCTTTCACTGTAAACTATTACATTGTGTCTGAAGTATCTTAATGGTATAAAACAAAAAATAATCCAGTTGTGAGTGTTGTTTCCTTTTTCTCACATTTCTCGTACTTCAGACCCTAAAATACAGTGAGAAGAATAAACTGTATATTTCCTGTGCCCCTTGGTTTATGTAGGGCGTTTTCTTTCTTAATGTCTCTGGGGGCCTAATCTAACGCTCACACATCTTAGTAGTGTGGCTTTTGTCTGTTCAGAGCAGGGAAGACTTGAGGCTGAGGTAAATGAAGCCAGCTGTTCAAAGCAGCCTGCCCGCCCCTGAGAAGACAACACCCAGCATTGGCTTTGAGTCATGATGCCCGTCTCCAGGCTCCAGGCTTCCAGCCATACTTCCCTCCCCACTTCACCCCCCACCATGTCTTTTAGCGAGATTCTTTCATCCCAAAAGTAGTGACTCAATATGTTACAATTTGATTTCCAAGTACCAAGAGCCGACTAATTTAGACTTCTACTTTAACTGGCATGAAAAGCTTTTTTTATTGGAAGTTACTAGAAAATATTTCCCAAAGATGCCAGATGACTGCCATGCCCTAACATTCTTTTTCCTCTCCACACTTCAGATATGAGTCTGAAAAGCTACAGGAGGAAAATTCTATTTTGAGAAACGAGATTACTACTTTAAATGAAGAAGACACCATCTCTAACGAGAAGTCAGAGGCGTTCAATGGATCTCAGGAGGAACTGTGGTAAGGCGCAGAGAGCGTCCTTGAATTTTCCAAGGACTGAGAACTATTGACCGTCAGTGTTAAAAGCTTCACTCCTGAGTTGTGTTCTCCTTGCCCCTGTAGGCAGAAAATAGAAACTGTAGAACAGGAAAAAGCTTCGATTCAGAAGATGGTAGGAAAATTGAAGAAACAGGTAAGGAAACACTTCAAATTTCCCAGTGATCTTGACTCTGGAATTTCCTTTTTTAAAAAAAAAATTGAAATTTACAAAAATGAACAAATAGCTTAGAAGAATAATATATTGTGTGTGATGGTGAGGTTGGCAGGGGAAACTCACCTCAGGGTGGCTCTAAACTAGGCTGCTGCCTTTGGAAAGTCATGTGTAGAATATGTGCAGACCCTAAATGCTAAATGCAAGCTTTATATCTAAAACACATGGGAAGGTAATGCCTTTAACCCACAAATACTGGTTTTAGCCTTTATTAATTTCGACTAATGTCAGCTCCTTTGTTTTTCTGATTAAAAGCAGAAAGTTTCAGACAGAATTTCACAGATATAGAATGCCAGCAAATCTGCATATCATTTTACAGACTTATAGCTCATTCAGATGGCTTCTGCCATTCCATGCTCATTTGCTATAATCTTACAACATGTACTGCAGTATGGAGGCCTATTTAAGAACATAGTCTGAAATAGTCACAAGACAGGGACATACTTGGGAAAGGAATACTTTAGTGTCTGAAATAGCCAAGGTAACATCTAGAAATATATCTTGATGTATTTGAATACTATTTCAAATAAATGGCTGAACTCAGTTGAAAAATGGGCTATAGATATCAATCCATAGAAGATGTAAACAAGCGTACAGGTTGGCCAGCTTCAGAAATTTAGATAGTTTAGTTTTCTCACCTTCTAAACTAACAAAAGCTAATCTTTGATACCATCCAAGAGTATGAGGAAATAAAAACTACATTGTTAAGAGTAAGCTGATAGCACCAATAGGAAGACTTTTGGGGTCTTCTGTCAAGGCATTAATGTATGAGCTTTCTTTCTAACCCAGCAAGGCCATTTCTAAACAAACCCAATGAAACAAACCCAGATATGCCACCACTTAGTTGTTAATAATAAAAAGAAATGATAATGACAAACATATTTGTTTGTATCTATCTATCATCTATCTATCTATCGTTTATCTATCATCTATCTATGCAGGAATGGATAATGATAATATGGGAGATCTTTTTGCATAAAATATTCTGCATTCATTAAAGGATATACCATATGGTGGTATCTAGATACACTAAGTTGGAAAGATAACATCTATATGCTATCATAAGTGGAACAGGCCGTCTGTTCAAACATGCAATGATTCTTTTTATCTTTATTTTTATTTTTTATTTTTTTGGCTAAAAGTAAGGTGGTATTGTGAATGCATAGAAAATGACCTAGTGGTATGTGTATCCAACTACAAAGACTTGGGAATCCTGTGACCTGAAATTAACCTATGTCTAACTTTTTTATATACTTCTGAATAGATTGAATTTGTAATAATGAGCATATATTATTTTTACTATCGTTGTAGTTAAGGAAGCACACAAAGGAAAATTAAACTTATTACAGGAAAGACAGACAGTAGGCCCATTCCCCACAGCAGCAGTTCTCAACCTGGGGGTCTCCACCCCTTTGGGGGGGGGTCCAATGACTCTCGCACGATTGCCTAAGACCACTAGAAAACACAGATATTTATATTATGACTCATAACAATAGCAAAATTACAGTTATGAAGTAACAAGGCAGATAATTTTATGGTTGGAGTCACTACAACGTGAGGAACTGTGTTAACAGGCCTTAGCATTAGGAAGGCTGAGAACCACTGCTCCACAGGCAGAGCAGCCAGGGCAAGAAGCAGGGCCGTCCTGTAGAAACAGCCTTGTACAGAGCTCTTTATAAACTTTACATTGCGGGGGAGAAAAGTCTCTTTTATAGCAAAAGTAGGGCAGCAATTTAAAAAAAAAAACTTATTTCAATTTTAATTAGGTTTCAGATTTAAAAATCAAAAACCAACAGTTGGATTCAGAAAATACAGAACTCAGCCAAAAGAACTCCCAAAACAAGGAAGAGCTGCAAAAACTCCATCAACGTCTGGCAGAGATGCTATGCCAGAAGGAGGGGTCGGGAGCTTGGTCCTTGGAGAAATGGGAACAAGAAAACGCGGCTCTGAGGGAAGAGCTGGACCGCTACAAACTGCAGGTAGGGTCTCCAGCCACGCGCAGCTTCGCTCTCTCGGGCCAGAGAAATAAAAGATAGTTTTTACACATAAGACCTAACGATTAAACCAGTATGGTACTGGCGCATTAATATGCACTCCAGATAAATCAGGTATATGAGGGGGCTAGAATGTCCCCCGACAAATGAAAAGTGAGTTTCGTGAAGCATCTGTAAGCTAGGAATAACACATTTGTGAATTTATCTCAGCTGTGATCAAAAAGTTTTTTTTTTTTAAAAAAAAAAAGATTTACGCTTGTGCCAGATCTGCACAGATTTCCCTTTCGTCGTTGTTCTTCTGCAAAGAACACAGGTAACAAATATTTACCTAGGTTTACATTGGACTACTGGAGATGAGCTGAGTCTACAATTGAACGTAAACAAGGGTTCTGTGCAAATACTGCAAATTCTGAGCCAATTTGTAAAGGACTTTTGAGCACTGAGGATTTGCAGGGGGACGGGTCGGGGGAGGAACACTCCTTGGTCTGATTCCCCATAGATATCAAGAGTAAATATGTGTAATTAAAGTGTTTTCTCAAACCACTGGGGTCAAGATGGAGGGGTGTTTGTTTGTTTGTTTGTTTTAAAGCACCTGAACAAATTGGGTAGATATTTAGGAATAGATTCAGACTTCCTAGAGATAAACCCTAATGGAAGTAGAACATAACATATAATAGATAAAACCATCCAAACACCAGGAAAACTCATGGGTGAAGTTGTCTTTAGTCACAGAAAGAAGAGATGCTGTCTCTCGGTAAAGAAAGGGGACAGGCCTGGAGAGATGGCCGGTGGTTATGAGCACTTTTGATTCTTCAGAGAATCTTTGTTTCTCAGAATGCCTGTGGTAACTCACAAACCATCTATAACTCCAGTTCTAGCAAATCTGATGCCTCTTCTGACCCTCCTCAATGGCTCCTGAACGCTAGGGGTGCACACAAGACATATAAATTTAAAATAATTTTTAAAGAAGAAAAAAATATAAGGACATGAGAAAAATTTGATAGCAAATTGGAGAAAAAAACAGAAACAAAGTTTTTTTTTAAGCTTAAAATGACCCTCAAAGTTCCAAAAAGATATTCAAAATCACTCGTAATTAGAGAAATGTACAATAAACAGTACTGGCATGTAATTCCTCACTTGAAAGATCAGTATCTATTTAAAAGTAGAGCAGCATGTTCTGTTGGCAAGACCGTGCTGGCAGACATTTCCATATATTGTGGTATTCATGCACTGGTACCATCCGCATGGAGACAGGTTTGGCACTACCCACCACTTACCTTTTGTCCAACAATTTCACTTCTGGGAATTTAACCTTGAAATATCTCTGCAGCAGTAAGAGAAATCATACACATGTGACTATTTATTCCAGCTTCGTTCATATCTGCAAAGTTGTACAAGCAATCGAGATGCCCACGAACACAGGAGTGATTGGATTAAGTGTTGAGACTATGTCCATATTTTGGGTAGTCTTATATAACATTCAAAAGATAGGAACATAACCTGTGGTGGTGGCACACGCTTTTAATCCAAGCACTCAGGAGGCAGCAGGTGGATCTCTGTGAGTTGGAGACCAGCCTGGTCTGCAGAGTAAGTTCCAGGTCAGCCAGGGCTACACAGAGAAACCCTGCCTTGAAAACCAACAAACAAGGGCTGGAGAGATGGCTCAGTGGTTAAGAGCATTGCCTGCTCTTCCAAAGGTCATGAGTTCAATTCCCAGCAACCACATGGTGGCTCACAACCATCTGTAATGAGGTCTGGTGCCCTCTTCTAGCCTGCGGACACACACACAGACAGAATATTGTATACATAATAAATAAATAAATACATAAATAAATATTTTTTTAAAAAAAGATATAGTATGGATAAACTGCCAAACATTCAGTTAGCATTCTTGGGCCAGCTCCAAAATAAGACATGAGTACATATTAGCATTGAATAAACAAACAGGGGAGAAGCAACTGCTCTTTCCTATAGTATTCTTTAAAAAAATGCAGAAATAAAGGAAGAAAACAGAAAGTCATCCTTAGGAAAACCCCAAGTGATAATTATTGCAGCCTGAATGTACTGGTAGACACTGAAATGAATAACCAGAAATCCAAGGAAAGATTTCAACCACACAGTACCTCTCCCAGAATAAGGTGGCTTTACAGTAGAGGAACATGCAAAGACATGGGTCAGTCATTATTCCCATGCTATATACATGGATAGCCTTGGAAGATAATTTGTTTAATTCATTGAATAAAAAGATAAATACCATTGAGCTGATGTTACTGTTTCCTTGGATTGCCTTCTGGTGCCAATGACTATGTCTGTTATATGCCTGGGTGAAGTTTCCCCAGCCAGTGAATATATCTGTTATATGCCTGATATTTTTCTTAGACTTCTACTTTAGTGGCTTCTTTGGAGGCAGAGCTTTCTGAAGTTAAGCTGCAGACTCACATTGTGGAACAGGAAAACCTCCTTCTCAAAGACGAACTGGAGCAACTGAAGCAGGTAAGCATGTGCTTCCCGAGTAGAGTGAGGAACGACATGTCCTTTGGTGTTCTCCAGCCACCAAAGGCCCTTTGCACTGTAGTTGCTCAACCAGCTTACTGCTTCAAGCTGAGGACCAGAGTGCAAGTGTGTTCATAAGGACTCCGGTTGCTAATTCTCTAGTGAAACAGCGTAGACTCCAAAATTTTCTTACTATGAATCCCAACTATTTCAGTTTCAAAATTTTGTTGCTCTTATTTTCTCCCAGACAGATGAAAAAGTAACGTTAGTTTGTCTTATAAGATGGGGACTTTCTGGCTGCTGACTTCCAAAACTCTTCTTTGATTTCTGAACACCCAAAGGAAGCTGTTCCTACCCGTGTCCTGTCCTTGTGGTGGGCATGAGTTGCCTGGCTAGGAGGATAAGATCTCCAGTGTCTTCAGAGTACATGCTCTCCCACTTAAAGTTTGACTTGCAGAGTTTGGTTTGATGTTGCCTGCTTGTAACTCCAGTACTCAGGAAACTGAGGCAGGAGGATTGTGAATTCAAGATCAGTACAGGCTACATGGCGAGGCCCTGTCTCAAAAAATGATTGTGGTTTTAGAAGGTTATTTCAGAGTTCCAAAGATTTAATTTTAAATATAGAAAAGGGTGTGCCTCAAAAAAAAACTACAAATGAAATATTGTCCAATTTTCTTTATTTTTATTATAAGAATGTTTCAATTGTACGAATCTTGTTTTATAATAGAATTTAGTTCTATTTATTTGCCCCACCCTCAGATTATAAAATGCACCTTCCTACATCTGTTCACTCTGTAAGCATAAAGTGTTTTCCTCTAAATGCCATGGCAGTCTTAACCAGGTTCACACTCCACCTGTACCGTGTGTGTTGTTTGAGCCGATTGCTAATTGACTCCCTTACCTAGTAACAGAGTAAGACCCGCAGAGCACTGGTGTCTTTGATAACACTCCTCACAGAACCGGCACCAAACAAGTGTCTTGGAAGAATCTTTCTATGCCAGGTACAATAGGGCAGAATCTGTCTTTCCCACCACAAGTAGAAACTCCATTTCCTCCCTATAAACATGCTGGAAGCTAAGGTTCACGGTCTTTCTGTGAGGCGAGAGTATCCCAGAGCCATTGCTACCAGGTTTGCTAGAATTAACTCTAGTACCCCTTCTCCCTTGTACCTTTGAAAGCATTGCCAGCTTACCCTTTCAATGATAATGACCATGCTGTGTGGGATATATGCCGACCAGTGCATGTGCATATCGTGTGGATAAAGCCGGAGATGCTGTGAAGCATCCTACAATGGGCAGAAAGACCCCTGCAGCACAGTATTCGGCCCAGAGGGTCACTAGTACCAACTTGGGTAAAACAGCCTGGATTGCATCAGCTCCGTGGAGTGGAGAAAAGGAAGCCAGCATGTCCATTCTAATGGCAAGCTACTGGGAAGTCATTAGGCTTCTCCCAGGGCAAGAATACATCGTTCGCTCATCCACATGCTGATACTCTTGTGTGATAAATACCAACCCCCTAGTTTGTTTTTGTTTTTGAAACAAGATCTTGACATGTAGCCCAGGCTTGCCTCAAACTTGCACTCTTCCAGCCTCAGCCTCCCACGTGCTGAGGATTATAGGCATCTACAACCATGCCATGTACTTTGGTTTTTCTCTTCTTTCTTTTCTTTTGGAGGCAGGGTCTCATAAAGCCCTTGTTGGACTAAAACCAACTGTATGTGTAACCAGGACTGGCCTTGACCCTCTAGAGCAGGGGTTCTGTCATGCTGTGGTGACCCCTGCACACAAAGTTATTTCATTGCTACCTCATATCTGTAATTTTGCTACTGTTATGAATAATAATATTTTTGGAGATAGAGCTTTGCCAAAGGGGTTTCAACGTACGGGGTGAGAATTGCTACTCTGAATCCATCTCTCCTTCCAGTGCTGGGATCACCATGCTCAGCTAATTCCATGGTCCTGACTAAAATGGTTTGGAAAACATACTTTGAGTACCTTTTAAAAAGCATGATAAAAAGAAGTGCGCCGTGTCCCATGAACAGAAGTTAAGCAGATGGCAGGAGAGCAGGGTGTTACTTATCTGTGACAGTAAAATTGAAACTTAGCACCGTTATTTCTCAGTATCCACTGCATCTCCCTAAGCAGACACTTCAGTAGTCAACTAGGGACTGGTGAGAAGCTAGTTGGGAACAGTTAGTTCAAGTTAATTATAGGCTGCTAGAGTTTATACATCCCTTGAAACACGTCCACCAGATAGGAAGGTTTCAGGGCCACGCAAGCGCCCTGTTTACAAATCGCCCTCTTCAAGTTTATCGTTTAAACATAGCTAGGAGGTGATGGCAGGACTCATTTGTTTCCTGACTTTCAGCAGCACAGATGTCCTGACCTCTCCGACTTCCAGCAAAAAATGGCTAGCATTCTAAGCTACAATGAAAAGCTGCTGAAGGAGAAAGAAGTTCTAAGCGAGGAATTAAACAGCTGCACTGATAAGGTAGTAAGAACAATAGGTGTTCTCGGCATTGTGGAGTGCACACTCACTGCGGTGAACTCTTCCTATGGGCTGTGGCCGCTGAGCTTCCTGTGTTAGTTCACAGTTACAGATGGAGTTCTGTGACCCTAGGCCTAGTGGAGTCGAGATCGTGGTGTTGTCTCACTTAATGTATCGTGATGCTATTTGGCATATAATATATAAAGCATTGTGCTACATAATAGAAATACGGCTTTGCTCCTCTGAGATTTAATTCATAGACAAACACTATTTTTTTTTCTATATTTCACCAGCGTTACAAAGATGTGGCTTTCCTTGCTCTGCCTGCCTCATGGGCCTCCTTTATTTTCCTGTTACAATACACTCTTGAGATTTCCAATTGCCTCGGCCCACTTCCTGCCCCAAAATAGAGACGCTGGGGGGGGAGGGTGTAGAAAACGGAAACCCCAACAAGGAAGAGAAGCCTGACATTAAGTTGGACAGAACCAGGAAAACCCCACCCCTCACACCCTCCTGGGTCTGCTCCTCGAGGCAGATAGGCTGGTCCTTGATGGTTGTGGTGGACCCTCCCATCCCCACCCCATTCCCTACCCCACCCCTGCCTACCCTGTTCCTCGAGGCAGAGAGGCTGGCTCTTGATGGTTGTGGTGGGAACTGGAATCTGGGTCTGGATTTGCTTATAAAATGTTCTCCCGCCCCTTTCTTCTCTTCCTGAAACAGTTGGCAAAGTCAAGCCTTTTGGAGCACAGAATCGCTACAATGAAGCAGGAACAGAAGTCCTGGGAGCAGCAGAGTGAGACCTTGAAGTCACAGCTGGTGACCTCCCAGGAAAAGGTGTGTAGACAGTTCTCGCTGCATCTCGATGATCAGTATTGTCTGGTAGTTCTAGTACAGTCACCTTCCACAGAAAGGCCCAGAATGTTCCAGATGACATTGGCCCAAGCGGCCTGAGAATGATCCCTTGGGACCTCACCTGCGACTGCTTTACATTGTGATAAAATAATTTAAACAGTGTGTCCCTCAAAGCCTATGGACTGAAAACTTGCTTGCTAGGAAGGTTTAAGGGGAGGACTAGGAGAGACCAACTACTTGTTGGTAACAGGACAGGACTTCTAAAGCAAGTCCGTGTCCCCTTACACTGAAAGTCCCAGACTGCTACCTGCCTTTTACAAATTTATACTGAATTGAAATGAAATACATTTGAGATACTAGAGTAAAGCAGAATTCTCCAAGTAGAAATGATTATTTCCAACCAAAAGGTCCTCTACAATCTATCACCTCAGACTCAAATGTAATTTCTCAAGACTCACCTCAAGCTTGCTTGGCAATGGCAGCTGGCATCCTCAGTTCTGGCCCCAGACCCTGGCAGTTGATTAGACAACAAATCAGCAGTATCTGCCTTATCTTTTTCATAAGTGTAACTAAACGTCCTGTACATATATGCAACATCTTGAGTTTCCACTGAATCACTGGACTGAGAACTTGGATGTAGCAAGGGGCCTTGGCCTATTCTCTTGTTTATTCTTCCTGGACATTCGAGAGGTGAGACCTTGAATGTCTGTGTCACCACAGACAATTGTTCTTACCATGCAGGTTCAGAATTTAGAAGATATCCTGCAGAATGTAAACCTTCAGATGTCCCAGATTAAATCAGACCTCCAGGTGACTCAGCAGGAGAAGGAGGCTTTGAAGCAAGAAGTGATGTCTTTACGCGCACAACTTCAGAACACTTGTGACAAGGTCATTTCTTTTTTTAAATTATGCTATAAATTATTTTAGTATATAATTTGATTGCTTTTCTATATATGTATGATAATGTTTTTTAACACATAGGTTTGGTTTTTTTTGTGTGTGTGTTTGTGTAGCCACTACCAGGAATAACTAGTAAAATATTTGTGTCTGTACCGTTTTGTCCCCTCCAGTTGATAACCCCAGGGACCCAGTTTTGTATTCTCTGCCACTGTAGAGGGGTGTTTGCTTCTGAACCTCATATAAATGGAATTATAGTGGTATAAAAGAGGGTATTTTTTTTTTAGACCAAAGAAGCTAAAAGACCATAGCTAAGTTGAGTTTTATAATAGTAAAGCCAAAGCATTTTCAAGAGCATGCATGGGAACCTGCAAAACCAGCCAAGAAAAACATTAAGAGAAATTAAGCGAGGAACACCCATCTCCGGGGGGTGGGGGCGTTAAAACTACAGAAAAGGAAACCTCTAGCCTAAGACAATGGTGCTGACTTAGAAGGTGAGTCCCCACTGCCAAATGGTTTGCCTCTGTGGTAACAGAAAGTCTAGGGAAAGCTGTTTAAAAATAGCCTTCCTGGTGTTGTTCGAAACACACCTCATTTGAAATATCACAGAGTTCCTAATGTGCACACACATCATTAGAACATTCCAAAGGCTCGTAGATGTTAAGATTTTATTCTATAATAAAAATAAGCCCCAGTTCAGTTATTTTTTTTCTCTTGATTGATCGTACTTTAAAAAAAAAAGATTAAGTAGTTTTCAATTTTTAAAATTCCTAGGGACTGACCTTTAAACTTGGTTTTCTCTTTCATGTTTGACTTAAAATGTGGAAAGTATTTCTAGCTGTGTGACCTTTTTAACTTTTCTGAACCTACTTTTAGGATTTAAAAAGTCACCTTGATGACTTAAAGCGTATTTCTGAATTCAGGCCTCAATCGCTAGGACAATATGTACTCTTGGAGCCTGTGCGAAAGCGGGGTGCCATTAGCCTGTGGAAGCTCGCAGGGTGCAGTGCCTCTGAGGGCCCTGTCCTCTGTTATCTAACAGTCGTTGTCTGGGTACAAAGAGGGCTTCCCAAGAAGGAGGCGACTTCAGAACCACTGACTTCTAGACCCTTGAGTCCTTTGTAGACCGGGTCAGAATCCTTCCCTCACTTTTTCTATTTAGGTTGACTGAACTCTTTTGCCAGTGACCACATTGAACCTTTATTAAAAAAAAAAAAAAAGTCAAAATCCAAGAGTATCATTTTCTTCATATCTGTATCTATATACACATAAGCTGAAAAAGTATTCACTAAGGATTGTCATTAGGTAAACAGGAACGCCGTCTCAAGACAGAAGTGACTGTCCATTTGCTTGTAAGTTTTTAACGCTGCAATTCTCCCTCAAGGACGGGGTCTCAGAAACAGCCACCCATGGCCAGCAGCAAAGGCTGTCCTGGGACAAGCTGGATCATCTGATGAATGAGGAGCCACAGCTGCTTTGTCAAGAGAGCAAGAGACTCCAGACAGCGGTGCAGAACACCAGAGCAGACCTCACACACTCCCGGGAGAAGGTAACTCAAAAGCTGCACATTGTTGAAAGTGACTGGCTAGATATGAAAACGAACTGCTTGATGGGGCCCAAACAGTTCTTAGGTATAGATTCAGTATCCTGTGGAGCCAGACGTCTTTTAAGGATTAGTAAGTTTTCATTTGAGTTTATCTTTATATATTTAAACTATTTTCAATTTATAATAGGCAGTTCTACACTAAAATAAAACTGTGACTTTAAACCTCATATTGAAAGTTACAGACTCATGGAAATTATGACATCCGTATATACCCTGTTCAAACTGGTTAGCTGCCCGGACCAATAATAACAAAATGGCAAAATCAGACTCAGATCTTATGGATCTAGCTAACCCTTTATAAGAGAAAACATGGTGCCCCTTCTTAGAGACTGAGCATTTCAAGGTCAGAACAGTGTTTTAAAGTTTTTGCTAACCACCCAGCTGACACTTGTTTACTGTGCTTGTGTTAACCACTTAACCTTCATCAGCGCCTCTGCTGTGAAATTCCCTCAAGAATGGTGAATTTTCCTTTTGATTACCTATTATGTGCAGACATTCTGCTGTTACTGAAGCTACAGCAGGAGTAGGGCAGCCACAGTCCCCATGCTCCTGGAGCTTAACAGATGCAGGTACATGGGTCCAGCAGGAGCAGTCTCAAACAGTCAACAGCACTCCCTAAAGTTCTGCCCGTGACAGAGCTAAGGAACCCAGGACTGCGCCCCCATTGCTCAACCGTTCTAGCATGCTCACTCTTGGCTCCCAGAGACTTGGCTGACCCAGAAGTCTCCTCTCATCTGTCCTGCCCTTACCATGTTGAGTTTGTAAGCTCAACCAGATTTATCTAGAAAGGATATGTAGAAATAATTAAAAAGGAAGGAAGGAAGGAAAAGTAGGCTTTAAGAATGAAAGAGCCCTGTCTTGCTATGTTACCCAGGCTGATTTGAACATTTGATCCCCTACTCGGTCTCCTTGGTAACTGGAACCACAGCCCTCTATCACCTAGCTCAGCTGAAAAAGTGTTTTTAATACCATGGACCCCAAGTAGTAAATAAAAGCATTCCTCATCTCCTGTTTGTTTTCCTGACTGTGTGGTTATATAAGCATTTCTTCCTTTTACATTTGTTCTTACTAGGTTCGCCAACTGGAATCCAACCTCCTTCCCAGCAAACCTCAGAAACAACTCCACCAGTCATGTACTGTGAAACCCATAGAACAAGAAAAATTGACGTTAAAGAGAGAGTGTGAACAGTCTCAGAAAGAACAATCTCCTACTAGTAAGAAGGTGGGTTTTTCAAGTGTAACCATGTACCTATGTTCTGACAAGTGTGGCCCCAATGTCTGCTTCTTGCCATGAGTGTCAGGCTTTGAACCTTCTTTACATCCCTTGATACTGCCGTAATCTTGTCAAAACAATATCATCTTTTTTTTAATTGAGTAAAAACCTAATCTAAGACCAAGCTTTCAAATTAATAATAAGTCTCCATGTTATTATTTGTGAGCTCTCAGCCAAAACAAAAGTCTGACTACATTTGGCAGCATCCCTTATGAAAGAATTTTTCACTGATATATTTAACAGGCTGGGAATTATTATAGGTAGGCACTGTGAAGGCAGATTTTTCCCTATTCTGTTTTTGTAAAGGTATAGTTAAAAAAAAAAGTCTTTTAAATCAATCACTATAATAGATCATACTTTAAGTAATAAAGAAGGCAAGGCAATCCCAGGCTGTAAAGAGCCCATTGGTTGAATCACCTTATTTATGGCTCTCAAATCTGTTAACATTCTCCATTTTCCAGATTACAAATTTAGAGAATTCCAAGGACTGGTTGATTCTCCAATATGTTGAGCATTTAGCTGCTCCTAAATGTTCAAGTGTTCAGCTGTTCTAGTGCCCTTAATTTTTCTGATGTCAAAGGCCATTGTTTCATCCACACAGGTTTGTCGGTTAATCATTTTAAAGGTAAGGCTGTTGATACCTTTGAAAGACCAACAGCTGTTTTGCCTGCTTATGTACAACCTGAATGGTCTGTAACCATTCTTGCTAATACCTTGCAATATTTTTCTCAGAAGGTTTCTTTTTTTTTTTTATTTTTTGAGACAGGGTTTCTCTGTAGCTTTTTTTTTTTTTTTTTTTTTTTGGTTCCTGTCCTGGAACTAGCTCTTCTAGACCAGGCTGGCCTCAAACTCACAGAGATCCGCCTGTCTCTGCCTCCCAAGTGCTGGGATTAAAGGCATGCGCCACCACCGCCCGGCATCAGAAGGTTTCTTTATTTTATTGTTTGTTTCTGAGGTTCAAGGAATGTTAATCTGTGTTTTCCGTTGCTGCAACAAATCACATCCCCATAAATGTTTTGCTTTGTTGGCCACATATAGATTTTGTTTTCCTATCTGTCCTTCTGGTCCTATTCATTCAACCCATCTTGCACTTTATTTTACCTAAAAGTAAAGTTCCAGTCCCTAGAAGTTGAATATTTGCCTCCTGAAGAGGTCAATCTGGATGCCAAGATTTTGATGAAATTGTGCACCTAGATTCATCCCAAATTCCTCTCTCTGCCTGGAAGTCCCGCCTATTCTCTTCTGCCTGGCTATTGGCCATTCGGTTCTTTATTAAACCAATCACAGTGACACATCTTCACACAGTGTTAAACAAATATTCTACAACAGTGAGGCATGGGAGTGCTAATGTGATTTTACAAAGCTTCTCTGAGGGAATTAAGAAGCTGGAAAATTCCTTATCTCCCAGTTAATGTTTGATAAATGTTTGAAAACAAATATGCATCTAAACTAGAAAGAACTTACTTAGAAAGTCACAAGGAATAGGTTTTTATTTTTATTTTCCACTCTTCATTAAGAAATTAAATGGTTAAGAGCAAAGATGATATTTCTGAAAAAGATTGTTTATAAAGCCTTAAAGATTAAATATTAGTAGTGATAGACAATATAAGATTGTCTGAGTAGAAAGCTGGGGTCACACTGACTCAGGGGGAGGGAAAGAGCTGTATATTCTTAGGTGTTTTTCCAACTAAGAATGCACTTAGAACTGATTGCACACATGCACTTGTGGGCATGGCTACTGTATTTTGGGGTAATGTGTGTTTCTTGCAGTGGGTGGTAGAGAAGTTTAAAGCCAGCTGCCTCAGAAAAATCTGGTCTTTGTGAGACCTGACTGTTAAATCCAGATTGCTTAAAGGCCAGATGTGCACCAATTGTTGTTTGCTGGTTTTCCTTGCTGAATTATCTTGGCTTTCTTCCAAAATTAGAGATTTTTTAACACAAATTTATCAAAATAAAAGACAGCAATTCGGGGGCTGGAGAGATGGCTCAGAGGTTAAGAGCACTGACTGCTCTTCCAGAGGTCCTGAGTTCAATTCTCAGCAATCACATGGTGGCTCACAACCATCTGTAATGAGATCTGGCACCCTCCTCTGGCGTGCGGGCATACATGGAGGCAGAATATTGTATACATAATAAATAAATAAATCTTTAAAAAAAAGACAGCAACTCATATGTTTTTGTCTTTTTAAAGCGTTTTGTTTTTTGTTTTGTTTGTTTTTGTTGTTGTAATAGGTTGGTCAGATGAGTTCTCTTGAGCGAGAATTAGAAACAATCCACTTGGAAAATGAGGGTCTGAAGAAGAAACAGGTGAGACTGGACGAGAAGCTAATGGAGGTGAGTTGAGTAAATGACCACAACTGTAGAGAAGCCTGAGGGCCGTTTGTTAGGAGGGACTCGACGTGGCATTGAATTCCTGTCATGAAAGTCTAATTGCCAGACTTAACTCTTGGGTCTCTCTTCCCAAAATGAACAGACATGTTTGCTTCATTACAGTCACAGGTATCTGTACTGCTTTGCAGAATAAAGGACGACTTCAGCCTCAAATATACATCAATATTCATACATCAATATACAATATACAGATACACATACATCAATATACAATATGCAAACATACATCAATAGCCCCAGTATACATCAATAAATGTGGACCACAGGGACCCTGCCTAACACTGTCTGAGGAGCCCCAGCTCTCTTGTCATTGGTGTCTATGCGACAGTTCCCTGACATAGTCTGTCTTGCAGTGTTTTATGACATAATCTCCCTCTCTCCACCTGTTCAGATGTATGTGGAGATCCGAGGACCTCGGTATTTAGGTTTCTTTTTGGTAACCGCCATCTCGGCAGAGAGAACCCAGCGTTAGAGTGCTTGCCTTGCATCGCTGGGTTGGATTCCCAGGGTCCATGGCTTCTGGCTACACTCGTAACCCAGTTCTGCCTTGTGAAAGACCCACCTGACAAACGTGAAGCTGATTTAAAAAAGTCACCCCTGTGTGTCTGCTGGGCCCAGGAACCACAGCTCGCTTTCATGTGCTATTTTAAAGGACTTCATTGAGCTGCTTTGCTGTAGATGAAAAATGAATCTCATATGAAATGAACTATAAAATCTGTATA
This sequence comes from Microtus ochrogaster, assembly GCF_000317375.1. Taxonomy (NCBI): domain Eukaryota; kingdom Metazoa; phylum Chordata; class Mammalia; order Rodentia; family Cricetidae; genus Microtus; species Microtus ochrogaster. The sequence goes on along the minus strand of NC_022009.1, from coordinate 8,290,826 downwards.
AGGAAGTGTTCATAGAATTTATCATGCTGTGTTCTTAAAATACCATGTGCACACATTTTGGTTTTTCAAGGCAGAATTGGTGGAAGGAAGGAAGGAAGGAAGGAAGGAAGGAAGGAAGGAAGGAAGGAAGGAAGGAAGGAAGGAAGGAAGGAAGATATTGCAGCGTTTTATTTATTTATTTATTTTGTTTTTTTCAAGACAGGATTTCTCTATGCAGCCCTGGCTGTCTTGAAAATTACTCTGTAGACCAGGTTACCTTCAAACTCTGACATCTGCCTGCCTCTGCCTCTCAAGCACTCAGTGCACCACCAGACCTGGCAAAGTATTTTCTTTATAAAGCTAGATATATGGCAAGGTGGCTTTAATGCTTAGCTTTAAAACAATGTGAAAGGTGGGAAAACATGTCACATTGACATTTAAATGGCCACTGAGGTGTCTTACAATTTTATGTTCTCTAGTTTATCCACTAGTTGGGCATTGGTGAAACCGTAAATAGTGACATCTAAACTGTTTTCTGACAGCATATAATAAGTATATTAAGACTGAGTTCAGCCTGTGCGTTGATGTAGATATGCTTTTCTGATGAAATAATTGTGGACTCTAATGAATCTATCTGAAGCCGAGCTCGTGTGTCTGGTGAGAAACTGAAGGGTGACAGGGTATGTGTACTTCCTCACTGCTGGGCTCTTGCAAATGCTCGACCAGTTAGCTGGTTCTTCTCCTCTTTGCCCTAGCCTGGGAAGCCCCCTTCTGCCGGGCCCCAGTTTCTATTATTAATTGTCATCAGCCATTTCCTGCCATTCTTTTTCCATAGTGGCAAAATATTTGCTGGTAAGGAAAACAAGTGTTCCTGGCACCGGAACAGAATAAGGAAAAGGCCTGAATTTAAACACTGAGAAGAACATTTACACACTGGGCTACTAACCCTACAGTTAGACGGACTGCATTTTTTTTTTCTGCTTTCCTTTTCTGAGGTGGGATCTAGCCCCGCAGCTCAGGCTGGCCTTGAACTTACAGCCCCTCTGCCTGAGCTTCTCAATGCTGGTACTTGAGGCACCAGCACAGCTAGTTCCAGGTGGGATTTTTAACAGCTCTTTGGAGGTAACTCACAGGCTGCACAATTCTTACATTAAATTATACAGTTGCACTTGAGGAATATTTTTACTTCTTAAACTTTGGGGACATGGATGTAACAACTTTGCAGCTTCAACCATTTTTAAGTTTCCAATCCAATGGCTTTAATTAAATTTGCTGTTTCTAAAGCCTTTCATAGCTCCCAACTCTAATTCTTCAGCACTAACCGTTCCTCCCACCAGCCTGTTGGGTGGGATTGCAGTACGGTTGTATGGGGGTGGTGGACAGTGGCTTTCAGGCTGCCTCTTGTCTCCTCCCGAGGGATCTATGTATCCCTTCCTCGCTGGCAATGCTCCCTCTGGGCAGGGTTGAGGGGTGATGAGCAGACATGGAGGTGTTCTTGTAACAGTCCTTGGGGCCAGGGACTTTGAGAAAGGCTTTCTAAATGGTTCTTATTTGATACATTTACTTCATTGGGAGAAGTTTCCCTCATCTCTGTAGACTAGTTTTAAGGGTCCAGTGTAATTAAAGATTGCAAATTACTAGACTGGCAAATGGAAGGATTTTGACCTGAAACTGACTCCCGTTCCTGGACTTCTTCAGCAACACTGTAGTTGAATATTCAGTAAGCACTTTATTTTGAGCATTCAAAGAAAGCTTCGGAGACTACCTTTGCTGGCCTTTGTCTGCCATATCACTTGGCAGACTTGAACAAAAAAGATGCTTTCCTTCTGCGTGCCCATGGGACAAGGGACTCAACCAGAGATCCTGTGCTTCCCGGATCTGGGGATGGGTAAAGCTGGCAGATTCACAACCAACCAGATGCCAGCAGGTGAGGGTACAGCTGCAGAGTTCCGGGTGTAAGGTCCTTTACTGTAAAACTGACATACAGCAAAAAGTGACTTTGGTTGCTTGTACGCTCTTATTTGTGTACACAATCTGCCCGTTCTTTCTTTTGGTGACTTGCACTTTTCTTCTTCCTCCTGTAACCCTAGTAATTTTCTTCTCTTTTTGTTTCATCTGTGGCTAACCTCTACGTAGAACTCAGTGGTTGGAAGTAGCAGAGAAGGGTGCAGTTCTATGCCCGAGCTAGTGTGCGAAGGTAGAGCATTCTCTTCCGGTGACCCGTCATAGCATGGGACCATCTCGACATTGTGTCCACCCTCATCTCTGTTGATTATGACCATTGATATGTACTTGGGCAAGAGCCAGTATCCGTTTTTCATTTTACTTTAATTGGAATATTACTTAAGGATTTTCTTTTTTCTATTTACTTAAGGATTTTCCTCAATACTTAAAGCGTTATAAAGAAAACTGTCCCGCTGACAAAAAAACTCGTGGGATCATAGTCCCTCATAGCCTTTATTCATAAATTATGTTCTATCGTCTACAAATAACTATAATATTTCAAAGTGGCTAATGATCCAACTCAGAGAGATTTAGAGTTAAGCAAATGGATATTGGCTCTGAAACCTCACAACATTTAATTATGGTTGAGTGTGGAAGGTCCTTTCTCTTCCCACAGCCTGGTGCTCCCTCCCCAGGTTACTTTCTGCTCATGCGTGTTGCATGCCTCCCATTGGGCCCTGTGCCTGCCAAATGTGTGATGGATGACAGTAGCATGTTCCATTGGCCAAAATGCGTCCTTTCTGACTTCTTAAACTTGATTGGCATGTCGATACACTGTTTCCTTGTTGTTTCCAACAAATACTTTGAGTCTGGTTCTGGGGTGTTCTGGGTTATGACCTTCTGTCCCACGCTTGCCTATCCTGTTGCTATTGAAGGGCATAACCATAACAACACGTAGATAAAACTAAGAGCCTGAAATTTAGGTATGATATTCTTTTTAAAGTGTTGATTTGGGGTCAGAAGATAGGTAGCCAGTGACTAGTCATCTTTAAGAAACTTCATGGTAAGGGAAATAGGGAAAGCTTAAAACCACGCCACCCTCTCCATCTTCCCTGCTCCCATCTCACTTTGAACAGAAGGAAAAAGGCAGTTGTAGAATGTTCTAGAATCAAAAACTTAGATGTAATTTAAATGTGCTATGTATATCACGTACCTCATGCCCTTATGGTCACTTGGGAGTGATGGATGTCTATTCTTTCGAGTTTAAAAAATTGTTTAAAAAGCCTGGTCACATGGTGTATTATCTCCAAAAGGCAGCGAAAGGGCTCTACCTACGCACTTCCCCTGGGCTTTGTCCTGTTTCTAAGTGATCAGGCACTAGGAGGCCATGAAGGGGCTCTGGACTCTGCTCCCTGCTTGGCACCTTCCTTGGCAGAAGGCCCTGCACTGACCAAGCTTTGTCCTTGCCCTTCAGATGCAGCCCCTGAAGTCCACTGTGACGCTTAGCCCACCCTCTCACTGGGATCTGCAGCTGCTTCAGCAGCAAGCCTGTCCGATGGTGCCCAGGGAGCAGTTTCTGCAGCTTCAACAGCAGCTGCTGCAGGCGGAAAGGAGAAGCCAGCACCTGCAGGAGGAGCTTGACAATAGGACCTTGGAAACCAACACACCGCAGGTACAGAGCGCTTCTCCTCCACGGAGAAACCAAATCAGCCGCTTTGCTTTACCTTCGTTAAAAAAACCAGTGCAGAGGTGGGGATGCGGAGCTACATCTCCCATCGCTCTTCTGCCTTCCCTGAGCTGCAGAGTCACAGAACCACAGCCTGGCATTCGCTTTGGTTTGACGGTTTCCTTTCAAGCTCTCTGCTTGTGACTCCTTTGCACATTGGTACTTGACAAAGGATCAAGGGTACTTGCACATAGTACACAGTTGTCCTAATGTTCTTGCCTGATGCCTAAAATGTCACAAACTCAGTCCTTGGGTAGGAATCTCTGCTGACACACATCCTCAGTCTTCCTGTACAGTGTGGCCCGCCAAGGTCTGTGAAACTCACAAGCAGGGACTTTTATAGAATGTGTAGTTGTTAGCGTCTGCTCTTAGTTATCCAGTTCATGTCACTCAACATTGGAAAGAATCAAGTGTGAAAAACTACTTAAGTTCCAAATAGTTTTTTCTCTTTAGGGCTTTTATACATAATCTTTATTTTTCAGAAATTTCCTTTTTTTATTCTTACCCATTTAATTAAGTTGTAATTAAGGGTGAGAAAAAAACCTCGTCTTTATATATCTAAGTCGATTATTTCTAGTTTAGAAATACCTATGTCCCAGTTAGTGTTTGATAAGGAATTTTCCAGTTTCTTGGTTCCCCCAGGGGAGCAAGTCACATTAGAACTCCCCGTGGGCCCCTCGGCTTCTCCTCTTCTTAGTAGATAGCCGTGTGTGCTGTGCTTGTGTGCTGTGCTGTGCTGTCCACTTCTGTCACTCATTCTTCTTAACAAAACCTTCAAAAAGTCTTTTTATTAATGTGCCGGGAGCTTTCTATATACCATTTCCCCGAGTCAGCTTCATAAATTAAGTCTGCTGGGCTGTGCTGGGCTGTGCTGGGCTGTGCTGTTAAAGAGACGTTCCAGCTCTCCACGGAACGAACGCTTCAGCTTCTCAGCATTAAAGTGGAATTTTAGAGCAGAAACTGCAGTGGTTGAGTATGGAAGCAAGGTCACGGTTTCTCATCATGTAGCTGAAATCTGAAGCCCTGGCCTCTGCTTTTGAAAAGACCTTCTAGTTATTTGGCAAAGTTGTGCTCCTGCCTTCCCATACACCCTGGTTTTAAAGTCTGCTTTTTCTAATCTGCCCATCAGTCTTAGAGAATTTAAAAAAAAAAAAATGTCTTGTACCAATAGCTCCAGTATTAGACAGAAGCTATTGAGGAAAAAAAAAAAAAGGTCATCCTTCAGCCAGAGGAAAGAGTGGACTATTTATTACTCGAAGTGGAATGGCCTCCAAGCTGCTCCTTTTCCAGTTGCTGAGCCGACTCTAATTTTAAGAACCCTCCACATTACACAGATCTGGGCAGTGCCTGTGGATGGGAGTGAGGGTTTTCATCTGTCCTTGTGTTGATTTGCTTGCACGCGTACTGTGACTGTGTGTGCTTCTGAGGATTTGCATTTTAAGCTTGTGAACTTAGACTCCCCTAAATATAAGCCCTACTCTTACCCCAGGGTGAAGTGTACCCCTTGCCTTCTTTCTCTAGGCCTTGCTACCGGAGCAGCGAGCAGTGCATGCAGATTCCTACAGAAGGATTGGGCACCTCTGAAAACTGGGCTGCTATTGATGCCATTTGTTACCATGACAGAGCCTCAAATGCACACACACGCGCACACACACCCCACACAGACATGAGCTGGGGCATGTTGGAACCAAGGGCTCTTTTGAATTATTCTGCTGTTATTCCCACTGTTACAAGCTCACAATTATGTCTCCTATTTATGTAGATCTGGGAGACTCTGTGAGCCAGTCACAAGCTTCAGCTGGTTACAAACTGGTTGATTTAAGATTCTTAGGAAGGATATAGTCAATATATTTTCTCATTCCATATGTTGTAATTTTTTAAAAGAAGGTACTACTTTTATATATGGAATTTGAAGAAAATCAGGGTTATTTATACTGTTTTGTATAAGATGTATCATACTTTTTGACAGAAAAATTTTTTTGATGAAACAATAAAGTAAAATTTAAATATATGACTGTCTTCTTTGTTTTTCTTCTGCCTTCCTCTTTGCAATACTCAGTGTTCTTTGACTTATCTGATACTGTGATTTTCTATTTTGCTTTTTTGAAACAAGCATTATTCATTATGCATAAATATTAAAAGGCCAATATAACTTTTTTTAAAAGCCGGACACCCAAGGCCCTATTTATTGAAATTTTCTATTAAGCTTTGAATTTGTCTTCAAATTGACTATGTGATTTAGTGCTATTATTTAAATCCAAGCAAATAATGGGTTTCAACTCATGTTTGAGCATCCTACATTCTTTTCAAACTATGCCTTTTAAGAAACTGTTAGCTGGGGGCTGGAGAGATGGCTCAGCGGTTAAGAGCATTGCCTGCTCTTCCAAAGGTCCTGAGTTCGATTCCCAGCAACTACATGGTGGCTCACAACCATCTGTAATGAGGTCTGGTGCCCTCTTCTGGCCTTCAGGCATACACACAGAAAGAATATTGTATACATAATAAATAAATATTAAAAAAAAAGAAACCGTTAGCTGTCACCCAACTGTTAACACCTGAATCATAATAATAATAATTAGTAATAATAATCTTAAGGATCTGAAGTACCTTCTGAAATATGAAATTTCTGGTGTGGACATTTTTGTAAGGGAGGGTATGAGCAGTCTCCTTTCTCTCGCGATCTCTTTGCTTCCTAAACTCAGGTTCTCCTTATCCCATCCTTGTTGCATGAGAAGGAGAGGAAAGGCCGGTCCTGTCCTGTGGTTTTATCTGGGTTGGATGTCTGTGAGATTTTTCACTTTGACTTTGCATTGATAATAAATGCGTCCTCTAGTGAGATATTTGCTTCCCAGCGACAAGTCATTGGGATGAGGAGGGGAACTGGCAGGAAGAATCTAATTACTCTGAAGAAAAAGCTAACCTTGGACGGTCACCAGTCATGCCAAAGGGAAAATGAGAGGCATGTGTTGCAGGCTGACTGGAAACATTGGGCAACCAGAAACAAACCCAGTGTTTGCGATGCTCAGAGGCACACAGTACTGCAGAGACCCATGGCCCAGTGGGAGGTCTGCCACTGTGGTTTGGTTTGCCTTGTATACTCACTGTATTAAGAGTACACATGGATATCCATGATGGGTTTTAGGGAACGGTAGTACAGCAGGTAAGAGTCTTTGCTTTTTCTCTGACTCCTCTGTGATAGGACTCCTTTTCTAGCATGGTCAACCCATGCAGTGCCCAGAATCCCCATTTCACTAGAAATCTGTCCTGGTTATGAACATAAAGCATCAGCCGTGGTTTCTCTAGATCCCTATGGGGAGAGGATCCCTCAAGTTAGGGGTGACTTTCAAGTGATGATACACCCTTTCTCCCTCTTCTCCGTAGGGAAGCCAGGAGCACCTTGTCAATCTCATGGAGGAACGAATGATAGAAGTGGAGCAGAAGCTGAAGCTGGTCAAAAGGCTTCTTCAGGAGAAAGTGAATCAGCTCAAAGAACAGGTCAGCCCCCTTGTCACCTCTGCCTGTCTTACAGTCCAGTTTTGTAGGGTGTGTAGAGTGTGTGTGTGTGTCTGTGCATGAGTGTGTATGTGTGCATCTGTGACTGTGTGGGCGTGCATATATGTGTATGTGTCTGAGTGTGTGTATACATGCATGCGTGTGTGTGTATTTATGCATGTGTGTGTATGTGCACACCTGTGTGTGAGCGTGTGTGTGCATGTGCACCAGAGACCAACCTCAAGTGTTAATTCTTCGGGAGCTTTTCCACCTTGTTTCTGAGAAGACCTGGGTCTCTCTAATTAGGCTAGGCCTGTGTTGTCCTCAGCACAGGGGTTACCACTGTGCACACTCACTGTGCCCAGCTTTTTTTGTGGGTGCTAGGGATCAAAGTCAGGTCCCCATGCTTACTCTACCAGCTGAGTTGTCTCTCCAGTCCCAACATTCCAGACCTAACTCCAGATTTTGTATCCTCCTTTTTTGTTGGCCTTGAACGCACAGAGATCCATCTGCCTCTGCCTCCCAAGTGCTAGAATTAAAGGCTTGTATCCTTCTATTGCTGTTAAGTTGTGTTGTTAATGAAAGTTGATTCTGCTGAAAATGTCTAGAGAGCTTAGGGATCACTTTCTTTTAAGCCTCAAAATATGAAATCTGCATTCTACATTTTTTTACTAAAACTCTTTTGGGGCCTGTTTGTCCACAATTTTTTAAACATATATTTGTGTACGGTGGCTCATATCCAAAGTGCACCTAACAAAGTTCAGTGGCTCAAACCAGATACTTACAGTTTTTTCCAAGATATGAAATACACATCTCTAAATAAATAGAAAGTGATCCATTCACTTTTAAAAATGGGGTAATAATGGAACGCTGGCTTTCCTGTTCCCAAAAGCTTGTGGCAACCTCAAAAGGTACCTTAGGGCTGATAAAATGGCTTGGAAGGTAAAGCTGTTAGCCACCATGCCCGGCACCCGAGCTCAAAACCTGGAACGCATGTGGTAGAATGAGAGCACCAGTTCCCAGAAGTTGCCCTCTGACTTCCCTCCTGTTAGCCCCGAGACCTGAGCGTAGTTAGCACAGATGGAATGAGATCCTTCTGGTTCTGTCCTAGCTCTGCAGGAACACGAAAGCCGACGCCATGGTGAAGGACTTGTATGTTGAAAATGCCCATCTGTTGAAAGCTCTGGAAATGACTGAGCAGCGGCAGAAAACGGCAGAGAAGAAGAATTACCTCCTAGAGGAGAAGATCGCCAGCCTCAGTACCATCGTCAGGAACCTGGCGCCAGCGCCCCTGGCTTCTACGCCTCCTTTGAGGTCATAGCCGTACCAAAGGATGCACCTGCGTTTGTCTACTGTCCTGACATCCTTGGAACACTTCAGTTCGTTCTCTGAAACCTCTGAAAACTTTCAATGGCTTCTTGTCAAGCCTACCCGAAGTCTGCTCTGCCAGCAATGGAATCTGAGTCTCCAAATGAATGCTTAGAGGAATTCCATAAATGACATATTTCACTATTTAAATTACCCATGAGCATTAAACTTTTAAAGTATGCTCTGGAGAGCTACCAAGAATGAAAATAATTTTAAGTACTTAAAATGCCAGTTTTTAATGGGTTTTAATTGCTATTAGCTGTATATACAATCCAGATTCCCTTTAAGTTTGAGATCTAGCTAGAGTGGTTATTATATTATTATAATCTTTATTTTTGGAAACATTTAAGTACTGTAATAATTATGCTTATACTAGTTTTGTTTCTTCGAATTAATTGGTGACTGCAGTTCTGCTTAAAGAAGGCTTGGCCAGTAGCTAGACACTGAGGTCAGAAAAGCCCCAGTTTTGTAAGATTCTGGCTTCTGGCGCCTGTTCTCACCGCTCCTGCTATGTAATAGATTCAGAACCGACTTGCTCAGCTGCACTCTTTACTGAGGATAAAGTCTTACTTTATTTATTAGCCATTTCTCCTCCTCTTAAAGCTTTTCGTTTGGGACCTTGTGTTCTTAAAAATGGATAAAACTTCATTTTTAAAACATTTGAACTATGGGAAGACCACTGAACAGCCCACTTTGGAGTAAAGCGCCACACTTGGAGGAAGATTACCTGGAATGTGATGGGTGTGGTTTCCTCTCTCCCAAGCCTTTGGAGTTCACAGAACTTTGAGTTTGCGTCAAGAGCTCAGGGAACAATTTCTAAGCTGTCTTCCTGAACTTCTTACTGCCCAGCCTCTCTAAGAATTGGAGTTGTATAAACCACGTGACCTTATTTGTACTATATATCAACAGCCATAGAATTCTTATTTCTATATTTTAGTGCACTTAATTATCTGGAAAGGCCTTGACTTCAGAGTTAATAACCTATCCAAGTTATAGAAGAGTTTTTACTGTTTGTTTAATCCAAGTCAGGAGTCTCCTGCTTCTGGCCCCTTCGATACCTCACTTCTGAACATCTGAATTTCATACTGTGGAGAACAGAGGCATGCCATCCGAGGGGGGGAGCAATAATGGGACTTTGCATTTGTTCTCAAGGTCTAGGCTTAAAGAACAATAAACCTTTTTAAGTACACACACACACACACACACACACACACACACACACACACACACAGTGGTTGGTGGAGGACTTACTAGGTGCAGGACACTACCAAAGCTCTTTTCAACCACCTTCATGTTTCCAAGGGGAGAGAAATGAGAATTTCATGTTATTAGAGGCGCAAGAGAAAAGTAAACCATTACACATGGGCAGGAAGTCAAATAGTCAAATAGGCTGAGAAGTCAGGAGATGTGAGGCAATCTCAAGTCGTTTCCATTGCGACTCTTTGGGATTCCTTGGGGCCCAACCACCTAGTCTACCAGCTCAGGGCAGCTCTCCAGGGCTCTGGCGTGGCACACACTGTCTGTGGTCCAATAGTTCACACTGGTTTTGCACTATTGCTACTATCAGGAAGTTCCGATTTTCCACAGGGAAAGAATCCTTCCCTGTTAGACATCTAAATATTTGGCATCTGGTATTAACGCTCCTCTACATCCTTCTTCTCAACTACTTGTATGGCCTTAGCTTTATTTAGTTAAAAAAACAAAAAACCTCACTTGCCTAGGCTAGGATCAGAGGCAAACTAGAACCGTGTGAAGTGACCTTTAGGTTCTCAAGGTCAATGCCACTGAACCGAACAGCAAGCGTATTTCTCCAACGCTGGCTTGCCATGGGGTCATGTTTGTTGTGCTTTTTTATTTTTATATTATGAAAGTGTGGGTTAGTGTTTCTTATAAATTTGTATTTATGTGTACATAAGGTGATGTACAATGACTGTAAATAAGACATTGAGAATTATTTTACCCAACATCAAAATGCTACTCCAGTAAAATGTTAACTTCTTGCTTTACCCTGCTTATGAAATGGGGGATAAATATAAAAACACCCTACAGAGGCCTAAGTTTATACATTTGTGCAGCAGTTTATTTTTGAGAAACCGTTTGGAGCGGGAGTTTAGCTGGCTGCTTAGAATGGCTTCAAGGTTTAAAGGCGGCAGACGGAAAATACTAGAATTCCATGTAGTTGGACTCTCAGACTTTGCAGTTGCTCTCGCCAAAATCCCAAGTTATGTGTTTTATGGTCATTCATATGCTTGTCTTTTTCATAGCCCTGATTTTTAAACTGTATCTGAGGACAGTTCTCTAGTAGTGGTGGGACAATGCTGGACTTGCTCAGAAGATCTCCATTGTTATGCTTGCTGCTACCTTTTAAAGGCCTCCTCTTTCCTTCCCCGCCTGCCCAAAGGAGAAAGGATTTATTTTATCTAAAGGCCTTTACTCTTAAAGTCAATTTGTGAAGGAAGTGAAAGAAATAGAAGCTGTGGTTTAGAATGAACCTCACTGTTTTCATTTGTTTCTCTAAAACTCTAATTCCAGCTAAGCCATGTTTAATGAGAATCCCTCCTTAAAGCTTACATGTGCTCTTTGTGTACTTGGCCATCAGCATGCTTTTTCAAATAGATCATGAAATCATAGACTTTAAGGAAGATATCTTACGGGTTTAGTGTTTTAGCAATATCAATATTCAGGGCAGGTATTATTTTGGGGAAACTTTAAAAAAAAACATGGAAAAATTTGTGGTTTCTCTTTTTACTTTCCTGGTAAAGGACAAGAAAACACGCTGCTGTGATCAGCATCTTTTAAAGGTATTCTGACTGTTCTCAAGTACAGTATAAAGCAAGTGCTGTTCTAAATAGATTACTTGTTATTGAATAGCACTCCAGTGAGCCAGAAGCCAGGTCTAGGCCTAACAACCAAAGCACTCACACAGGGAAGGAAGTCAATAGATCATGACTGGTCCTGTTTTACATCTCTATACTGTAAAAGCTTGGTTTCTGGTATTGGACAGCTAGTTAATAGCAAGTCAAAGTTGCCTTTTTGTTAGTTCATTTGTTTGCTTACTTGCTTTTTAATTTTTTTTAATGATACAAGGTAAGTTTATTCTCCCTGTGAGAACATTACCACAGCATGGTGTAAAGGAATATGAATTTTATGAAAGAAAGCAAGTTCATCTAGAGTCCGTCTCCAGAACTGTATTCAGAAAAAGGTTAATGTGAATATGTTTATATCAGGTTTGTAAATTTCTTCTTAGTCATTCTATCCCAGGAAGATTTTTAATGTAAGCTTAAAATGTAAATAAATAATTTTGCAAATATGCCTCTGGATTTCTATGTCTTGGAGTTCGGTTAAACCATTACAGTAAGTGAAACCATCAAAATGCTGCAGGAAACACATTCTGCAAACAGAAAATCACTGCCCTACTCTGCACAGTAAGTCAGAACCATCGTTTTTCAGAAGATTCCCCAGGTGACTTGGAGAAAAATGATTCAGTGCTTAAGAATGTTCAGTCCCCTGCATCAGACAGCTCACAACTGCCTGTCACTTCAGCACCAGGAAGTCCAGTGCCCTCTTGTGGCCTCCAAGTGCACCTGCATGCATGTGGTGCACATAAACTCATACGGGTACTCATACACATAAAGTAAGCAAAACCTTAAAAAGAAGGCTCCCCCAAGTGATGTGTTGTGAATTAGAGCCCAGAGACTCATTCCCTACCTGTCAAGGAAGTGATGACGTTCATACCAGTCAGCTTGTGGTATTTGTGTTCTGTAGCAGTGGAGAGTTCACACACCATCTTAACCAGAGGCAAGGCCCTGCGTGGCATCCGGGAGGCTTCAGAGATTGAGCTGTGCCACTTTGCCGACTTCGTAGGTGAGTAATTCACACTTAACTGAGATGCTCATAACTGATGATATGGACTGATGATATGGGTGTCATTAGACACCCCAAAAGGTAAACCCAGAGTACATTGTTAATAATCAAACACTGCCCAGCCCATGGGAGGCAGAGGCAGGTGGATCTCTGTGCATATGAGGCCAGCCTGGTCTATAGAGTGAGTTTCAGGGCTACACAGAGAAACCCTGTCTTCAAAACACAAAATAAAAAAAAAAAACAACACTGAAATGTAGAGTGAAAATGTTGGCCAACCTAAACCTGTCTCTGAAGCCCTGTTCTATCCCTTGTCAACCTAGACCTGTCTCCGAAGCCCTGTTCTATTCATTGTCAAAACTCTTATATAAACTTCATACTGCTTTTATGAGGCAGAAACTATTTATCCATATTTAACATATGGGAAAATTGAAGCTTGCAAAATTAAGAATCAAGGCTACCCTGCCTGCAAATAGGGAGGTCTGTATTCATGGTTCAAGATCTGCTGTTAAAGTCCGACAATACTAGCCAGGCAGTGGTGGTACACACCTTTAATCCCTTGGGAAACAGCAGCAGGTGGACCTGTGAGTGCAAGTCCAGCCTCATATACAAAGCAGGTTCCAGGACACCCTGGGCTGAGAAACCCTGTAACAAAAAAACAAACAAGTAGATGATTGATAGATAGATAGATAGATAGATAGATAGATAGATAGATAGATAATAGATAGATAGATGATAGAGATCCTACGATACTTCTATCAGTTCCTACTCATAGCAGAACAATATTTAATCAGTGCTGATGCAATAGCTACCATGTAATTGTACTTTAGGAACAACAGAAGACTGTCCTGAAGAGGAATATCCAGAATAGCAAAATATTCCAAATATTCCTCCCTAAGAAGAGCAAAGATTCCCAGTATATAGCAAACCCCACTGCCAGTCTCCACTTCACCACACCTGACCTGACCACACTGCCATCAGAGCAGGTATGACGACCACAGAGGAGGTGCTGGAGTTGTCCTACCCCCCCCCCACTACTGCTGGGGCTGCCAGTAGAGCCAGAAGCCCTTACTAATGACAGAGTTGGTATCAGCTAGGCCTGAAGAAATCTCCATTGCCCATTAGAAGCCACCATGCTCTTTCGCCATACCTGCCTGAACTGCTTGAATGTCCCCAATCTCAAATATCCCCAGACTCAGTCGGTCTTCTAACTATTCCATGGGACATACTGTGCTCAAAGTCATTACATCACAGTCAAGAAGCTACTGTAAGGCAGCACTATAGTTGCGTGACAATAATCTAAGGCTTTTCAGGACATGTCTGCTCCTGGCAACACAAATCTACTTCAGAGAAGATGATGCACACTGAAGAAACTCCATATGAAATTTGTTTTCTTTCTGAAAAAAGCTAGCCACATGGGCAAAGAAACTGCCTTTGCCACAATTGCTGACAATTAGTGTCCAAACTGTACCAGCAGGATGTAAATAAAGTGATTGCCAAACTTTGTCAAGACAAGGTGGGACAGTTCTTCAGTATTCCCTGCTTCACAGGAAAGTCTGTCAGATATGTTTGGTCTGAAGGCCAGAGTTGGGTCCCCCAAAATTGCAGAAGATTTTTGGATGACTGTTCAGGAAGCCTGATGTCCTGTCATTAGGTAACATTTTACTCTTCTGGGTTTTTTTTTTTTTTTTTTTTGGTTTTTCGAGACAGGGTTTCTCTGTGGCTTTGGAGCCTGTCCTGGAACTAGCTCTTGTAGACCAGGCTGGTCTCAAACTCACAGAGATCCGCCTGCCTCTGCCTCCCAAGTGCTGGGATTAAAGGCGTGCGCCACCATCACCCGGCCTCTTCTGGGGTTTTTGGCAGAGTTGAAGACTAGATAGTCATAATCATAGCTTTTCTTAATTATGATAAAAAGATAAATGAAAAACTTTAGACTCACAAAGGAAAGAGAGATAAGAGTATTTTCTTTAATTTTGCCAAATATAAATGGACTGGATATGGTAACTATAATCCTTACTTAATAACTGTTTTGTTACATACGGTTTTACTATAAGGTTAAAACTTTCCTTTTTAATTAGAGAGAAAAGAGGGAATGCTATGGAATAAGCCTTCTGTACACTGTAAATATGTATTGCTCTCCTTGTTAATAAAAGGCTGGTTGGCCGATAGCTGGGCAGGAAGAGACTGGAAAAGACAGCCTGAGACAGAGATAATGATAATGATGGAAGGACAGAGCCAGAAGAGTCACCAAACAGACACAGAGGGAGCAGGAGATGAACATGCCATGCTAATAAAGGTACCATCATGTAGCAGAGTGGAAATAAAGAATATGGGTTAACTTAAAATGTAAGAGCTAGTTAGTAATAAGCCTGGGCTATTGTCCAAGCATTTGTAATTAATATTAAGTCTCTGGGTAATTATTTGAGAGTGGTTGCAGGACAGGAAAACCCCGCCTACACAGAAATCTGAAAACAATCAAAATTTTCATCAATCAACCCACAGATAAGCACCTCTGGCACATCCTCTAGGTGAGCTATTATTTTAGTGAAAAAGCATGAGTTACTCTGTGTGGAACATGGATGAGTTCTGAGAGAATTATCCTAAGACTAGAAAGTAGGAAACAGTAAAAACTCATTATTTTTTGTGGAAATTAGAGATCCACACCCAGGCTCATTGGGCTCACAGGTGTCAGAGAGCTGGTTCCTCCAGGAGGCTCTGGAAGTGCCTGGCGTTTGTCTCCTGACTGCTTCCTCACGTGAGAACCTTTTGCTTCCCAGTTACATCTCCTAATCCTATTAGCTTGCCTCCCCCCCCCCCCTTACAAATACCCTTGTGATGATCATGGAGGAACACCTCTTACTGGCTTGCTCCTTATTGCTTACTCAGTCTGCTTTCTTACACAACACAGGCCCACCAGCAAAGGGACAGCATGTGGGGGTCCCCTTTTAACCACCATGGTTCATCGACCAACAGGCCACGCGGGCAAAGGAGGCAGAAACGTGAGCAACGCTCGTTCTGGGAGATCGGTCACTGTTTCCGCTCAATTTTATTCCAGAATGAGGGGAGATACAAAAGATGGGAACCGTAGCTGGGGCATCGCCTGATTTGCATTTGGCAGCAGGGTCCTAGCAGCTGGGAGCACAAAACCTAATTATCACGTGGGCAGCAGGGGAGGGGTAGAGCATCTGCAGGGATCTGTGTCAAAGGTCAGGCTTGAGGAAGGTCGGGCATCAGGCTTAGGGACAGCTTCTGCATAAGGTCAGGCCTCCAAGCCTAGAGACACTATCCAGGGAGGAAGGCAGTCCTGCGGGAAAGGAAGGGAATCCTCCATTTCTCACCAAGCCCAGAGAGCTCTCCAGACATGGTGGACTGCAACCTTAAGGGCAAGGGTACTGAAACAGCAGTGCCTTCCACAGTGGGCCGGCCTGACCACGCCAATCACTAATTAAGAAAATGCCCCCACAGGCTTTCCACAGGCCAGTCTGATAAATGCATCTTCTCAGCTGAGTTTTACCCTATTTCCAAATAATTCTAGTTTATTTTAAATTGGGGGGGAAAAAAACCCCAACTAATCAGCATAAACATGTTAGTGCACTTACAGGTTCTAGAAATTAGGACCTGACTATCTTTGAAGGATCATTATTTAACCTTGATGTTTTAGGCCCAGAAATATACACAAGGATCCAGCGCTTGGTCTTGCGTATTTATGCGGAAACCAAGCGCACCTTAAAAAGCTGTAGTGTTTGCTGTTTCTCTTAACTGTTCTAATTATGGGTCCTCCAATGATACCCACTGGTTCCCGTCGTTCAGATACTAGTTATTAATGTCAACATTGGAAACCAGAAAGCTTAGGTTGTGAGTTGGAACATAGAGTTTTTATATGGAAGATGATGTACTTATCCCAGAGTGAAATGAGTGGAGGCAGCAAGAACGCCAGTTGCAAGGTCTCTTTTTTTTCACCCCTCTTTCTATTTTTAGGCAGCATAATCCCTTCATAATTGTCATCAAAGCAGTGCTGGAAAGATGACTGATACCACGATTAAGAAAATTACCTTCACTGTTGATATGATCACTCCATTCCACGAAGCAGCCATGTGTGAGATCATCAGGACCTGCCGGGCAGACAAGCCCCCACGGGCTCTAGGTTCATAGGTGACCTTGGGAGGATTCTGAGCAGCCGGTCTGGAAGTGTCAGGCTTCTGGTAGCTGTGAGGATGTACGAGTAAAACACGTCGTGGAAATACAGAATTTGAATGTCACCATCCAGTCATTTGGGATTCTCAGTGAGTGAGTAGGTTCAAGAGTTGAGTTCACTGAGTGACCCCGAAGTCACAGGGAAGAACTCTGTGCCTCTCTTCACACTAACCTGTTCTCTTTTTTCTGCTGTTTTACAGGAAATTCCATCTTTTCAATGGCTCACAGATTGTTTTTACCATAGCTGTCTTACAGCATTCTAAATTTCTTAACCTGTCCAACATCTTTGTTTCCGCCTTTACTCCGACCACTGACGAGTTAGTCACACCTGATAACTGCTATCATCTCAAACTGGAATTCCTTTCTGACCACAATTTCCTGGCCCCGCCCTCCTGTTCCCCACTCCACTCAGTCTGGCCTTTGTCTAGATTGTTATTTCTAGGTCTTCAGCGTTGATCTGCATGAGGTAACCAGCACCTCAGCCAAAGGCAAAGAATCTTGATATTGTATATCCTGCTCAGACCTGCCCTGACCGAGGGCATGGCTTCAGTGAATTTTTTAAGACACTAGGCTCTTAAAATTTAAAGATGTGTTCACATGGGGAAACTCAGGGTATGTATGTAAAGTATTTTTCTATCACCTTTTTCCAGGCTTTTCTACAGTCTAAAGCATATCCAACATTTAATCTCTAGTTTTTCAATTACTTCCACAATCCCAGGTTCTTTTCCTTTGTGATACTGGGGATGGAAACCATGTACTGCACGTTTGCTAGGCACACTTTCTACTGCGCCACACGGCAGTCTGCCACACCCCAGTCCCTCCAGAAGTATGAGTTCTGCATGTGGTCTCTTCAGGAGTGGGGATTGCTATATAGTTCTGTTGGATACCCAGCCGCAGTGACACTAGCCTGTAGTATTTGAGGGTTATGGTGGTTTGAATGAAAATGTCCCCCATAGGCTCATAGGGAATGACATTATTTGAAAGGATTAGGATTTGTGGCCTTGTTGGAGTGGGTGTGGCCTCATTGGAGGAAGTGTGTCACTGGAGGTGGGCTTTGAGATTTCAGAAGCTTAAGTCAGACCCAGTGGCTCACTCCCTCTTCCTGCTGCCTGCAGATCAGGATGGAGAATTCTCAGCTTCTTCTCCAGCATCATGTCTGCCTGCCTGCTACCATGCCTCCCACCATGATGACAATGGGCTAAACCCCTGGACTGTAAGATAGCCCCAATTAAATCTTTTCCTTTACAAGAGTTGCCTTGTCTCTTCACAGCAATAGAAACCCTGACTAAGACAACAAGAGCACAGCTTACAGGGAGGGAGCTCATTCCCAACACTAGAATCTTCATTTAATAGCTGTGTGGTTGCTCGGAGTACTTTTTTCCTCATACACCTAGAATACCTTCATTTAACACTGAAAAGTGCATTTTATTTCCTTTAATTTTATAATTAGATTACAAAGTAGCAGGTTTCCTTGTGGCTTTTTAAAACATACATAGTACTGATTGACCCTCCTCCCGCTCCCTCCTTCGCTCCCCATCCCTGCTATACCCTCGGTATTTCCCTTTCCACGTCCACATCCCATGTGTTGTGCCTCCTCCCCACCAATACATCTCTTCCCCCTTCGTGTGCCCATTCTAGTTTCCTGTCTTCTATAGACACTCATCCCCACACAAATTCACATATAAAAATGAGAAGCTGTGATCAGAAAATGAGAAAGAACATGTGATGTTTGTCTTTTTTGAGCCTGGGTTATCTTAGTTTCTATTTTCTAGTTCCATCTATTTTTAAGACAGCGTCATAATTTCATGTTTTACAGCCAAATAAAATTCCATTGTATATATACAGCACATTTTTATTATCTGTTCTTCAATCGATGAACATCTAGGCTGAATCAGTTTCCTTGCTGTTGTGAATACAGAGGCATTAAACAAGGATGTACAAGTACATCTGTAGTAAGATACAGAATCTCTTGGGTACAAGCCCGGCAGTGATGTACCTGGCTCATATGGGAGTCCTATTTAGTGTTTTATGAGACCTCCAGAGTTATTTCCATGGCGGCCGTACCAGTTTACACGCTCATCAGAGCAAATAAGGGTTCTCTGCCCACATCCTTGTCATCATTGTAGTCATGCGGTTTTGTGATGACAGTCACTGTGACTGGGGTGTAATGGAATCTCACAATTGTTCAAATTTGCATTTCTCTGATATCTATAGATTTAAAATATTAGGCCATATGTATTTTCTCTTTTCAGAACTCAAGTTTCTTAATCCATTTTTACTGGTTGTTTCTTGTTGCATATTTACTCTTTTTTTTTTAGTTCTTTGGATATTCTAGATATTACTTTTCTATCATCAGATGTATAGCTAGCAAACATTTCATTCTCGGGGCTGTCTGTTTTCTTTGCTCTATAGCTCTTAAATTTTCATGGGATTTGATTTGTTAATTATTGGCCTTATTTTCTAAGGAACTAGTGTCCTTATCAGAAAGCCCTTTCCTGTGTTTGAAGTGACTTCTCTACTCTTCTGTCCTGTGTTTTCAGTTTCAAGTCTTAGCTAAGTCTTTGATCTACTTGGAGTTAATAGCTGTGAAAGACAAGGCTCTGGTCTCAGTTCTCTACACATAGCTGCTCAGTTTCCCAGCACCGCTTAGGAAAGAGCTGTCTTCTCTCCAGTGGTTAGTTGTGAAGTCTTTGACAAAAACCAGGAAGCTGGCTTTAGCTTTGTGGGATTATGTCTGTACTTCTATTCTATTGATCCAGATGTCTGTTTTTTAAATGATGCTCGCCCCCCCCCTCTGTGTGTGTGTGTGTGTGTGTCTGTGTGTGTGTGTCTGTGTGTGTGTGTCTGTGTGTGTGTCTGTGTGTGTGTCTGTGTGTGTGTCTGTGTGTGTCTGTGTGTGTGTCTGTGTGTGTCTGTGTGTGTGTGTGTGTGTGTGTGTGTGTGTGTGTGTGTGTGTGTGTGTGTGTGTGTGTGTGTGTGTGTGTGTGGACTTGAGGGAGTCAGTTTTCTCCCTCTACCACATGGGCCAGGGATCAGACTTAGGTCATCAGGTTTGGTACCAGGCCTCTTTATCCACTGAGCATCTCAGCAGCCTGGCACTTGCTCTCAGACCAGTACCATACAGTTTATTCTCCTCTTTCCACACCCCCTTCTCACTAGCAAAGTAATAAGTTTCCTTATGGCATTTTCATACAGACTTTATTTCCATTGACTCCTCTCTCACAAGCACACTCCCCTTCGATGTCCCCCCCCCATCTTTTCCCACTGTACCCGTTTATTCCCAGTGGTCTCGCTCCATTTCTTTAAAGCCTATTTTTCTGTCCCATGGGCATGTTTCTAGTTCTCTGGCCTTTACCTACATTCATCGATATATATAACAAGTCTTTCTCTGTCCCACAAGTCAGCTCCAAAATAACGACACAGAGACTTATTTATTATGAAAGCTCAGCCTTAGTTAGGCTTCTCCGGCTAGCTCTTATAATATAAAGCAATCCATTTATGTTAATCTACATATTTTCCTCGTGGCTTTTCACCTCATCTCTGTACGCTTGTCCTGTTTCCTCTATGCGTCTTGTTTCTTCTGTATGCTTAGGTTCCGCCTCCTCTTCCTTTCTCTCCCCAAAAATTCCTTCTATATCTTCTGCCTAGCTATTTGCCGTTCATCTTTTTATTACACCAATCACAGCACTACATCTTTACACAAAATACCACTGTTGTTGGGGTTTCTGTCCTGCCCAGATCCTGCAATCATTAAGTCCCAAAGAAATCACACAGAGGTCTACATTAGTTATAAACTGACTGGCCCATTAGCTCAGGCTTCTTATTAACGCCTATAACTTATATAGCCCATTATTAGCCATTATTGTTATCTGTGTTAGCCATGTGGTTCAGTATCTTATTCAGCAGGGCAGTCACATCTTGCTTCTTCTGTGATTGGGTCAGGACTGCAGAGGAATGGGCTTCCTTCTTCCCAGAATTCTCCTGTTCCCATTGACCCACCCCTACTTCCTGTCTGGTTGTCCCACCTATACTTCTTGTCTGGCTACTGGCCTATTAGCGTTTATTTAAAATATAATTGACAGAATACAGACCATTTTCCCACACCATCTCACAACAGATACATATATTTAACAACTAAAATCCGAGATCTGCTTCTAAGAAAGAACACGCGAGTTTATGTTTTTAGCTTAGACAACCTTGCTTTTACATAATGTTTTTCAGCTTTATCTATATTTCTGAAAATAAAATATTCTTTGTGACTGAATAAAATTTCATCAAGTATGTATACCAGATTTCCATTATCTATTAGTTGATGGACATCTAAGTTGATTAAATTTCTTTACTATTGTGAGGAAATCAGTGATGAACATTGATGTGCCCGAGTGTCTCTAGCAGAATGCAACTGGGTCATATTTAAGTCTATTTTTAATTTTTTGAGACACTTCCAGGATGATTTCCATGGTGGCTGTACCAAGTTACCTTCACTGGACACTGGATAAGGACTCCCCCCTACTCACATTCTTGTCAGCATTTGTTAGTTTTTTCTTTTTCTTTTTCTTTTTTTTTTGGTTTTTCGAGACAGGGTTTCTCTGTGGCTTTGGAGCCTGTCCTGGAACTAGCTCTTGTAGACCAGGCTGGTCTCGAACTCACAGAGATCCGCCTGCCTCTGCCTCCCGAGTGCTGGGATTAAAGGCGTGCGCCACCACCGCCCGGCTGTTAGTTTTTTCTTTAATTTTTAAAATAATCTTGTTTTACATACTAATCCCAGTTCCCTCTCCTCCTCCCACTCACCCCACCATCCCTCTACCCCACCCCCATCCACTCCTCAGAGAGAGTGAACCCTCCCATGCAGAGTCAACAAAGTCTGTCACATCACCTCCCCACTGTATCTAGGGTGAGCAAGGTATCCTTCCAGAGGGAATGGGCTCCAAAGAGCCAGTTCATGCACTAGGGATAAATACTGGCTCCACAAACTGCTCAAGCCACACAACTGTCACCCACAGTTAGAGGTCCAAGTTCAGTCACATGCAGGATCCCCAGCTGTCAGTCCAGCTTCAGTGAGCACCCACTTGCTTGGGTCAGCTGTTTCTGTGGGTTTCCCCATCATGGTCTTGACCCCTTTGCTCACATTATCGCTCCTCCCCCTCCTCAACTGGATACCAGGAGCTCAGCCCAGTGCTCAGCTGTGGATCTCTGCTTCTGGGTCCATCAGTTGCTGGGTGTGTCCATGAGGGAGATTGATTTGTAATTTTTATTCTTAGGTGCTTCTTTGTGTGGTTTGTGTATCAGGGTAACTGTAGCCTCCTAAAAGAGTTTGGCAATGTCCCTTCTGTTTCTAACATGTGTAACAATTTGAGGAGTATTGGTATTAACTCTTCTTTGAAATTCTGGTAGATTTCTGCTATGAAACTATCAGGTCCTAGATTTTTTTTGGTTTTTTGGTGGGGTTTTTCTTGTTGTTGTTTTTGATTGAAAAACTTTTGATGACTGCTTCTATTTCCTTAGGGGTTATAAGTCTATTTAAATGCTTTATCTGGTCTTGATTTAATTTTCGTATGTGGTATCTATCCAGAAAATTGTCTATTTCCTTTAAATTTTCCAATTTTGTGGGTGGGGCCAAGGCTCTGGTGGCTGCAGATAGCTATTTTCTTGATGACAGTCATTGTGACTGGGATGTGATAGAATTTCACATTTTTCATTTCTATTTTCATGATTCTAAGGATATTGAGCAGTTTTAAAAATATGTATTGGCCATTTGTATTTCTTCTTTTCAGAACTCTCTGTCTTTTCCATGAATCACTGCCTAACAGCTCTGATTTGTAGAATGGGCATGTTGCTTATATATTGGAGTTCTTTCTACTTCTAGATACTAATCCTTTGTCAGATGTATAACAGGCAAAGAATTTCTCCCCTTCTGCAGGCTGTCTGCTCACCCTGGTAATCTTTTGGTATGCAGAAGAACTTTAGTTTTATGTGATCACATCTGCCAATCCTTGGTGCTATTTCCTATAGTATTGAAATCCTATTAAAAATAATTTACATAAATCCCATCTATATCCTAGTGTCTGCCCTATGTTTGCCTTAATGTGATTTTTAAATTGTTTGAGAATACTTTTCTGAGAATTTCTGTGTCTGTATTCATCAGAGAGATTATATTTTTCTTTTGTTGTATGTTTCTCTGGGTTTGGTACAAGATTATACTGGTATCATAGTGTTTCTTCCCTTTCTAGTACGATGAAGTTTGAGACATACCAGCATGAAATCTTCCTTGAAAGCTCAGGAGAATTCAGATTAAGACCAGCTCTGTACTTTCTGACGAAACTTTAATTACTCCTTCCATCCCATTGCCTATTATGAGTCTGCTTAGGTTGTTTCTGTCTTCTCTAAGTCTGTTACATCACATGTGTTTAAAAATTATTCGACATCTTTGAGAGTTTCCAACTTGTTAAAATACGTTTTCAAGGTATTCCTTACGTTCTTCTGGATTTCATCAAAACTTGTCTGAATAACTTTTCATTTCTAATTTTATTAAGTCTTTTTTCTCCTTCAGTTTGTTTGCCTAGGAGTTGATCAATCTTGTAAATGTTTCAAAGAACCACCTCTTTGATTAACTCCATGTATGGTTCTTTTAGTCTCTATTTCACTAATCTCTGCCCCCATCTTTGTTGTTTACTGCCATATCTTTAGCTTCAATTTTTTTCTTTTGATTTTATAGAGCTTGAGATATATCATTAGGTTATTTATTAAAATCTAACTTTAAAATTATTATTTTGTGTGGATGAGTATGCATGTGCCATGTCATGGATGTGGAGGTCAGAGAACAACTTGAGGGAATCAGTTCTATCATGTGGGTTCCAGGGCTTGGACTCAGCTCAGCATCAGTCATCACATGGTGGCAGGTGTGCTTAACTGCCAAGACATCGTGTAAGGCCTCTGAACTTTTAACGTGAGCACTGATAGCTAAACACTTTCTTTAGAACTGTCTTAGAGATACCTCAGCAGTTTTTGTTGATTGTGCTTTCCTTTGCATTTAATTACAAAAATATTTTTTTTTGAAAGGACCAGGATTCACTGTTCAAATGTATATTATGGGGAACTGGGCATGGTGGTGCATACCTTTAATCTCAGAACTCGGGAGGTGGAAGCAGATGTGTTTCTGAGTTCTAGGCCAGACAGGACTACCTAATGAGACACCCCCTCCCAGATGTGTGGTTAGGGAGATGGCTCGTTAGACAATCACACTGGACATAAAAGCCAAACACCTGAGTTTGATCACTGTAACCCACATAAAAAGGCAGGATGTAACAGTTTCATCTTAATACCAGCAGTCCGAGCAAAGAAAGGAAAGGAAAACAGGAGAATCAGAAGCTCACAAGCCAGCTGGTCCAGTGTAGCCACGGAAACATGAGAGGCCATGCCTCAACAAGAGGGAAGAGGAGCACTGACTCACCTGCACAAGCACGCCTTTCCAAACATGTACCTGCACATATATGTACACACAGAACTACTAAAAGTGCATTGTTTAGTCTCCAAGTGTTTTTGTGTTTTCTGATAGTAATACTGCTAATGATTATTTTTCACCTTGGTCTGATAGGATACAGAGAATTGTTTTTGTTAAATTATTAAATTTGCATTGTGTCCTATAGTGGTCAATTTTAGGGAAGGTCCCACATGCCACAGAGAAATGTGCTTTTCCTACCTGTTAGGTAAATTATTCTGTAGATACCTGTTAAGCCCAGTTGATTTATGATGTAAGTTAGCTCTGAGGTTTCTATTCTTATTTTTATTTGGAAGATCTATCTAGATATGAGAGTAGGTTTCTGAAATCTCCTGCTATCATTATTACTTTATGTGTCTGTGTTTGTGCAGGTCAGGGACAACTTATGGGATTCAGTTCTCTACTCCCATTATTTGTTCCCAGGGATCAAACCCAGGTCACCAGGCTTGGTGGTACACACCTTCACCCACTGACCCATCTTATCAGTTTAAACTGTGTCATTATTATTTTTGCCAAGATCTGTGTGATCTTTTTATGATTTCCTGTGTTTCATTTATGATATTGGGGCCCTAAGACTTGGTACATAAACATTATAATATTTTTTTTTCTGTGGGACAATGGTCTCTTACCCTGCCTGTCACTTGTATTAATAAAATGCTGATCAGTCAGTAGCCAGGCAGGAAGTAGAGCAGGGCAACCAGAACAGGAGCATTCTGGGAAGAGGAAAGATTCAGTCTGCAGTCATCACCCAGATGCAGAAGATGCACGTTAAAAATGCCTTCCTGATAAAGGTACCAAGCCACGTGGCTAACACAGACAAGAATTATGGGCTAATATAAGATGTAAGAATTAATAAGAAGCCTGAGCTAATAGGGCAACCTTTTGATGATTAATGTAAACCTCTGTGTATTTCTTTGGGACTGAATGGCTGTGGAATCAGGTGGAACAGAAACCTAGGTCGACATTTTTTAGATTAATTATTTTGTTTATTACTATGTAGTAGCCCTCTTTATCTCTTTTGACTAATTTGGCTTGAAGTATATTCTATCAAAAAAGAGTAGTGCTAGGCCAGCTAGTTTGTGCTTCCAGTTGCTTGGTAACTTCCTTTTCAAGCTTTGACCCTCAGTTTATGGATTCTTTCCTAGTTACATTTTTTAGAGACAAAGGATAATTGGATTGTGTTTTTAATCTAGTCCATTAGTGTGCTTTAACTGATTGATTAAAACCATTTACACTCAAGGTTATTTGAGAAGGGTTTGCTATTGTTTATATCTTTGCTGTTTGTTGTCCTGGTTGACTGGTTAATTGGTAGGTTTTATTCTTCCTCTGGCTGGTAGTGTTGGACTTTGCTGTATTATACAAGATTAATTTCTTCCCAGTTCTCTTATGTTATCCATTGCTTTCATGAAATGCATCTTTCCTATCTTCCTTGTGTAAAAATGTCTTTTTTCCCTCTCTGTATAGTATTCCTTTGGGAATTTTCTGAAGTGCTGACTGGTCAGGTATTGCTTCGTTGCCTTGAAATGTTACCTTTTCTCTATTTTAGTAAATAGTTTTGTTGGCTATCGGAATCTTGGTTACAAGTACTCGCTTTCAAGGCTTGAAACAGAGCACTCCATGCTTTCCTAGCTTTTAGGTTTGCAGATAACAGATCCATTATCATGCTGACATTTCTGAGTCTGTATGTTAGTTGTTTTTCCTTAGAGCTTCTAATTTTGGTTTGCTTTTTGTTCTTTATATTTTTGACATCTTGGCTGTGTTATATCATGGAGAGATTCTTCTCTAGCCAGATCTATTTGGGCTTCTAGATGCTTTCTTGCTTAAATACCCATTCTTTCCCTAGGTTTGAGAAATTCGTGGGTAAAATTTCACTGAATAGCTTTTCTGAACCATTTGATCTTTTTTTTCTTTTTTTTTATTGAGAAAAGGAAAAAAAAAGTATCTGCCTCCTCCCAGCCTCCCATTTCCCTCCCCCTCCTCCCATCCTTCTCCCCCTCCCCCCACTCCTCTCCCCCTCCCTCTCCAGTCCAAAGAGCAGTCAGGGTTCCCTGCCCTGTGGA
>NC_022009.1:8254454-8254989 GCF_000317375.1 Microtus ochrogaster | reverse complement strand
GGTGGGATAGGAAGAGAGAGGAGGTATCGGGCAGTATAGCCCCTGCAGGATGACCAGGAAGTGTAGGAGGGATGAGGAACGTCTGAGTTCCCTGTCCAGGCTGCTGCCGCACTCACTCACCCCAATGATGGCTCTCCTCTGAACCATTTGATCTTATCCCAATTTATTCTATTCCATGAATTCCTAGCTTTGGTCTTGTGTGAAACTTGACTTCTTGGAAATTGTGGTCATGTTTACAAATATTTCTTCCTTGTAGAGTATAGCCTGTCCCTTGTTATCTATGCCTTTAAAATGAAATTCTTCTCTGTGTCCATGATTTTTATAGTGCCCCAAATATAATGAAGTGTACCTTATTATCTTTGTCTTTGTTGGAATATTACAATTGCTCCACCTTGTCTTTAAGCTCAGACCTATGTCCTCTCTACAATCCATCCTAACAGTGAAGCCTTTCACAGTACTTTTTGTGTTTGTCATTCCCAGCATTTCACTTTGTTTTTCTTCAGTTTTTTTTTTTTTTTTTTTTTTTTTTTTTTTT
>NC_022009.1:8246934-8253344 GCF_000317375.1 Microtus ochrogaster | reverse complement strand
TGTAGACCAGGCTGGCCTCGAACTCACAGAGATCCGCCTGCCTCTGCCTCCCGAGTGCTGGGATTAAAGGCGTGCGCCACCACCGCCCGGCTTCAATTTCCTTCTTCAAAGACTTAAAGTTTTTGTCATACAGGTCTTTCACTTGTTTGGTTAGAGTTATCCAACCAAATAAAAGTTATTTTATTTTATTTGTGGCTATTGTAAAGGGTGATGTTTCTCTGATTTCTTTTTCAGTCCCTTTATCATATTTTGTATATTGGAGGGCTATTGATTTTTTTTAAGTTGATCTTGTATCCTTCCACATCATTGAAGGTGTTTAGCAGCTGTAGGAATTCCCTCATAGATTTTTGGGGTCACTTATGTATACTATCATAACATCTGCTAATAGCCAAAGTTTAACTTCTTTTGTTCCAATTTGTATCCCCTTGATCTTCTTTTGTTGTCTAGAACTTTGAATACTATGTTGAATATGGAGAGAATGAACAGTGTTGTCTTGCTCCTGATTTTAATGGAATTGCTTTGAGTTTCTCTCCATTTAATTTAATGTTGACTGTTTGCTTGCTGTATATTGCTATTATTATGTTTAGATACATTCCTTGTATCCTTGATCTCTCTAAGACCTTTATCATGAAGGAGTGTTGTTTGGTTTTGTTAAATGCTTTTCCAGCATCTAATGAGATGGTCTTATGTTTTTTTCTTTCAGTTTATTTTTATGGTGAATTAACTTCATAGATTTTTATATGTTGAACTATCCTTTCATTTCTAGGATAAAGCCAACTTGATGAGGTGGATGATTTTTTTTATGTGTTCTTGAATTCGTTTTGCCAGTATTTTATTGAGTATTTTTGTGTCAATGTTCATGAGGGGGACTGATCTGTAATTCTCTTTCTTGGTTGAGTGTGTGGTTTGAGTGTCAGGGTAACTGTAGCCTCATTTAAAAAAAAAAGTGTCAATGTTCCTTCTGTTTCTATTGTGTGGAACAATTGAGGAGTATAAGTGTTAGCTCTTCTTTGAAGTTCTGATAGAATTGTGTGCTGAAATCATCAAACTCTGGGGCTTTTTTTTTAGGGGGGACTTTTGATGACTGTTTCTATTTTCTTAGAAATTATGGGTCTTTTTAAATTGTTCTTCTGGTCTTGATTTTGGTATGTGGTACCTAGCCAGAAAATTGTCCATTTCTTTTCGATTTTCCAATTTAGTGGAGTACAGGTTTTCAAAGAATGACCTAATGATTCTCTGGATTTCCTCAGTGTCTGTTATGTCCCTCTTTTTATGATTTTGTTTAGATATTCTTTCTGCCTTTTGACTAGTTTGGATAAGGGTTTGTCTATTTTGTTGTTTTTCTCAAAGAACCAGCTCTTTCTTTCATTGATTCTTTGTATTGTTTTCTTTGTTTCTATTTTATTAACTTTAGCCCTGAATTTGATTATTTCCTATCATCTCCTCCTCCTGGGTGAGTCTGCTTCTTTTGTTCTAGAGCTTTCAGGTGTGCTGTTAAGTCGTTAAGTGTGAGATTTCTCCACTGTCTTTATATAGGCACTTTCCTCTTAGCACTGCTTTCATAGTGTCCCATAGATTTTGGTTTATTGATTTCTAAGAAGTCTTTATTTCTTCCTTAACCAAGGTGTGATTGAATTGAACACTGTTCAATTTCCAAGAGTTTGTAGGCTTTTTGCAATTAGTGTTGAATTCTGACTTTAAACCATGGTGATCGATAAGATACAGGGGGTTATTCCAATTTTTTTTTTGTATCTGTTTGGGTTTGCTTTGGTACCAAGTGTGTGGTCAATTTTAGAGAATGTTCCACAAGGTGCTGAGAAGAATATGAATATATATATATATATATATATATATATATTTGAATTGTTCTGTGAATGTCTGTTAAGTCCATTTGAGTCATGACATCTGCTAGTTTTCTTGTTTCTCTGTAAGTTTCTGTCTGGGTGACCTGTCCATTGGTGAGAGTGGGGTGTTGAAGAATTCTATTAGTGTGTGGGGTTTGATGTGTGGTTTAAGCTTTAGTAATGTTTCTTTTTACAAATGTGGGTGCTCTTATATTTGGGACATAGATATTCAGAATTGAAATGTCATCTTTGATGGTTTTTTCCTGTAATGAGTGTGAAGTGTTCTTCTCCATCTCTTCTAATTGATTTCAGTTTGAAGTCTATTTTGTTAGATATAACTACGTCTGCTTGTTTCTTAGGTCCATTTGATTGGTAAATCTTTTCCAAACACTTTACTCTGAGATAATATCTGTCTTTGAGGTTGAGGTATGTTTCTTGTATGTAGCAGAAAGATGGATCCTGTTTTTGTAAACATTCTGTGTCATTTTATAGGTCAACTGAGTCCATTGATATTAAGAGATGTTAATGACCAGTGATTGTTAATTCCTGTTATTTTTTGGTGGTAGTGTTTGTGTGTTTCCCTTCTCTGGGGTTTGCTGGTGTCAGGTTATCTGTTGCCTGTGTTTTTGTGAATGCAGCTAATTTCCTTGGGTTGGAATTTTCCTTCTAGTACTTTCTATATGGCTGTTTGTGTATAGGTATTGTTTAAATCTGGTTTTGTTATAGGATATCTTGTTTTCTCCATCTATGGCTATTGAACACTTTGCCAGAAATAGTAGTATGGGCTTACATCCGTGGTCTCTTACTGTCTTCAGCTCATCTATCTAGGACCTTCTTGCTTTCAGGGTTTCCATTGAGAAGTCAGGTGTAATTCTGATAGGTCTGCCTTTATATATTACTTGGCCTTTTTCCTTTGCATCTCTTATTATTCTTTCTTTACCTTGTATGTTTAGTGTTTTGATTATTATATGGCGAGGGAACTTTTTTTCCCTTTGGTCCAGTCTATTTGGTGTTCTGTAAGCTTCTTGTACCTTCGTAGGGATATCCTTCTATAGGTTGGGAAAGTTTTCTTCTATGATTTTGTTGAATATATTTTCTGTGCCTTTGAGCTGGAGTTCTTCTCCTTCTGTCCCTAATATTCTTAGATTTGATCTTTTCATGGTGTCCCATGAAAAGATTTCCTGGGTGTTATTGTGTTAAGAATTTGTTGGATTTAGCATTTTCTTTGACCAATGACTCTATTTCTTCTTTGTATCTTCAATGCTTGTGAGATTCTCACTTCCATCTTTTGTATTCTGTTATGCTTACATATGTAGTTCCTGTTCATTTACCAAAATTTTCTATTTTCAGAATTCCTTTGGCTTGTGTTTTCTTTATTGGTTCTATTTCAGTTTTCAAGTCTTAAACTGTTTGCTTTATCTGTTTTTCTTGAGTTTAAGAGATTTATTGTTTTCAATTTTTTTGTCTGTTCTTCCATTTTTTAAAGGGAGTTTTTAATTTCCTCTTTAAGGGTCTCTATCATCTTCATAAAGTTATATTTAAGGTCATTTTCTTCTACTTCTTCTGGGTTAAAATGCTCAGGTCTTCCTGTTGTATGACCACTGGGTTCTGGTGTTGTCATGTTGCTTTTTAGGCTGTTGAATGTATTCCTGAATTGGAACCTACCCATCTCTTCCTCCAATTG
The DNA here is from genome assembly GCF_000317375.1 of Microtus ochrogaster. Classification (NCBI taxonomy): domain Eukaryota; kingdom Metazoa; phylum Chordata; class Mammalia; order Rodentia; family Cricetidae; genus Microtus; species Microtus ochrogaster. Next base: position 8,249,816 of record NC_022009.1, on the reverse strand, counting down.
GTGCAGGCAGTGTCTTGTCTTTGCCTCTTGGTCCAATCTTTGCAGTCAGTGTCTGTGTCTTAGGGAGCTGCTCTTGGTCTGCTCTATGCAGTCACTGTCTGTGTCTCAGGAAGCTGCTGAGACCTCTGGGAATAGGTGAGTTTGGGGGCAGAGTGGGGATTGTAGATTACAGGGTCTGATCAATGGGGGGGGGGTGTCTGGAGCAGGCTGCCTGCAGGTGGCTAACTTGCTGGCTGGCTAGTGAAGCTGAGGCAGGTGGGGGGGGACACCCGAGGTTTTCCCCCAGGTTTTCTGGGGTCTAGAGATTGGACTGTCCAGCTGGGGAGTTGTTCACTCACCTCTTGCTCTCCTCTGTCCAATCACAGTCTGTGCACCAGAGATCCTCTGAGGTCTCAGGGGATGGGTGGGTTTGGGAGCAGAGTAGGACTTAGCTTACAGGGTCCAATTGATGGGGGTGGGAGGGTGAGCACCTTACCTGCAGGAAGTTTGCCTGCTGGCTGGCTAGTAAGCTCATGGTCTGAGATTTTCATCTAATTTCACTGGAGACCATTAGTGTGGAATTAATAATTTCTGGAACAGTTATGTTGCTTTTTTATGTTTCTTATATTACTGCATTGAGATTTACACTTCTGAGTTATTTTGTTGCTTGTATGTTTTTTAACAGTTGTATTCTGTATTTATTATGTATATGGGTGTTTCCCCTGCAAGTGTCTGCACCACCTGTGTTCAGTGCCCAGGAAGGACAGAAGAGAGCATCCAATCTCTTTGAACTGTAGTTACCTGGGAAGTGATCCTAGGACCTCTTCAGAGCAACAAATGCTCTTTATCATGGAGCTATCTTTCTTCTCACCCATTTAATTTTTATTTGGCTCTTGTAAAAGGAAATACAAATAACACAAAGAACTTGATCTCTGGAGAGCAAAAAGTTGTAAGTTTGATTTTCTAGAACAATCACATTTAATACTTTAGTGAATCTTTATGAAAACAGTAAAAACTTTGTAAAAGACCATCTATATACCTATTATCCTATAGATAATATGTTTTTGCCTTTTCATATGTGGCACAAAGTGTTAAGCTAAAAACATTACAAACTTTTACAAATCAAATCGTTAAATTGTTTCATTTTCTAATGTAAAATTTTAGTCCTAAACCAAATGGCTACTAATAAGATATAGTTCCTCAGCTGCCATTTTTTCTACTGAGAACGCAATTCCAATGGGAAAATGCCTCTGTTAGGGAACACAGTACTAGCCTTATCGGCAGCTATATCTGCGGAACTGGAACTGCCAGCCCTAGTCGCCTCAACAGCATTCCCAGAGATCCGGTTACTTTTCTAACACCGACGTGAGTTCGAAGCCTGTGGATTTCAGGATCTGGGTTCAAAGCTCATCTATTTACTATGCAGCCTATAGACTGTTGATTCTGGAACACACCCTCTTTGGTAAAAAACAAAACAAAACAAAACAAATTACAGTCTCAAAAGTCGCCTAATTGAGGCCTTTTCTCTGCCGTAATTCAAAGAATTGAATGGCTCTGTAAAAGAGAATGCTTTGTAGGGAATGCGGATGGCTTTCAAAACAACTGTGTAAGGAACCGTCTGGACTCAGGTTGGTGGGGTTTTCAATGAACTATAGCAGGAAAATGGCCCAAGATGGGGATACAAAACTCCAGTTCTGATACTTGTTTGCTATGGTTAAACAGGAAATGCTCTCCACAGGCTCACTGCTCTGTTGCTTTGTTGTTTTCATCTGCTGAGCTAGGCTCTCCTTAGCTGACTTGGATCTGTGCTTCAGAGGCTGACTTTGAAATCTTGTTTCTCCTGCCAACCCCTTAAGATTGAGGATTGCTTACAGGTTTGCTCACTGCATCTGGCTTTAGGCTTTGTCTCCAGGTAGTGGAGCAATTTTGGAAGGGTCTAGAAACTCAGCACTCACCAAGCTTAAACAACTAGGCCATAGTGGCGCAGACTCATGGAAGTAAATTGTCTTAAGTAAGTAAGTATGCCTTTCAGTTTCTCTGCTTCTGGTCATGCAATGAGTAAGGATGTCCCCAACTGGCCCAGAAACACAAAGCCAAGTAACCATGGTCTAAACTTTTTAAAACCATAAGTTCCAATCAGCCTCCTTTACATTGTTTCTAGCAGGCATTTGGTCACAGTACGGGAAAAGTGACCAACGAAGTTCTGCCACCAAACATGAAGGAGATCGAAGACATCATGCATTATTTTTTCATGAGATTAGCATAGCTGCTTTCAAAATTCCCACCCAGCTACAAAACCCTACAATTCCTCCCTTCACGAATGGAGAAAGCACCCTTTATTCCATTCTCTGGAAAGCCCCGGGGATAAAGAACTCTCTTTATTAACAAGATCCCAACAACACAGTTTTACTCTCCTCTGAGGTCAGCCTTGGGAATTCTATGGCAAACCTTCTCTCCTTTGCCTCCCATCCTCCAGTCCTTCGGGTAACTAAACCCTCTGCCGTTTATGGCTCATCGTGGTCCCTCCTCTGCTCACACACTACCAACACTTCAGTTCTGGCACTTACCTGACACATAGGAACAACCAACTGCGTTCCTTCCTCTCAGAGAACAGTCTGCTCAACTCAACTCCACTTGGCTCACTAAGGTTTACACAGGAGAAACCCTTTATTCCCTACTGTTATTCCATAATCAACGCATCAGGAAAGCCTGTTTGGTCTCTAAGATGTATTCTAGACAAAATACCGTTACTGCTTTCCTGCTGCTTTATCCAGATGCATGCTAGCAATAGTTTTGATTCTCCTCCTTGCTTTTAAAACTCTATTTCCAATCTTCAGCTGCCCCAGGAACTAACTGGGGACCTCTCCTTAGGCACCTGGAAGCCCCTCTAGGTCCAAGTCTCT
>NC_022009.1:8213915-8246382 GCF_000317375.1 Microtus ochrogaster | reverse complement strand
AGTGGGAGGAGTGGGAGGCTGGGAGGAGGCGGAAAATTTTTTTTTTCTTTCTTAATAAAAAAAAAATTAAGAATAAAAAAAAAAACTCTATTTCCATTCTGTCTACTCGACACGGCATCCAGATGATTGCACTAACATATTAAACACATCACTCCTCTACACCAAAGGCCTAGGGGCGTGGCCGCTTCCTGTAGGACTTCACTTCCCTCTGCTCTTCTCTGTCCCAGCTACATGGGCCCTCTTACTGTTCCTACCGTCGGCCAGAAACGTGACTACGTGCAAAACTTTGCATTTGCTGTTCTCCCTGGAAGTCTCACTCTAGCTAGCTGCATGGCAAGTTAATTCCAACATCAGCTTCTCACGAGCTGCGTTACTCTGTCAGGTTTTCCAAAACTGTGAGATCTCACTTGTTTATGCTTACCTCAGCACTCACGATCCAACCCACTGTGTTCTACAAGTCGTATTCTGTCATCTCTCTTCCCAGTAACAGCAGGGACTTTTATTGTCACATCAGACACCTAAAACAGCACTTACAAGATGGGTACCCAATAAGTATTTGGTATAGAATTGAAGGGACCTGTAACAAAAACATTTCGTGAAAACACGGAGACAGACTAGTGTATGTCTTTGTGAGAGGCTAAACAAAATCTGGCCAGTTTTTGTGTCGTATGTAAGGAAACCATATGTTTTTGTTATTTGATTAATGCTTTTTTTCTGTGTTTTAAGCACCAGGGAAAACATTCTCTTTATTATTAAGGCCTTACTTCGGTCAAGGAAAATGAGTTCCATCTTATTTTCCAAAGGTTATTCTGTGTACCTGACTGCGTTAGAGATAATAAAAGTAGAATCTGCTGTATTAGAAAACTCCCAGTTCTGAACGGTGGTGCTCAAAAGGCCTCAGGACTGAACTGCAAGAGAAAACACGTGGTTATTAAGTATACTATTAAAATGATGAGATAACTGTACACTGACGTCAAATTTATCTTAGGAGTTGTAGACGCTCCATCTTCCCGTTTGTTTTGTCTTTTGAATCCGAAAACCAGGGCAGGGGAAATAGGGAAGGGAGAGGTGGAGGGGTGGGGGGGAGGAGGACGACGACAGTGACTCAGTTTACATAGTCGTCACGCTGTCACCAGAAGGGGCACCCGTGTTGCTAGGGGAGGCCCTGGCAGTCGTAAGTCCCGCGATCCCACCAGCCCGGGACACTCGAAGGCCGCCTTCCCTCGGCGCCCAGGACGCGGGGAGCGGTCAGGTCAGGGCGATCGCGGCTCCTGAGCGGCTGGAGCCGCGCCCGCGCAGCAGTGCTGAGGTCGCTGTGGTCGCCTGCCCCAGCCCGTTAGCCGCCCGCCGCGAGTCCCCGCACGCAGCCGCGCCCGCGCCCGGCGGGGGCGGGGGAGGGGCGGCTGGCGCGGCGTCGGCTTTCCCGGCATTCCCAGCGGCGCGGGGAAAGTTTACCGGACGTAGGCGGCGGCCGCAGCGGTAGCGGCTCCCGGCGGCGGCGGCCGGACCATGGCCCTGGCGGGCGGCCCTCGGCGGTGTCGCGGAGCCGGTTGACTTCCCGGGAGGAGCTGCCCTGCGAGTGAGCGGCGGCGGGACGGGCGTCGTCGGCGAGGATGCTGTCCCGCAAGAAAACCAAAAATGAGGTGTCCAAGCCGGCCGAGGTGCAGGGCAAGTACGTGAAGAAGGAGACGTCGCCCCTGCTGCGGAGTGAGTGTCACGGGGCCGTGACGGGCGGGGGAACCCAGCGAAGCCCCGGGTGGTGCTGGAAGACTAGGGAATGCACGGCGGTGCCTGCTGTTGGAGGAAAAAAAGTGCTCCGGCCCGGGCGCTTGTCCGCTGGGTACGTCGGGGCGTGCCCGGGGTCTGCGACCACCGTGGCGACAGTCGCTCGCGCCCTCAGTAGCCCACACTCTAGGCTGGTCTCCTTTGCCCTTCGGCGGGACACAGACTTGTAGCGGCTGTCCAGAGCCGCCTCGCCACTGAAGTATTCGGAGTAGGTTTTGCTCCTAAAATTCCCCAAAAGCAAAGTACTCAGAATAATTTCTGCCGTTACTAACTTTCTTCCCTCCTCTTTCTAGGGTATGTTCCGTCTCCTCTTCTAGCTTTTCTCCCTTTCCAAGTAGTTGACTCTGAATTTTTCAACTTGAACGTCTTGGTTTTCTTTTTAAGATTTGTGTAGATTCTGAAGTTAGAAGAAAAAGAGCTAATCCTTTGGTTCTCATCCTAGGAGCTGGGCCCCTTGTGTTAGTAACGTACATTTCCTTCTTGGAAGCTGGTAGTGACCGTGTGACTTAAATTAAGCATTACCTCATATTGTAATTGGGAAAGCTCTTCACAGAGGTTCATAGTATTTGCCCAAGATCACGGAGAAAGGGGTGGACAGCATTATTTTTTCATTGTGACCACGTGTGGAGCCTTCCAGGTTATGTTACTGATTGTAGTGCTGGACGACAAAGTTGGTCGGGTGGGTATGTCCAGTAACCTGAAACTTTATTTGTAATCGCTTGTCTTTCTTTTTAGCTTGCTTTTTGCTGCAAATAAAGTTTATTAAACATTTCTTGAAATCATGCAACATGTTGAGTTTTTGAATCTTTCAGTGAATACTTGATACAGTTTCTATCATCGACTGTTAATTATTCCAATATTAGGATAGTCTAGTGTTAACTTCTGGCACCTTCCAGTATCGTCTCCTTAATGAATTCAGAATATGTGCTCCATATCCAGATTTCCTTCTGTTGTAAAGGCATTTGCTTTCTATATAAGGAAATCTAAGCTATTCAATTGCTAATTCTGTTTTCAGCAATCCATTATCTTGTTTTGAGTTCTCTGTTCTGAAAGGAGCTATATTCCAGGCTTATTGTTTTTCAGTAGATTGAACATTTATGTGCATCTTTGGAACTTGATTTTATTTTTCAGTTTCCACACTGAATGGTTTTGCTTTCTGGTTTCAATAATTGTACCTAGAACTGGGTAATTCTGAGAATAGAAAGACAAAACTATTAATTTAAAAATCTTTTAAAAGAAATCTGCCTTGTTTTGGAGGAGCATTTTTTATTGTAATGAAACTTTGTTTGCATGAAGAAAGATTCTTGGCCATACTAAAATCAGATGAAAATCAAACTGTGATGCTGGTGACTGCATTGGTTTATTAGATTATTTTCAGTCTTACTGACATTGTATCATATTATGTATGGCAATATACAACATCAGCTCAGTTGTAGCTGAGCTTATACGCAGCACATTAATGCAGATTATAAATTTATTTGTTTGGGAAAATTGTACACATATTGGCTTAAAATTTAAATTTGTTTTCTGAAGACCTTGTTATTTTGATATAAACAAATAACTTTAGAAGAGTACTATTTACTGAAATGGTGATTTATTCTTTGATTGCAGATCTCATGCCTTCGTTCATTCGGCATGGTCCAACAATCCCAAGACGGACTGACATCTGTCTTCCAGATTCAAGCTCTAATGCTTTCTCAGCTTCTGGAGATGGAGTAGTTTCAAGAAACCAGAGTTTTCTGAGAACTCCAATTCAAAGGACACCCCACGAAGTACTGAGGAGAGAAAGCAACAGACTGTCTGCCCCTTCCTCGTACCTTGTCAGGAGCCTGGCAGATGTCCCGCGAGAGTATGGCTCATCACAGTCGTTTTTAACAGAAGTTAATCTTGCTGTTGAAAATGGAGACTCTGGTTCCCGATACTTTTATTCAGATAGCTTTTTTGATAGTCAGAGAAGGCGGCCACTTGGAGAGCGTGCCCCGGAAGACTATAGATACTATGATTGCAACCATGATCTCTTCCAAAGAATGCCACTGAATCAGGGGAGGCACACTTCAGGTAACCCGACATCATAAATAACACATTGGTTTATACTTACTGATATTTTAATTTAAAAGGTGATCTTCCATGGGTTTTCTTGGAAAGCAAAAAAAAAATTCCATTTTGCCATTCTTGCTTCTGCTTGCTTGCTAGTGGTTTTTAACCTACAATGAATGGCAGAATTCTGTATCTGTTCACTATGCCATCATATTAAACTTGGTGCTTATCTCAAGACCATCTTGACTGTTAACACTTTGGGCTTTTAAATACATGAAAAACTTAATGTCTCTAGTCAGATTGAAATTAGATTTAGATTTGGTAGAGTGAGAAGGTAAGTCTGTAGGCAAATTGGTCTTAAACCTTGGAAAGGAAAGGGGAGGCAGAATCAACTGTGCTAGGGACACACAGTGTGGGCAATTGCTTGCTTAGTGATCTAGCGCTGTTTCTCCAAACCTGATTTTGTAGTCAATACTCGTTTCTCAGGTTGGTCAGAAGGCTCACCAAGTGGCTAATTGTGTGTAAAACATGCCGTGTGTAACAGGCGGGAAATACTGACTGTGTGATGCGGGGCTGCACTGTTTCCCTTCTGACCTGTAGCTGCTCCTTCAGGAGTTGAGGGATGTGACAGCCCCACTTGATTCCTAGAGTGCTCATTACTGTAGATGAAGTGGTGCGAGCTAAAAAGAAAACTTTTCCCATCTAGTAAATTGTAGGCAGGATAAAGATAAATGTGTGAGGCTGATTGGCTTTTTAACAGCCACACTTCTAATAAACTGACGCAACAATTTGGAATACAACTGTTTTGGCCATAGGAAAATTACCTTCATTTAATATTAATTATGTGTCTAGCATTTTCTTGATCCTCTGGGATACCTTATTTAGGGAGACAAAACCAGCATGTACACAATAGTCCTGGAACAATTAGTGGCTATACTTTGTAACTAACCATTAGAGACAGTCAGAAGAAAGATGGTGTAACTGGAGTACTTGCAGGAATGTATGCTCCAAGGAGCAGATAGGATTTGAAGTAGCCTTTGAGCTTGGACTTGACATTAACAGGGTAGAAGAAAGACATGTTAGGTAGAAAATTGAGAATACCCATTGCAAACAGAGTCGGGGTGGGTTTACATTTAGGAGACTATATTCTTACCTATTTTAAGAAATATAAGGGGGAAATGGAGATTCGTGGTGCACTAGAAAGCTGAGACTTGAAACAAAGAAACCATACACATTTCAAGGTCAAATGTCTGGGGTGGTGGCTCAGTGGTTAAAAGTACTGGCTGCTCTTCCAGAGGACTGAGTTCATTTGCTGGTACCCATATGGCAGTTCACAGTCCTTTAACTCTAGTTTGGGGGGATTTGATACCCTCTTCTGGCCTCTGCAGACACTAGGCATGCAATCGGTTCACTGCCCTCAAGATCTAAAAGAGTATCAGATCCCCTAGAAGTGGAGTTATACATGGTCGTCAGCTGCCATGTGGGACCTGGGAACAGAACCTAAATCTTCTGCAAGACCAGCAAGTGCCGTTAACCTCTGAGCTATCTCTCTAGTCCCAGTGGTTAATATTTTAAAGCAAATTAATGAGGCCCTGATTCAGACATTGGAAGGGACAAAAGGAAAGTGGGACACACCCACATTCATAGAACAGGGCCCCTAATAGGGCTGGAGTGATCAGGGAAAAAGAAGAGTCAGATATGGTTAGCAAAGCACCCTGGTACACAGGATGTGCTAATAAAGGAAATAAAGCAAGCTCCGAGGTTTCAGATCTGGAGACTGATGACAAAGTTTGCCAGCTGAAGGAGAAATAACAGCTGTGTTTATTGTTAATGCAGACCAGCGGTTCTCCACCTTCCCAATGCTGCGACCTTTGTAATACAGTTCCTCATGTTGTGGTGACCCCAACCATAAAGTACCTCTTTGCTACTTCATAGCTGTAATTTTGCTACTGTTATGAATTGTAATAGAAATATGTATGTTTTCGATGGTCTTAGGCGATTCCTGTGAAAGGGTTATTCACCCTCAAAGGGTTGAGAACCACGGGAATAGCTGATTTGTTGAGTTCCTTGAACTCACTTTCCTGTATGTGTATGCAGTGTCACTGATAGCTGAAATGGATGGAATGTGCAGTCCAGAGTTCTGACCCGTGAAGAGCTCCAGAAGTCTAGAAAGGTTTTCGTCATGAACATGACACTATACCAAGGCAGTTTCTTAAAAAAACAGGTTTGCATGTGCATTCATGTGGGTATTTTAAGACACAGTCTCACTGTATAGTCCAGGCTAGTCTGGAATTTACTATGTACCCCAAACTAGCTTCAAATCTGTTAGTTTGAATGATCCTCCTGCCTCTGGCTTCCTAGTACTGGGATTACAGGAGTAAGCCCTCGTAGTTCATTGCCAACATGACAGCTGCACAGAAAATACTATGTGAAATTATCTTCAGACTGCTTTATAAGAGAAAAACTACATGAATTTGATGTTCAGACATGTCCAGGATATTATACTACACCAATTCCAAAATCTAAAACTCCATTGTCACAAGCATCTGGATAAGGGATACTCTACCTGTAATTGTTCTATCCTTAGCTTTCTATATGTTATTTTCTTTGTTTGTTTGGTTGGTTTTTGAGATAGGGTTTCTCTGTGCAACTTTGGAGCCTGGCCTGGAACTTACTGTGTAGGCTAGGCTGTCCTCAGAGATCCACCTGCCTCTGCTTCCCAAGTGCTGGGATTGAAGGTGTATGCCACCACTGCCCAGCTAACTTTCTGTCTTTTAAATATGAAGAAATGAAATACCAAGTTGAAATCTCACTTTAAAATTCTGATTTGTAAACTATCATTGAGGAAATACTATAAATTAAATTTCTAAAGTCTCTCCTAGGAACAGACATCGTTTTTGTGATGAAGGCAGATTTTAAAACAATTTCCCAGTCACAGAAAGTACAAGGTCTGGGAGATATCTCAGGCCCTACACTGTTAGCTGAGCAAGCATGAGGACCTGAGTCCCATCGCTAGAGTCTTGCCAGGAATGGTGGCCTGCTCCTGTAACCCAGCAGTGGGCTTGAGGCAGAGATACATGGATCCCTGAAGCTCATTGGCCAACCAGCCTAGCTGAAACCATGAGCTTCAGATCACCGAGAGACACTGTCTCCAAAAATAAGTTTAGAGAGGAGGTGAAGAAAAGGCCTCTGATCTAGGCCTCACAACATGAACGTGAACCTATGTGCATGTGTACACAACCACAGTATTGTATGCATACTATATATACAATACACATACAAAGAAAGTACAAGTTAATTGGGCATTTTTCCGAATGGAATATTATCTTAAAAGTAACTGGGTGGTGGTGGTGCCGTCCTTTCATCCCAGCACTCGAGAGGCAGATCTCTGTGAGTTCGAGGACAACCTGGTCTGCAGAGTGAGTTTCAGGACAGCCAGAGCTACACAGAGAAACACTGTTGAAAAATAATAAAGTAAGATTTGATTTTAGGTTTTAACCAACATCTGCTTTTACTGGAAGTAGACTTCCTTCCATTCTGAGTCTCTCATGTTAAAAAAAAAATGCCTTTTTTTTTTTTGTTTTTGTTTTTTGAGACAGGGATTTTCTGTGTGTAGTTCTGGCTGCTCTGGAACTCGCTTGTGTAGACCAGGCTGGGCTCCTGAGTGCTGGGGATTAAAGGTGTGTACCAACACCGAGCAGCTAATTTTTAAAATTACATCTGCCTTAGTTTGGGTTACCGTTAATATGTTAAAATACCATGATCAAAGCAACCTGAGGAGGATTAGTTTGGGTTACTGTTGATTTGTTAAAATACCATGATCAAAGCAACCTGAGGGGGAAAGGTTTATTTGGCTTACAATTTTATATCATTGTCAAAGGAAGTGAGAACAGGAACTCAAAGGATAGAAACGTGGAGGGGAGCTGATGCAGAGGCCATGGAAGAGTGCTGTATGTCTGGCTCAGCCTGCTTTCTTATGAACTCAGGACCACCAGCCCAGGATGGCACCACCCATACTGGACTGAGACCTCCCCCATCAATCACTAAGAAAATGCCCTACAGGCTTGGGACAGCCAAGTCTTATAGAGAGGCATTTTTTCAACTGAGACTCCCTCCTTTCTGATGACTCTAGCTTGTGTCAAGTTGACATAAAACTAGCCAGTACAGTGTGTGTGTGTGTACACATACATATGTGTGTACTTACGTGTGTGTACAAACTTGCAGGAATTGGTTCTCTCCTTCCACCTTGTAGGTCCTGGGAATCAAACTTAGGGCTTAGTAGGAAGTACTTTTACCCTCAGAGACCAATGGATCTCTGAACCTTGCTGACTGGCCAGTCTAGCTGAATTGGTTAGTTTGTTCTAAACTTGTTTTTATAAAGTTTTAAAGATTACTAAAGAAATAAAAATTATAAGAAATTAAACTGAAAGTTTATTATCAGAGTTTATTTAAAAGTACTGAATTTGTATTCAAGTAAATGTGCAAGCATTTAGTTAACTAGAATCACCTTGTGGAAGCTGATACAGCTTTATCGTTGTGAGCAAGAGAAGCAGCAGTTGTCTTAGTTCAGTCCTGAAAGCCCTTTCTCAGCGTCCTAATATGACACAGAATGTAGTATTTGGTATCTGTTACTGTGGTGCTCATGGAACTCAGCATTCCAGAATCCATTTTACTATCTCTAGGTATTGAATTTGGAAACCAGAATTTTTAAGATTTACATATGTTAAGTCTTAGGCAGCTTCCTGGTTGGTAAGGTTTTTGAAGGCATACCTGGTGAAGCTTCGTAAAGACAGAGTATGGGTTGATTCTTCCTGGAAAATCCTGTCCTTAGTTTGTGAATGCCTAGTTTATTTATATTTAATGGAGCATATTTATACAGTGCAGCCATACAAGTAGAAGCTGTTTATTTACCAATAAATGTCAGTTACTATTTTCTGGCACTAATTTAAATTATGGAAGACTGATTTTTTTTTTAAGTTGTAGCTCAGAAGCAGAGGTTTTTTTCCCATACTGATTAAAATTGGTGGCTGGCTTGTTTTCTTTGAAGAGTATAATTGATATTCTGTTGTTAAAATGATATGGTTAGTAATGCTCATCATTTGCTCTTACACTGTGGTCTTTGGTAAAATAACTCTGGGACCTTTTTCCTTCATGTGGAATGGTAATGAGTCTCTGCTGGAGTTCCTCGTGGATGTGGTCTTGTGTGCATCGTACTCCCTGTGTTAGGACTGGTTTCTCTCTTTGTTTTGTGTTTTTTGGTATTTATTTATTTTATTTATTTAAGATTTCTGCCTCCTCCCTGCCACCGCCTCCCAATTCCCTCCCCCTCCCCCAATCAAGTCCCCCTCCCTCATCAGCCCGAAGAGCAGTCAAGGTTCCCTGCCCTGTGGGAAGTCCAAGGACCTCCCACCTCCTTCCAGGTCTAGTAAGGTGAGCATCCAAACAGCCTAGGCTCCCACAAAGCCAGTACGTGCAATCGGATCAAAACCCTTGGTCTCCATGTCAGCCTGGTTTACTCACCAGGAAGGATTCCACCAAACTTACCTGTTGGTTTTGGAAGTCAGTAGTGATCCTTTTTGTACAAACTGTATCATTTCTTCCAATTTATTAGTTGGAGTTTTAAAGAGTTTTCTTTTATAAGTACTTTGATGGTTATTCATGTAGGAAAGATGAGGTAAACACTAGATCTTTCCTTTTATTTACTATTTTTCAGAGTAATAAAGTGGCACCCCAGCCACTTTCAAAGGTAAGTAATGAAATGTTTTTTTTATGGGGCATCTTCATGACATAATAGATAACTCTTTTAATTCCAAGATTTGTTCCAAGGTTTAACTAGGTTTTTCATTAATATCCATTTTCTGTTCCAAGATCCACTCATGTCTTTGTAGCCTTCTGTGGCCTCTGCCACTTTCTCAGTTATTTTATTTTCTGTGGTCCTGATGGTGTTGATGAATTCATGTTAGACATTTTATAGAGCCCCCTTGATATGACTTTATCTGATATGTTTCTCCCGATTAGATTGAGCTTATTTTACTGACTTTGAGAGGCAGAGGACGGAGGAGAGAAGGGAAGAGAGATGAAGAAAGAAAAAAATCTAGTGTGTAAAGAGGTACACAGTATCCTTCTGCTATTACTTTGGCAGATTTCTCCACTGGACTTGACTCTTTTATCTCCTTTTTTTCATTTTTTGGATGGGGGTCGCTAACACTAATGCACTTTGAAGAGGGCATGTATATTGAGCTTTCCCTGTTGGGGTGGGGATATGTAATCTGTGCAGTTCTTCTGTAAGTATCCTCACGTGAACTTTTCCATAAGTAAGTTTTCTCTCTTTTCTCATTTTGTAGTTTCTATATTACATATATGTGTTTATTTTATAATTTGGGTTACAGTGTGATTTTGAGTTATTTATTGTCTAAGTTGTTCCAATTTTCGAGATGACTTCCATGTTTTACTTTTTAATAGTTCCGAGACTTCAGAATGTTAAGCACATGTGATTGCTGCCCTCAGACCTAGGACTAGTTGTTTTTTCATCATGAACTTGTAGATCTTAGTAGATAATTGCTATAATGGGTAGTTCTCCTGTTTGAACTGCTCCCTGTGGACACTCATCCCATGAGATTGTTCTCCTTTGGTCTTCTAATGGATGTTTCAGACTCCTTTTGTGCCTGTTCTGTGTCAGACTTAGTTAGAATCAACCACTGATCAATGAGCCCTCAAGGAACCTTTTCTTAGGGATTAGCTTCATTGTATTGGGATTTGCTGCTACTGGATGGATTATTGCTTCCAGAATTTTCAGTGGACAAATGTATGAAAGACATTTGGGTATTCGTTCTAGAAACAGTTTCATCAATTTATACTGTTTTATAATGTTTTACTCTTTTGGCTTTTTGAGGGGCCTGCCACCCATCTCTCAAATCACACAGGAAGGCTTACTCTTAGTTATGAATGCCTGGCCTTAGCTTGGCTTGTTTATAACCAGCTTTTCTTAAATTATCCACACTACCTTTTGCCTCAGGGCTTTTATCTTTCTTACTCTGGCTGGCTGGCCGGCCGGCCCCTACTTTCCTTCTCTCCCTATTCTCTTGCTCCTCTTTCTTCTCCCAGAGTTCTCCTTCTCTTTGTACTCTCTGCCTGCTAGCCCCACCTATCCTTGCTCCTGCCTCGCTATTGGCCGTTCATCTCTTTATTGTACATCAGGTGTTTTAGACAGGCACAGTAACATAGCCTCACAGAATTAAACAAATGCAGTGGAAACAAAGGTCACACACCTGAAAATAATATTCCCTAACATTATACTATTGTTGATTTAAATGAAGATCCTAGATTTTTACTTTTTGCTTTAAAAAAATCATTGTGAAACATAAAATTCATGTGAAACATAAAATTCACCATCTTTAAGCATGTTGAGTGTTGCTGTGTGATACTGATATTTTGTATGTTCACATTGTGTTGCCATGCTTGCAGATATTTTTTCATACTGAAAATAGTTTGTTACAATGACAATTAAGATGCTACTCATTTGTTCACCTTTATCCCAGAACTCTGGAGATGGGGCAGGCAGTTCTCTATGAGTTTGAGGCCAGTCTGGTTTACATAGTTCAGGCCATCCAGGGATACAGGATCATTTCTATCATTATCCTTCCTTCTATAAATAACCAGTTTCATTTTTGTTGTAGTGTTACATTTTAGCATTTTATGAAAATAGGTATAAATACATGTATGTGTGCATATATATATATATTTCCTCATGTTTATTGATTTTTTTTTTGATATGTTTTACTCTAAACTCAGTAACAACAAACATTTGAGTTTAGGTGGGTTGGATAATCAGCAGCAGCTCAGCTGTGTGCTTCTGACTTGAGGCCTCATGAAGTTGTAGGGCTTCACCAGGGCTGTGACATCCATGTCCTTAGATACATAGTTTAGAGACTACTCCCGAAGCTGGTAACAATAGGCTTTAATTTTTGCTGGAGGCCTCAGTTCCTCATTACATGCACAATTTATGACATAAAGCAGCTGGTTTTACCGAGTGGTCCATGGGGAAGCACGTGAGCTTGACAGGGACAGAAGCTGCCTGGTCTTTTGTATCTTAGTATCAGAAGTTACATACCATCCTTTCTACCATAAAGTATTGCTCACAAGGACAGGTGAATACCAGGAGTCTGGGATGGTGGGCCCATGATTGGTTTCAGTATGACTATAAAAAGGAAGCATATTGCCTGCACTTTTTCACTTCTTGTTTGGGGGGATAGAGAAGTAAGTGGGAGACAGGGCTCTCTCTAGCCCAAGCTGGCCTAGAACTCACTGTGCAGCCTAGGCTTACCTCAAACCTGTGGCATTCTTTCTTCCAGAGTTTTTCAAGTGCTGGGGTTACTGGCAAGAGTCACCATGCCTGACTGTCTCTCTACTCTTAATCTCTCAGGGTAGAAGTAGAGAGTATCTTCACGTGTGGTGTGCAGCCCAGCACTGTGCTCTGACCTGTGCATCCAGTAGTATAATCATCTACTCTGTCATTGCTGGCTCATCTTCAGCCTTCTATAGACTATGCTGCAGTGACTAGCCTTCTGCACCTACCATTATGTTATGTGTTAAGTGAATACAGTTTTTAAAATGCCTGCCAATAACAAATATTTATTTGTAAATTTATATCGCATCCTTTAGAATTTCAGAGTTTGAATAGAGGCATTTCTATGCAAACATACCTTAATTTTAATGTTTCTTCTAAATTATTTTTTGTTGTTGCTGTTTACACATATACCAAAATGACTGAAAAAAAAAACACTGCTCTTCTAATCTGAGCAGGGGATTCTAACACTTCAGCATATTGTCAGTATAATTTCAGAGGAGTTGAAAAATGAGTTTATTGCCATTTCTTAAAGTTAAACATTTTGCTTAACCAAAGATATAAAATATATGGCATATATTTTAAAACACATCACTTAAGTGGAAACTTGACATGATTTTTAAGAGCCATTGTAAGTGTTGTTATTTCATTAACTCCTATTCTAGTTGTGGTCAGGCATGTTGACTGTATGACCTCCCTTGATAATCCCACTTAATAATAGGGCATAGCTAGATTCTTTAAAAAAAAATTATAAACTGGGAATGGTTTTGCAAGCTTATTTTTGCTCTCTCCTTTTTTATTTTTTAGATGAAATGTCAGATCTTAAATCTTGACTGAGATTTTTTCCTGTCTTCCCTTTAGTTGTGTAAATATTTAAGTATTCCTGTGCCCTGGTGACAGAAGATTCAAACAAACCAAAACTCGTATTTGTTTAAAATCCAGTTCTACTTTCTCCTTCTAGTTTAATAGTAATGACTAATGCTGTGGAAATTTTATACTGAGATAATCATAAATTTTAACAGATAAGCCGGGCGGTGGTGGTGCACGCCTTTAATCCCAGCACTCAGGAGGCAGAGGCAGGTGGATCTCTGTGAGTTCGAGGTCAGCCTGGTCTACAAGAGCTAGTTCCAGGACAGGAACCAAAAGCTACAGAGAAACCCTGTCTTGAAAATCCAAAAAACAAACAAACAAAAAAAATAACAGATAATTGAACACTTGCTTCATTTTCTTTTCTCTGCAGGTATTGGGAGAGTTGCTGCTACATCTTTAGGGAATTTAACTAACCATGGATCTGAAGATTTCCCCCTTCCCCCTGGCTGGTCTGTGGACTGGACAATGAGAGGGAGAAAGTACTACATAGATCATAACACAAACACAACTCACTGGAGTCATCCTCTTGAGCGAGAAGGGCTTCCTCCTGGATGGGAACGCGTAGAGTCATCAGAATTTGGAACCTATTATGTGGATCACACAAATAAAAGGGCTCAATACAGGCACCCCTGTGCTCCCAGGTAAAGTAGCTGCTTCATTTCTGGCTTTCTGTTTTAAGAACATCCCTTGTTAGATTTTGGTCTAACATTTTATGAAGAGATAAGCATCTTGAAGCTTGAGACTTTAAATAGTTATTTCTCAAAATTGATATTTATCCTAGGTATATTTTAGTAATGAATGATTTTAATAATTAGATTTTAAAAATAGTTTCTCTGAGAAACCTGAAACAAATGTCTTTGTGATCATATTCCAACTAGAAGAGATGCCAGATGCCTTTTGTTGTAGATACCCAGAAATTAAAGTTAATAATCACCTGTTTGTTCATCTTAAATTCTCATCAGGTAGACCCACCTCCTAGTAAGTCAGAATATACTTCAAAATTTTGACATCATCTTCCTGTTCTGACACAATTTCAACTTCTGACACAATTTCATGTTGTTTTCCTACTGAAGTAAAAGTTGGAATGGAACAGTCTAGCTTCTTAGTACATACAACCAGCAATTCTTTGGGCTGTTCTGAATGATACTTTAAGCCTTGTGCTATCTAGTATTGTAGGCAGTTGTCATGTGTGGCTATTGAGCAGTTGAAACTTGGTTAATCTAGTTGAGATTGCTGTAAGTGAAAAATAGACACTGTACTTCAAAGTACATATAAAACTGTATTAACTTAATAGTGAAGAAACAAATTTTTCACATTAATCATGTTTAAACTGCAAGAACTGAGTACTAGTGGGTAAAATGCCATAAGCACATTGATAGGTACTGCCTAGGGTCATCTGACTAATACAATTTGTTGGTTATGATGGATCATAATTTTAAGAAACATTAAATTCATGAGAATACATTTTAGAATTACCAAGGCTAATTCTAAACAGGGTTAACATTATCAGTGTATTGCTTTAAACATTTTATATTTAGTGACTCAACCTTGAAAGTATTTTTTTCCAGTGATTTACATTTGGTAGCATGTAGCCAGCTTTATTGAATGGCTTCATGAATGTTGAAGAACTGAGCCCATGGGTATGGTCTGCTGTCCCACAGTAGCAGTCTTCCAGCCAGATTTAAAAGGCCACCCTCTGTTTCTCACGCCCGATATTATTGTAACGTGTTGATGGTTTATAAAGTTTTCCAAATGATTGTCCTCTCAGAAAGTCAGCCCTTCCCAGTTCACAGGGTAGCATTAATAACTGCTGGATTATACGACAGTCTTTATACAGAACCTGTAACATAGACATCAGTCCATTGGCTCTTTGGAAAAGTCATCTGTGGTAAGAATTTATTGTCCACTTTTACAAATCAGGAGGTAGAAATAAAGTACAGTAAGGCAGTTCTCCTACATTTCATACAAATTATAGGTGATTAAAACACAGGCTGGGCATGGTCACTCACACCTTCAGTCTTGGTACTTGGGAGTTAAGGCCAGCCTGGTCTACATAGAGAGTTCTAGATAGGGCTATATATTGAGATCTTGTCTCAAAACACAGGCATGTTTGATTTCAAAGCATATGGTATCAATTACCATTTCCCTTTGGATCCACTTATTAAAAATGTTGAAGATATAATCGGTGCAATTTTCATGTTATCTTTAAAATGACAGAGTTGGAGCAATGACTCAGTCATCATGAGCACTTGCTGCTTTTTCAGAGGTCCTGAGTTTGGTTCCCAGAGCCTCTGTCAGGGTTCTGTATGGTGGCCTGTATCTCTAGCTCCAGGGTATCTGACACCCACTTCAGATCTCCACAGGCACTCCATGTGTGTGTGTATGTGTGTGTACATACACACAGAGATATAAATATAAATAATCTTAAAATAAACAGACCGTTAACCATAGTATAATCTAGACCTTATTTTAATGCCAGTTAAGCAAGCAGTGACCTTTTTTATATTCATGTCTTTTATGTTTAGAGGCAGATTCATTTGTTTTGTCTTCTTGCCTGAAATTGTCCCAGAATACTTTGCCCCTTAACAGTTCAGTCCTTAACAACTATTCCTCCCCACTCAGCTTACACAGGATGTTAGTGCTAATTGAAACATGATCCTTTTTAATTCTCTATGATTTAAAGTAGGCTCTAGGCAACTCCCAGTTGCTTTCCTAACCTGGCACAATGCCCAGTCCTGCTGCACTATATACCCTGACCTCACCTTTTCGGTTAGTAGGAAGGAGAAAACAATCCTCTTTTGTTTTGAGAAAAGCTATAGACCTTCCCAATGTATATGTTGGCAAATCACGAGTTCTTTGCAAAAATCTCTGCCTGTAAGCCTTGTATAAAGGTTAAAACTAAGACTAGCTTTTTTTCACCTTTGAAGCTGTTCTTAAAAAGAATGAATACCAGCCAGAAGAAATGTCTTAAAATAAGAAAGGTTTAACTTGGTTTATGTTGTTGTTTGTTTTTGTAGATTTTTGAGTTTTATTAAAATTTCACATGAACAAGAAATTGGAAATACAATCACATCAAAGAACAAACTATCATGGCTTTGATATATAAGCCAAATAAATTTTGTAGAGCAGACTTCAAAAATGTCTGAAATTGTAACAATGCTAATTGTACACATAGCTTATTTCCAATACAGAAAGCCTTAAGTCTGTTCAGTTTCCTTTCTGAAGACTACTAAGGCAGAGCACTAGCTTGTACCTTTATTTACAGCATACTTCATACACCTATGAAATCTGTCCTGAATCCAGAAAAGTAAAACAGTCCAAACCAAAGGTTCTGATTTAACAGATTGTTTCAAAGCTAAAATGAAGCCTGAACAATAAAAGCATAATAACCCGGGGGAGGGGGAGGGAAATGGGAGGCGGTGGCGGGGAGGAGGCAGAAATCCTCAATAAATAAATAAATTAAAATTAAAAAAAAAAGCATAATAACCCCACAGTAAGGGAACTCTGCGGGCCCAATAATGTCCAAGAACATTTATGGAAAGAAGAAAAATAAAAAGCCTGGAGTATGTACACAATAATGATTTCTTCACCTGAGTACAAATGGCAGCAAACTTCAAGATGGAACAGTTAAGCCAATTTTGTTTTGAAGAATATAGATCTAGAGCCAATCCTGCCAGTATCCTTTGGAGCTCTCACTTGTCCATTTCCACTGTTGCCTCTAAATATCCTGATAAAATTCTCGGTCGTCATTATTGTAACCATAGTTAACATAATAGTTGCCACCTTGCTGAGCTGCTGATCTATAGGTTAGGACACCTAGAGTCAGGCTGGTTGTATCCATCTCCTTTTTTCTTGCCTCCTACATTGCCCCCTTAGTTTCTGAGTCCCACAAGGACCATGGCCTCTCTGCTGTTCCACACGACCCCCTTTGCCACTTCTTGAGTCTCTTGGTGGTCATAAATATGCCCCTTGTTGTTTTTTAGTCTTTTACTCCTTGGGGGCCCACCATCCAGCTTCCAGATAATCACAGAGACGTATTACTTAGAACTGCCCAGCCTTAGGTTGACTTCTTTGTAGCCAACTTTCTTAATGTAAATTATCCCATCTACCTTTTGCCTCTGGGCTTTTGTCTTTCTCTATTTCTGTATTTCTTTTACTTCTTACTCCACGGCTGGCTATGTAGCTGGCCCCTGAAGTCCTCCTTTCCTCCTTTCTTGCTTTCTATCTTCTCTCCCCAGATCTCTCCTTCTATTTATTCTGCCTGCCAGCCCTACCTATCCTTTTTCCTGCCTCGCTATTGGCTGTTAAGGTCTTTATTAGACCAATCAGGTGTTTCAGACAGGCAAAGTAACACAGCTTCACGAAGTTAAACAAATGCAGCATATCTTTGCATTTCACAGCATAAACAAATGTAACACATCTTAAAATAATATTCCACAACACCCACTCCCCATGAATGGCTAGTTCTACCTCATAGACACTATGCTCCTGGTAACACCTCACCCTCTCCCTCCTCCTCTTCCTCTCACTGCATAACCATCATCATAGCCGTAGTGTAGGGATCTTTGTACCCTCCACAATAGCTGTGATAATCATAACCACAGTAATCATTGCAGTAGCTTTCATACTGTCGTATGAAAGGATAGATATGGAGGGTAGTCATATCTGCCTCTCCCCCCACCATGGCCTCAGCATCTTATTTGGAGTAATCGTCATACGTAGCACTTCTGCAGACCTAGCAGCTTGGCACTCTTTCCTGTTCTTCTCTGGTGGCTTAGCTGAGACGTTTCAATCCTTCCCTTCTGCTTCTTTTCCATTCACTTCAATCAGAGCCTCAAGAGTAGCTCTTCTGTTTTCAAAATGAAGAAAATGCATAATCTTTGACTTCTTCACTCCAGCTTTCCAAACTCAGAAAAATGACTTTTCCAATATTTCTTCCGTCTTCGTAGTAACCAAGTTTTCACAAATAAAACTTCACATTAGCCATGACGTTTGAATCTGGTTCTTCCACAGGGTCAGCCCATTCAGCTGTGATTTAGTCAATGTCCTATTGCTGTGAAGAGAATATTACCCAGCCTTAATTGGGGCTATCTTACAGTCCCGAGGTTTAGTCCGTTGTCATCATGTTGGGAAGCATAGTGGCAGTCAGACGCAGACAGGGTGCTGGAGATGTTGCTAGCTGAGAGTTCTACATCTGGATCAGCAGGCAGGAGGAAGAGAGACACTGGACTTGTCCTCCTACTGACACACTTCCTCCATCAAAGCCACACCTACTCCAACAAGGCCACACCTCCTATAGTGCCACTTCCTGGTGGGACCAAGCACTCAAATCTGTAAGTCTGTGGAGGCCATACTTATTCAAAACCACCACAGATTGCTAACTCCATTTCCCCATAGTTTTACTTTTCCACTCATGGGTCATTGTTTGGCTTATGCTGCTGACTTGTGATCTTCAGGTTGATGATAGAGAATAATGTCTACCAAACTCTCTGTAAAACCTGTGACTTTACTAAACTCTTCCAGAATGTTTTCTTTAGTCTTACTCTCTTTGGAAAGTCTGTTGTTTGCCACAGAAATGCACACTCCCAGGTGTTTGCCAGGACAAATTTCATAGCTCTCACACAGTTTTAACTGCTGCTGGGGCAGCTTCCTTCCCCAGAAGGTGAGAGATGCATATCCTCTGTCCTGACCAGAGTGGGTCCATCATGAGACAGAACCAGATAGATCTATAGATCCCAGATGGGACCAGCCTTCTTACAAAGGGATACCAACTCATCCACACACAAGTCTCCTGGATTTTACCTATGAAGACCTCTGTTTCAATTCCATGTTGCACACCTGAGTACACACTGTCCGGTGGGGGACCACCATACTTCCTCTGTCCTGTGGTTACATCCAGAGTATAACCATCTTCTCAAGCAAGGCTTCATCAGACCCCTTTGTGGACTCTTGCACCTTGTCCTGTTTCTCTCTTTGCTTTAGGTCTTCATAACTCCACATAAAAATGCACCTTTGTATAAAATGGTGAGAGAAGACTTTTGCTTTGGGCTTATGCCACAGAAAATCGTTGTCCCCTGAACATGAGATAGTGCATCCTTGGACTACTGTAGTCTAGACAGCGCCTTCTTCATTAAGCAGGAGCATAGGTTGCTCTTTTGTCCAGATCAACCTATGCTGCCAGCCCTGGCTGAAACATTTCATCAAGCCTTTCTGCCATCTTCTGCGGGAGGCCTGCGTCTATGAGTGTCTTGTAGTGTTCTATGTGAGCTACACTGGAAGTATTCATGTGTTCTTCCTCTTTGAACTAGTCTGCCTGGTTAGCTATTAAGTGTCCTTCCTTCATATCTTAGCTCAAAGCATATAGTATGAGGATGGGTTGGGAGGCATCCCCATACATTGGCACCTTGCTTGGTCTCTTGGCTCAGGTAACCCTGGGATTGGCACCCAACCCTCAGCCTACCCCACCTCCTTGGGAGCAGCCTAGTTCTCAACACATCCCATTCGTGTATAGGTCAAGTCTGACTGCCAACCAAAGGAGAAGTGCTAGAGTTGGGAATGCAGAGAGCGACCGGGTGGGGGCGGGGACAGGAGGATCTCTGGGCCAAAGGGCCAGGCGTCAGAAGGGCTGAGGAATAAGCAAGGGAGAGAAGGCACCTGGGTGGGAACCAGGCCCAGGGGAGCTGTCTCTGGCCCATCCCTATCCACCCCACTCCCCTTAACTTGGGTGTTTATCTATCACTAATAGCATATCAGCTTCCAAAAGATGGAGTGTATGTCCATACAGTATAGTTAAAAAATCACTCAGACCCTTTTCATAGAAAGTTCTGTTAGGGGAGGAAGATTCTGATTTGGCCAAAAAGCACATTAAAAAGCCTTAAAAGCTGTATAGTCATCATAATTTCTGGCCTAGGTGAAGGGCTTCTGTTTTAATAAATGTCAATTCTTTCTTTTCAGCGTCCCTCGGTATGATCAGCCTCCTCCTATCACATACCAGCCGCAGCAAACTGAAAGAAATCAGTCCCTCCTGGTCCCTGCAAATCCTTACCATACTGCAGAAATTCCTGACTGGCTTCAGGTTTATGCCCGAGCCCCAGTGAAGTAAGTGAGCACATAGCACCAGTGTCTTTGGGGTCTCTTAACAGGCTTAAGAAGTACATGCCTGGGGTTGGAGAGATGGCTCAGAGGTTAAGAGCATTGCCTGCTCTACCAAAGGTCCTGAGTTCAATTCCCAGCAACCTCATGGTGGCTCGCAACCATCTGTAATGGGGTCTGGTGCCCTCTTCTGGCCTGCAGGCATAGACACAGACAGAATATTGTATACATAATAAATAAGTAATTTTTTTTTTTTAAAAAAAGTACATGCTTAGCTGGGCAGTGGTGGTGCAGACCTGTAATCCCAGTTCTTGGGAGGCAGAGGCAGGTGGACCTCTGAGTTTGGGGCCAGTGGGGTCTACATAGTGAGTTCTAAGACAGCCAGGGCTACACAGAGAAACCCTGTCTTGGGTGGGGGGGAGGTAAAGAAGTATCATGCTTTTCTTATAATATTGGACTTTTATGTAACATTTAAGAAAGGATATCAGAGCTTACAAAGTTTGACTCTTTGATTAGAAGTAAGAATTCTTCAGAGATGTCTGAATCCTCATTACTTTGTGTCCAGACCTCCGGTGATGGATACATAAGAATACTAAATGCAGACAAGTTTAATATTTGTTGTTTTTACATTTTTATAAGATTAACATGTAAGCTGATGTAGTATTTATATCCCCCCCCCCAAAAAAAAAAGCAAGGTAAGAGCTTGGCTTACTGATGAAACAAAGCAGAACACTCTTGGAGATTAAGTTCTTTGTTAGGAATTCCGAGTTTATTTCAGGGATATTATAAGTAAATTAAACTACCTGAATGACAGCAGTTCTGGGAAATGCTTGAGCTGTAACTGCTTCTTCGTGCAACTCAGTTCCTGTTCACAAGGAGTTAGGTTGCCCAGGTTTCTGCAAAGAAATGAGTCTAAATTAGTTAAGTTTCCAGTCTTCCAGGGCCAGCGTGGAAGTGGAGGTCCAGCGAAGCTGTCCTGAGGCTCTGCTGGGCTTCCTGCTGCGCACCCAGGACGGCTGCTTCAGTCACTACTCAGTATCTTTTTTTTTGAAGCCATATATATTTTTATATTAGATAGTCCTTTTGGAATAAAATGGCAAATGTACCCATTAGATATGATTATAGGTAATTATTGAAAATAAACCTAGAGTTTGTAATTAATGCTTGCTTTTGTCTGCCCTGCAGTGATGAGATATGACTTGGTAACATAGGTACATGACTTTCTGTGTTTACATTCCTCTAAGCATGGACATTCACTCTGAAAACTGAAATAGGATGTGGATTTTGGAAATTACAGAACCATTATAGTTTGCAGTTGATATTAATGGTTGCCCAGGTCTAATATTAAAATTGATTCTTAAAACAGATGGGCAATCTTTAACCTAAAGTAATATTTAACAGCTTTTTCCCCTTCCTTAAAAATAATAGTGTATTTGGAGCTGGAGAGAGGGCTCAGCTGTTAAGGCCACGGGCTGCTCTTGCAGAGGACCCAGGTTCAATTCCCAGCACCCACACGGCCACTCTCCACTGTCTGAAATTCCAGTTCCAGGGGATCCAGTGCCCTTTTTTGGCTTTTGTGGGCACCAAGCATGCATGTGGTGCACAGACACATCGTGTGGGCAAAAACACCCATACACATAAAAATAAATCTCAAGTTAAAAAAAGTTCTCAAATTTTAAAAAAAATGTGTACTGAGGTGTTGTGGGAGCTGCGGGCCTACTTTTCATCCCACCCGGCTCCCGCACGGCTAGCTTTACACCAGAAATAACAACACACAAACTGTATTCTTTTAAACACTGCTTGCCCCATTATATCTAGCCTCTTCTCAGCTAACTCTCCCACCTGGACTAGCCCATTTCTAATAATGTGTGTAGCACTGAGGTGCGCTTACTGGGAAGATTCTAGCCTATGTCCACCCTGGGTTGGAGCCTCATCGCGTCTGCTCAGGAGAGGGGAGCATGGCGTCTGAGCTCACTTCCTCTTCCTCCTAGCATTCTGTTCTGTTTACTCCACCCACCTATGTTCTAACCTATCAGGGCAAGCAGTTTCTTTATTGATTAACCAATGAAATCAAGAGATATGACGCTCCCACATCATTTCCCCTTTTTCTGTTTAAACAAAAAAAAAGAAGGCTTTAACTTTAACATAGCAAAGAGAGAGGGCAGTTAAGAGTGCTTGCTGCTTTTGCAGAGAACCCTGGTTCAGTTCTCAGGAACCATATAATAACTTAAAAACTGTCTAAACTCCAGTTCCAGGACATCTAATGTCTTCTCTGGCTTTCTTGGGCACCAGGCCTGCACACAGTGCACTTACATGCATGCAGGCAAGGCATTCATACACAGAAAAATGTAAATTCATTTTAAAAAGAGAGGGAAGTGGAAAGGAGTGTATTTAGAGCCATGTGCAGTAGCATGCTCCTGTGTTCCCAGCCACTGAGGAGGGTGAGGCAGGAGGGTACCCTAGCCCAGGAGGTCAAGGTCAGCATAGGTCCCCGGCTCAAAACGAAAGAAACAAAGTATCTGAATGGCAAGTTTTACTAACTCATATTTTTTAAATAAAAGTTAGTTTTACTTATAATACAACTGTCTACAAAAAGTACCAGTTTATTGTTGTAAATGTACATATATTATGTTATGAACACTGTTTTATGACAGATATGACCACATTTTGAAGTGGGAGCTCTTCCAGCTGGCTGACCTGGACACATACCAGGGAATGCTGAAGTTACTCTTCATGAAGGAACTGGAGCAGATTGTTAAGATGTACGAGGCCTACAGACAGGCTCTTCTCACTGAGTTGGAAAACCGCAAGCAGAGACAGCAGTGGTATGCCCAGCAGCATGGCAAGAAGTTTTTAAGTTAACTTTATCACATCCAAGTTTTGTAAGAGCTTTAACATATTTTCAGATAAGTGACTGCAAACAACTACTTTAGTTAATAAAGGCAACTTACTCTTTGGAATTATAAAATTCTAGTTTTACATATATTTTGTTACCAAAATTTTTCTTTTATTGAACCAAAAAAGTCTTATTTAAAGAGCTGATATGGTATACACTTCCAAATGCTGTCTATTAAGAAGCTGCTTTGGTAGTCTTGAAAAGGAGTGCAGGAAGAAAACAGCATCATAACCAGGCGCTGGCAAACAGTCACTCTTCTGACGGAATACACCCTTCTTGTGCAGAAAAAGGAAGAGGGTGAGAACTTAATTGTGGTGTGAAGTACTTTCTGGAATAAGGTGGATCGGCTATTCCCATGGGTGTGCTGGGACCTGTATTGTGATGGACTTGTATACAAAGTATGTGGTCATCTCCTCCCCCTCTTCCCTAATGTAAGGGGCACTTTTGCAGCGGGCAATAGAGCCTTTCAGCAATACGTTGAACACAAAGCCTTAGCC
Organism: Microtus ochrogaster; assembly: GCF_000317375.1. NCBI lineage: Eukaryota > Metazoa > Chordata > Mammalia > Rodentia > Cricetidae > Microtus > Microtus ochrogaster. Next base: position 8,222,861 of record NC_022009.1, on the reverse strand, counting down.
TGTGTGGGGAAGGTTGTGCAACTGTTACTAATACTGCTTCTTTCCTTTGAGCCAGAGCACAGAACTCCAGTTAGCAAGGCTCCGGTGAGACAACACAGGCTTCCTGACCACATAGCACGCTGCCTGCACCAGGCTGGGCTAAGTTGCCAAAAATGACAATCAGGGATCCAGTAAGAACTCTTGGTCACTTGTAAGTTTTATATTGTCTTTTCTATCTTAGAGAAGTATTTGTCATAAAGGTTTAGAAACAGGCCATTCTTCCCCATTTTTCTTGCCTTTGGCTTATACTTGTTTATAATTAGTGCCAAACACTTGATTAAGATAAATTTATGGACCTTCCAGCTGTTAATCTAGAATTCTGTGAGTTTCCTAGCTCTTCAGTTGTTCTTACAATTGTTGTGAATATGTATATATTTTAGTTTTCCTAAATTTAAGCACTCCTTGTTAGAAGTGAGTTTGAATTATTGATAAAATTTTGTGTTTGATTTTATATAACAAGTTATTAAATATATTTTTGTGGAAACCGTCTGGTCCTTGAGTCCATAATTTGGTGTTTTAGAGTCAGTACGATGTTTGATGCTTTTCTGTTCAGTAGGCCCAGTAGCCAAGGAAGCCTACAGTGAAGGGAGGTTGAAGTGTGACTGGTGGGAAAGGGAGTTTACTGAGCGTAAGGCCGGGTGTCTCTAAAGGACGGACTCACAGCTTATGAACTGCTTGTCTCTCCTGTCCCTATGACTTTTTGTTCACCATTACTGACACAGTTAATGCCTGTTTGAGGGTTCCCAGATCCGTAAGAAGCATTACCTTTCTTCCGTTTTGAAAACCTTTTTGTTCTCAAGACAGGGTTTCTCTGTGTGTTCCTGGCTGTCCTGGAACTCATGGTGTAGACCAGGCTGGCCTTGAGTTCACAGAGATCCACTTGCCTCTGCCACCCATGTGCTGAGATTAAAGGTGTGTGCCACCATGACTCACCTCCCACCTCATTTTTTATTTTCCTCTAAGGGGTCTGATTTACTTAATAAAACTCCATAAAGACTTCAGTCATAAGAAATAAATTATAGACTCACGGTTTCCATGACCTGGAAGGATGCTGCAGACAGCAGCACATGCATGTAAGCTCAGGACTTGGGGAGGGAGGCAGAATGATCACAGTTAAAGGCTGGCCTGAGCTGCATGGCAGAACTGTGTCTAAAAATAGAAAACAATAAAATGAAACTTTTAAACCAAGTCACAGGAAAGAACCTAACAAGATTAGCTCATGTTTCTTAAGTTTAAAATGGTATCAGAAATAGTGTATGGTCATGCCATCCTAAACACCTACACTTCTCACGAAGTGTTATCAGAAAGAAAACGTATCTTGAATTAAAGTGGAGAGAGCCCTTCAAGCCACATCAGCACCCCCAATAGTTCTAGAGTCAGTAAGCATTTGTTTTACTGTTAGGAACCAGAGTAAAGTTTAATAGTTGGCATATTAAAAGAATAAACCTATGAAGAATACATTTCTGATGTACAAATGAAAAAACAGACAGAGCAGGGAAACTCAAACACATACAAAACAATGTTTGTGCATTTTTGATCAAGAGGTTTACATTCTATATTAAATCATAAATATAAAAGAAACAATGTATAGTTTTTGGTTAAGCAACTTTAAGCTCTTAAATATATTTCAAGATAAGAGCCTCTGGTATGTATAAGATTATATAGATTAAATCAAGCCTGCTGAGTTATGCTGTACTTTAACAAATAGCTATGCAAAATAACTAAAATTTTCTATAGAAATTAAATGAGCATATCCAAACCTGGAGTGCTCTCACGCAATACTTAATTATAACCCAGAGCAGAACTTAGTAAAGTCAAGCAAAACACTTCTACTGCCCCCAGATTTACAAATACCTGAAATGATAACAGCATATTTTAAGAAAAAAAATCAGGAAACTGTACGTATTAACAAATAACCATGCATACATACATCCGCTTATCAGTCACTGGAGTAAAGGATTGAACCGTCGGAGTCCTCGGGTGTGTGGCTTTCATTCTGCTCAGAAAAAAGCACTTTGCATGTTTGCATGGAAACAGACTTTGATAGCTAAGTGGCAAGTGGTCATGCACTGAAATCGACTTAGATTTTCTTCTTTTCTGGTTGCTCAGTGGGCTCTGACTTTGGTGCAGGAAAAGCTTGGTGATACAGGTGTCTGTGGGTTGCTGCTGCACTGTAGAGCTTGTAGAGAGCCTGGGAGGTAAGAATCAGGGTTGCAAAACAGTGAGCACACAGGTATACCTTCCCCCTCCCCCTATAGTACTATATCAAATTCAGCATTTTTGTATATGGTGTGCATGTATGCGTATGTGTGCACAGGTATGGCTGGAGGCCAGAAGTTGTTGGGTGTCTTACTCTCTCCACATTGTATATGAGGCAGGGTCTCTCAGCAGTTTGGTCAGTCTAGCCAGCAAGCTTGCCCAGAGAATTCCTTCTCTACCTTCTAAGCATAGGGATTATAGGTGGGCCACCACATCCACCTGATACTCAAAGTGGTTATTGGAGACTTGAACTCAGGTTCTTACCCTCGGGTGGCAAATGGTTTACCCACTGAGCCATCTTCTCAGACCTGAACTGATATTCTTTATATCATCCTCTATCAAACACAGACCTAGGGAGGGCTGGAGAGATGGCTCAGCAGGTTAGAGCACTGGTTCTTCTTCCAGAGGACTTGGGGTCAAGTCCCAGTATCCACATGGTGGTTCACAACTACCTGTAACTCCAGTCCTAAGGGACCTAACGCCCTCTTCTGGCTTCCACTGTTACTGCATGCATATTGTATACAGACGTCCATGCAGCTGAAACACTCACACTGACCAACAACTAATATCTTAAAATGTATTTTCAGTTCCCTGGCGTGTGTTACTGGTTGAGCTTCCCAAGTTTTTACTCTCTGACGGCACTTCCTTTATCTTAAACATCTCTTAGCATACTGTCTCCCAGCCCAATCGTTTTCCATGTCCCAGGGACTTGTGGACATCTCATTGTGAATATTGTCAGTTTTACACAACTTAGACTTGTAATTTCCGTTGTGAATCTATTTTTTGGAATGGGCTGCTTTTCCATTCTTTGTGTGCCGGGTCAGCTGAAGAGGTATTGTTCCTTCCCCAAGCTGGGCTCCCCTGTTTACTCCTTTACTCCAGAGACTGATAAGCAGATGTATGTATGCATGGTATTTGTTAATATGTGCAGTTTCCTGATTTTTGTCTTTAATATGCTGTTATCTCAGGTGTTTTTAAATCTGAGGTCAGTAGATGTGTTTTTGCTGGACTTGACTAAGTTATAGTAAGGGTTATAATTAAATACTGTGTGCTGTCACTCCAGGTTTGGGTATGTTCGTTTAATTGGGATACATGTTCTCCTGCTGTATTTCCTGCTGCACAGAACCTTGTTCAGAAACACCGCTTCAGAATGCCTTCCCTCACTGAAATGACTTCTGGTTATTCCTTGTATTATTTTAGTGAATTAAAAGAATGTTAGGGTTTTTCTTGAGATTTGGTTTCACTATGTGATCCACATTAGCTTCAAATTTATTTTCCTCCTTCCCCGCCCCACTGAGTGCTGGGATTGTGGACATATGTCACCGTACCCAGCAATCATATTTTTCCATGTTGCACATTTTTGGGTAGTCTAAGAATCAGTTTTTCCTCTTAACTAGGGTGTAAGAGCTCTCCCTCTGACTGTCACAAACTGAACACTCAATTCTGACTCACTCCCTCTTGAGTCTGTAGTTTAATATTTTTAAGAACTGGGTAAAAGCTTAATATTTAGCTATCCTCAAGAAGTTTTTCATTTGTGATTCTATATAGCTGTTTTCCTTTTAAAAAGATTTATTAATGTATCTTATGTATATGATACTTTGTTTTCATGTATCAAAAATGTCATATGTATCATATGTATCATAAATATTAGAAGAGGGCACTGGATCCCATGAAGTACAGTTACAGACAATTGTGACCTGCTATGTGGGTGCTGGGAATTGAACTCAGGACCTCTGGAAGAGCAGCCCCTGCTCTTAGCCACTGAACCATCTCTCTGGCCCCTATAGCTAGCCCATCCTTGTTCTGATACGTTCTGCTCCTGGTATACTTAATTCCAGTTTTCTTCAAGTATTAGGTTCCCCCACCCAAAGTTTTATGCACAAAGTTGAAATTTGTTTTGTCTAGTGAGTTTAGTTTGCTTTTTACATAAAGTAGCTGTTATTGACTTTAAAATATTAAATGTTCCATTGGGATTTGATTAAAGGACCTAATTCACTCATATAGTCAAGGGAGAAACTGAGGAATTAAGATTAGCTTTGAAAAAAAAATAACAGTTCTGTAGACATCATTTTTCTTAGTGTAATTGTTTCTGGAAACACAGTTTCTTATTCATACATACATGGAAAGGAGAAAGGAATGCTGGTTCACAGGCCAGGTTTGAGATGTGCAAAGAAAGCATGGTTGCATCCTGTGATGGAACCTTCTTAAAGTAGTCTGAGTAGCTGTCAGCTCAAAGCCAAAGTCCTTAAGGTGGCAGCTGCATCTAAAACACCCTCTGTGGTGGCATTACTCAGATTGCAGACCTGCTGGCTTCACCGTAGAAGAGCAAGGGAAACAATGATGATCAGTCTTTATGTTCAGCCTTACGGGTTTTGGAATCCCTATGGAAACATCTCTGGGTATTTCTATGAAGTTGTTTCCAGAATGATTAACTGAGCAGAGAAGACCCATCCTCAGTGTGGGCAAGGCCATGTATCCCATGGGCTCTGATCCCAGAGGGAATAAAAAAGAAAGATGCTTAGCCCCAGCATCCACCTCTCTCTGCCCCCTGCCTGCAGCTGCCTCGTGCTTCTGCCACCATGCCTTCTCTGCTGCCATCTCCTCTTAAACTGAGCCAACTAAACCTTTGTTCCTGTGTATTTCCTTTTGTCCAGTATTTGACCACAATGGGGAAATTAAATATGCAATATTAGAGCTTAAAACATGAAATTTTCTACATTGGAACTAAATCAAGTACTCTTTAATGACACTTCTATGCAAATTAAATACAACAAAATATTTGGGACATGTTTAACATTCATACAAACATTTTAGAGAAGTATTTTCAAAGATATTCTATAATATCTAGTCAGTTATAAAGTAGGAATATTACATTTACAAATATGTTTTAATTAAAAAATGTTAACTTACCTCATTTGTGCTTCCCTGTGGCAGAGGCAATTTTAAAAGAAAGAAAAGTATTATATCTTGCTTAATAACATAATTTTCTACTTCATTTGCAATACCAATTGTGAGCATTAAGAACAAATTCTTCTGAAGATTTTTCAGTTTAGATTCCGCATTTTATCAAAATATTTTAAAGAAGCCAATTCTATATTTCCGATAGGTTTTAACATTGTGTTCTAACAGGATTTTGAGGTTTACACAGATAACCTGTCTTTAGCCTTGAGAGACTTTGAGATAATGAGCAGCTGGGGCCCCAGAGGCGCTGCATTCATTCCATGTGCTCTTATCAGTTTATTTCAGCTTGATTGAAGGCACACAGCTCAGTAGTTACCATTCTATTGCAGAGAAGTGTGCTCTTCATGCTGGGGCTGGGGGCTGTGCCACTATTAGCTACCTCTAGACCACAAATGTTCAAAGGCTTAAAGTATTAAAATGTCTACTAAACAGTTGTGTAGGACATACTGTAGTTGTTCATATCTTGCCGTGTTGTAAAGTTTTAAAGAATAGGCCCAGGTCATGTTCACTTGTGTATTTCTGATACTGAATGAAACACTTATCTGAGGAAAATGAAAAGAACTCTTACCTGGTCCCACAAGGCTGCAGCTACCTGGTCGATTACAGCACCCAGCTCTCGGTACTCTCCAGAGTAGCGGATGTACGCCCAGGTGCACAGGGTGATGAGGGTCAGGCCCATGATCATGTTGCACAGACTGGCTATGATGTCCAGCCCAATGAACCCAGTCACACCAGCAATCACATACGTGATAAAGATGACAACGAACAGTGTGGCTGGGGTGCGAGCTGCATGGAAGATATTTTTGCTGTCATTGTGCTTGATGTACTGGATGTAAAGTTCATCTATCTCGCTCTCCAGCTGCTGCAGGTACCGCCGGCTGAACTCCTCACCACCCATCTTCTTCACCCCTCGGAATAACTTCACAGATTCCTCTTTCAGCTGCAGGTGCTTGCTCTGCAGGTCGTTAGGGGCCAGAAATGGTTTGTCACCACCACAAATCTGTCAGAGAGAGAAGTGTTTGTTTATGTAGTAGGGAGTATATGATCAACTGTACCCAAATTTTTCACAAGTAGGTGACTTTGTTAGAGCACACTGGAATTGCTGCATAGGAATGATGAATTGAGTGACAGACTACATTCCCAGACAGTGTGAGCGACCTGCAGTCGCATAGACAATTACATGCACTACAGAATCCGGACTGTCCATCGTTACTTTAGAGTCCATTTCTACTTATTAGAAGTTCACTGTAATACAGTATTCTATTATACTAACTACAGTCTCTTACTTCTTGCGTTTATGTTTTTGTGTCAGAAAGACAAGTTGAGTGAGTGACCTAAAACATCTAGGTTTATCTAAGTACACAGTGATGCTTGCATGACAAAATTACTTGATGCATTTCTCAAAATACAATCTGTCAAGCGCCAGGAAGAAGGCTGCGTATGTGTTGCTGGTTCAAATGGCTCCATATCCCTGAGGCATAACTTTGAAAGGTGGTGGTGGGATGGCTTAGATAGGGGTTTTGTTGTTGTTTTGCTTTGGGGTTTTTTTGTTGTTTGTTGTTTTTCGAGACAGGGTTTCTCTGTGTACCCCATGAGCTCACTTTGTAGACCAAGCTGGCCTCGAACTCAGAGTTCCACGTGCCTCTGCCTCCCAAGTGGCTGGGATTAAAGATGTGTGTCACCACCACCCAGCTAATAAAATCATTCTTAATCTTAATCTGTCTGTCTGTCTGTCTCTACACACTATTGTAGTACTGGCACAGAACGTGCTCTGTAGACAGGTTGACCTCAAATTCACAATGATCCACCTACTTCTGTGTCCTGTTGCTGGGGTTAAAGGTGTACCACCATGCCCAGCCCCTCTCTTTTAAGATGCAGCAAATAGTATCTATGACTTAACCAAGTTCTTTAAGATAAAAAAGACATGACCCAACATAATTGTCAACTCCTTGTTAACAGAATGAAAACAAAGCTGAGAAAACTGCTTATATTGCACTTCTTCTAGAAGTCAAATGATACTGAAGTTATTTGACCAATGAAATTTAATTTAAAATAATCAGTACTATAAAGCTCTTGAACAGGGCTGGAGAGATGGCTCAGAGGTTAAGAGCACTGGCTGCTCCTCCAAAGGTTCAATTTCCAGCAACCACATGGTGGCTCACAACCATCCATAATGAGATCTAGTTCCCTCTTCTGGCGTCCAAGCATACATATTTTCCTTAGCAGTTTCACAGTTTTCTTTGAGCAGAGCCAACTGGATGTTTTCTTAGAGTACAAAGAAGTACACAGTATGCTCTTCAACTACATTTTCAAGTTTTTAGAAAGAAGGCAGGCTGGGGAGATGGTAGGAGTGATTGCGTGTGCAAGGATGAGGACCTGAGCTCAAATCCCAACACCACATAAAACAGCGGGGCACAGCTGCACACACCCGTACTCCAGCATGGAGGGATGGAAGCAGGAAGGTCCTATAAGCTCACTGGCCAGCCAGCTTAGCTTCTGGTTCCCTGTGAAACCCTCTCTTAAAGGAGTAAGGTAGGGAGCACTAGAGGAAAGTACTTAACAGCTTCCACTGGCCTTCATGTGCATGTGCGCACCTCCCACCCCCCCCCACGCACATACAAAGTTACAAAGCAATTTTCAGCTAACCATGTCCTTAACTTTGGCTATAGTTTTAGTATTGATAATACATCTAATTATCCTTTATATACCATATTTCTCTTGATTGCTAAGATTCCATCAATTTTAGATGAACTTTGATCTTACAACTTTTAGGGGAAAATGATACTTATATTAGTTGAAACTAAATCAAGGAAATATACTATATAAAATATTGGAGGCTTGGTTTTTATTTTACAAGTTTTAAGTGAAATAATAGACTGCAGAATTACATGTGCACAGCAGAGAGAGTAGTATATATTACTTTTAGCCACTGAGTCTTCCACTGGGATGTTCTGGCCAAATAAAACATGAATATTTTTGTTAGTAGAGAACTAATTTTTAAATGCCTCTAAAACTGCATTGTGTGTACCTTTTTCTTTTGAAACATGGTTTCATTTCACTGTACCCCAGGCTAGAATTAAACTCATTACAGGCCAGGTTGTCTTCACTTTCGTGGCAATTCTTCTGCCTCAACTTCCATGCCCACTATGTAATGTTCTGTTTGTAAAGTACCTTAGGAACACAGGACATGTGATGTGTGCATACTGAGCTAAGTGACATTAAAGTCACCTCTTTGCACATGCGCACGGTGTGATGTGACATTAGAGAATGGGTTCTAAGAAGAAATACTGTTTATTGTTTTAAAATCCTGAATTCTTACCTCCTCCATCTTCTTGTTGTACGTGTCCTTGGCAGTTGCAACAGCTGCTAAATTGTTAGCTTCTGCTGTGGCCTTGGGACAAAGTGCACACTTTAATGTAAAGTGGAGTCATCTGTATCAGAGCATCACATGCAGGAAATGCTCCAGGCCATCTATCAAGGAACCCGGAGTGTTTCTACCACACGTTCACATCATCATTACAACCTCTTAAGATGTACACAGCCTACGTTTGTACTCAGTAAGCCACAATGCTCCAGTGAATGTCCATTTGGACATGACAGCGGTGGGAGCACTACATCAGCCAGGACAGGGAGCCACAATGCTGCAGTGAATGTCCATTTAGGCATGACAGCGGTGGGAGCACTACA
>NC_022009.1:8210867-8213731 GCF_000317375.1 Microtus ochrogaster | reverse complement strand
CATGACAGCGGTGGGAGCACTGCATAGCCAGGACAGGGAGAGTGGGTTCCTAAACAGACTTGGTACAAAGTGGATCTCCACCCAAGTAAAGCTGTTGTGTGGTGTGGAACATTCAGATGGACACATGGGTAGGGTAGGCAAGTGATCTTCAATCTTCAGGTGATGCTCTGAAACCTCATTACCCCCGATGGATACACACCTGTAGCATGGACTTGGGATGCGGTAACTCTTCACCTTGATAGATCTTTATGTATGCCTGAAGCAAAACAAAGGAAAAGAGCATTTCATCCAACATTTCTCTTCTTATGTTAACTTGAATTTTAGGGTCTTGACAATTAAAAAATATGTATTTTCAGGAACTATTCTTTCTTTTTTTGCCTTTTTTTGCTATTCCCTCTTTCTGTGATGCTCTTTCCATACACAGCCATATGCCAATGCTGCCCTTCAGAAAGGTTCAATTCATCTCCCTTAAAAGCTTTCTTGGATCCCTCTGCTGGAGTAGCCTCCCTTTTCTGTGAGTCTGTGTCCTGGTTTTATCATAGGCTGCATGGACCTGATCTGCACAGGGATCATGAATCCAAACAGTGTGCTTATCTACAGGGTTAGACTAGAAATTCAGATACACCATTGTGAAATGAAGGAAAAAAGATCACACAAAAAGGCATTTTAGATGTTAAAATATCAATTTTAAAAGCTGAAATTTAATCTTGAAGCACTTGACAAATCAGGTTAATTTCTTCATTAAATATTTATGTTGGACGGCCGGGCGATGGTGGCGCACGCCTTTAATCCCAGCACTCGGGAGGCAGAGGCAGGTGGATCTCTGTGAGTTCGAGACCGCCTGGTCTACAGAGCTAGTGCCAGGACAGGCTCCAAAGCCACAGAGAAACCCTGTCTCGAAAAACCAAAAAAAAAAAAAATATATTTATGTTGGCAAAGTGCATTAGTGTTATTAAAGTTAAGAGGTAAATACAGATTTAAAGTAATTCTACTAAAATTGCCTTTGGTGCAGAGAGCAGTTTGGAAGAGTTCTTTCTCAGGAAGAGAATATAGTTGCTTTTGGATAATCTTAAAGGTGAAATTCAGTATGGGGGGGGCCTCTGGAAAGCACTCCGATAAAGGTTGGTTCAACTCTCTTATACATTTTTATTTCAAAGTTTAGTTCCCTCAAGTTAAAAACAAATGGTAAATTTACTACCAAGAAGATTTTGTTTCCTCAGACAGCTGATTCTCTAGGTGCGTCATGGTTTTCCAAAGCCTTTTTATGGGTGCCTTGTCCTTTCGCCCCACAGAGTTTCTATGTGGAGGATGCATACCCCAGGGCATGCCAGAGGAAGGGACTCACAAGAGGCACAGAAACGAGAGGGATACCTTGAAGTACTCCAGCAGACCTCGGCAGGTGATTTTATTCCCATTGATCTCTTTAATATCCAGGCTCTCAGGACTAAGGAGCCACGGAATCAGGATTTTCAAGTTTTTGATGAATTCGTCATCTATTTCTACAATTGAAAGCAAATTCACCATTATTTTAAAAACCCAGTCCAATCCTCCGTGTCACAGAATGAAACCTCCATTTCCCTGGCCCCAGTGGAAAATGGCGCCACTGGCTTTCCTGTAACTTAGCAACTCTGAAGACCTGTTACGTGGCATGGTTCTTCTTGATGCACGTCCACTCTTGGCGCCCTTATCGCCACTCATGTGTCGTATACCTATGAAGAATCCTTAACATTAAATGTTCAACATTTTATAGCCCCCCTTTTTTGTTTGTTTTTTTTTTTTTTATTTTTTTGAAATAGGATTTCTCTGTGTAGCCCAGACTGGCCCAGAAATCACTTCTGCAGATCATGCTGGCTTAAAACTCAGAGATTCACCTGCCTCTGCCTCCCAAGTGCTCGGATTAAAGGTGTGCACTTTAATTAAACACCTCCTAGTGTTACAGCCAATTTATCTAAGTATTTCATGTAGTTTGAGACTTTTGGGTCTTATGGTTATGTATAGAGGCTCAAAAATGGGGAAGTTGGGGGCGGTGGTGTGCACCTATAGTTCCAAATACTTGTGTAGCTGACCAGGATCATTTGAGCCCAGTCATTCAGGTCCACCTTGGTTAATAACAAGACCATGATCTAGGGCCTCACTATGTAGGTCTCTGATTTTCAGGGATGTTCTCATCTCTGCCTCCTGCACACTCATGTTATAGACGTGTGTGACTACATCAATATAAGTTTCTAAGTAATGATTACTACAATATTATTAATACTAGAATATATCAGTTTTTTAAATGTGTATGTATATAATAAGGTGTTCTTATAAAATCACTTTAACTTTTTCTTATGAAATTGGAATGGAATGAAAATAGACCTAGGTCCACTACACCAGAAAGGTAACTATTACTAAAGCAGTCAACACATTTGGGCATAATGTGCTCTGAAGATAGTGCGAGACATCTCTGCCTTCCTTGGGACCACTGCAAACCATTCTAGCTATGGGTCCAGAAAATAACAACAGAGTAATAATTATTATTTGACCACAGTAAATTCAGTCTGGAACATGGTTAGATACGTTCAGATCAGCCTCCAGAGGGTCCTGTGAGTGTCCAGTGGATGTGTGTATGTGGATCAATACTCAAGGTGATGTTGTATTTTCATCATGTATTCAATAAGTTCTGCTTCAAGACAGCAAAAACTACTTGGGAAGCCAGGGCCTAGGCCAACATGGTAGTTAGCTAAGTTACCAAATACACATCCCATACAATGTGTGCTTTATAAGTAACTGCAGAGCAGGAACACTAGTGTATGGTTTGGAGTGTAAACTAACAAAGGACGGTAACTTCTCAAGATTACTAGTATATGGTTTGGAGTGTAAAC
>NC_022009.1:8197829-8210727 GCF_000317375.1 Microtus ochrogaster | reverse complement strand
AACAAAGGACGGTAACTTCTCAAGATTACTAGTATATGGTTTGGAGTGTAAACTAACAAAGGATGGTAACTTCTCAAGATTACTTGCCAAGTCATTAGAAATACCTTTTCCTTTTTTTAAAAAAAATGTCTTGATTGGCATTAGACTCTAATAACTGCTGCTAAGGAAGCTGTCCCACAGTGTATGTTGTGGTTACCTGACTGTTCGATACAACTCCTTGCTGGTTAGGAGACTATCTACTGTGCTAGCAGAGGTATTCAATTCAGTAAAAACTAGTTGAATGTACTGTGAATGAACACGACTCAACACTTTTGACCTCTGGGATCCAGTGTAGGATGTTCCTTCATTAGTAGCAATTAAATTAATCTTATAATTTTAAAGAACACTGGAAATATTGTTATTCATGGGGCTAGTAAAGATGGCAATAATTGCAATTCTTTGTAGGACAATTATTAGTGTTGATTATGAACTAGAAAATTATTTCTGCCTGTGAAATAGCACATGAGAACCTCCTACAAAAGCCCAAAGACATATCTTTGCTAGAGACAACCACTCTTGTGCCAGCTCTCTGAAGAGTACCATGGCTAGCCCATAAGGGACCCAGGGAAAAGTCATCGAATTATGAGATTCAGTGTTTGCATGTTTGTTGCTGTTCTATTCATAATAGCCAGAAACTGGAAACTCGGCCATTTTAAAAAAAGGAAATCATGAAATTTGTAGATAAATGGATGGAATTAGAAAAACTCATCCTGAGTAGTGTAGCACAGACCCAGAAAGAGAAATGTGGTATAGATTTGCTTATGTATTGATATTAGCTGTTAGGTCAATGATAACCTAGCTACCATCCATAGAACCTACCATAACTCTACAGTTCCTTTGTGTCTATATTACGAGATTCCCAAGTGGGTAAACACGCGAGTCTCTTTCCTGTGCCTTCTCCTCAGCTCTTTTCCTTCTATTTGTCTTGTCTGATTCTGATGTGTTAGTTTTTGCATTATCTTTTTTATTATCATCCCATAGAAGCCTGTTTATTTTATAATGAAAGACAGAAAGGGAGTGGATCCTGATGGGAGGGGAAGAGTGGAGGGGTTGGGAGGAACAGAGGGAGGGGAAACCAAAAATCAGGATATATTATGGGAGAAAAAAAAATCTATTTTCAATAAAAAAAATTCAATGTTGGATGGAAAAATGCTGTAGATAACAGATTTTCAAAATTGTCAAAGCAGACACTGAGAAAAAGTAGAACATTTCTATACACAAGGTAAATTTAGCAGAAGTCCTATAAGCTATACAAACCTCATTAAAATGGAACTTTGAGGGCAACTGAAACCAGTTTCATTTCTCTTTCTCCTGGGCTAGCTACTCAGCTAGATGGAGCTGGAGCTGGCAGATGGTTGTAGTTAACTGCATAGGCCAATGTCTATGTGGACATATAGATACAACTGGATGGGGAACAAATTATCACAAAATAGCCATGTATATCGGTGTAATTTTCCTAACCCTTCCTAAGCTGGGGCACTGCATGGGCTGCAGCTGCTTGCTACTGTAAGGGACCAGGCCAGTGGCTTCTTCATAGGGAACTCTTATTCAGCATCCCACCCCCACCCCTGTTTATGGCTCCCAGTTCCAGAGAGACAGGCTTTATGGAAGCCTGCTCTTTGTGTAACTTGTTCAAGACACACTGAAGTCCTTAGTCATTTCATAATAGAGAGGGCCATGTGTCCTCTAGTGGGTCAGGGTTCAGAACAGGGAGATCACCTGGCACCCACGTTTGTGTTGTGTGCCCACTGCCCTCTGCTGCTATAAAAGCAGAGAAAACAGAAGGATTCTTGGTATAGAAAACCAAGGCCGGTGGCTGAGAAATTTAGAATTCTGCTTATTATATCAACTGCCAATGTTACAGATAAAGGTGTCAGATAATTCCATGGACACAAGGGAAAATACTTTTGCTGATCAATTCTGCTATAGTTTCTAAAATGTTGTCATTTTTAAAATGCAATTTAAAATCCCTTTGACAACAATTGTCTGAAAACAATTAGTAATGTCACTGTCTCACCCCGGCATAATGTTAAAATAGAAAAGCCATAATAAGTTAGACAAAGGAAGTGTGTATTTCATGGTATGTTCAGTGGTAGGCTCACAAGTAAGAAGTCACAACTGCCCTGAACTACCTCAGATTAACCACACAGCAAATGCTACAGACAGTGCTTGTCTTTTCAAATAGGAGTCAGCCTCGTAGAGCAGATTACATGCTGAAGAGCAGTGCTTATTATTCTGTTTAGGGAAACTTGTTCTTTGCTGGAGAGAACTTTATTCTTTAGTGAAATTTTTATAATTTGTTAAATTCTTCCATAGTTAAAGAGCTTGGATTCAGTATTGAATGCAGTGTTTGCTTTCAGTCTCTAAATATGTATTTCAACAAATGCACTATTCCAAAAACAGACATTTTTCTATTTGAATCACTGTAAATAAAGGAAACTAAGTACACGGAAGCAGTTTCCAGAGCGCAGAGTGAGAGGGTGAGGGCTGTGGCCTGTTGCCGGTAGCCGCAGGCTCCCACAGCTGTCTCAGGGACCTCCAGCACCAGGCCCGCTCCCCAGTCCTCTCGCCAGGACCCCTATCATCCGCCTCACATTAGCGCAGGAGCTGAGCCAGAGCCACAAGCGCGTGGAGCCGACTCCAGAGCGATAAGGGACACAAACAAACTCATTAAAAGTCACACAAACCTTTTAGTTTTCCATCAAAGTTTGGGTTCGTAGCTACCTTTAGGCCAGGATGAGGTAGGAGGAAACAGGAGATGTTGGTGAAGCAGGAATGGATGTGCTTCCTGACATTCTGTAGTTCTTCATGCTGGTTCCCCGAGACCTGCAGGAAGTCATTCTGAAGCTCAACTGCTGGAGACATAAACTGCCTGTCTGCTTCCATGCTGAGAAAACGGTACAATGTCCACATAGCCATATCTAAGTGTAGCAAGTATGTGCAATCGGCACACTTTACATATCTAAGTATAGCAAGTGTGTGCAATCGGCACACTTTACAAGCCTCTGTCTTCCTACAAAACAATGTGGTCAGTTCTATCACAGCAATGTCTAATCTCTGGGACAAATTTCTCTCACAGTTGGCTTTCTGTTGCTGTGCTAAACACCATGACCAAAAGCAGCTGGGGAAGAAAAGGTTTGTTTCCACTTCACTTTCTATTCTGTCACCAAGAGAAGTCAGGCCAGCATCCCAGGACAGGAACCCAGAGGCGGGTCTGAGGCAGAGGCCATGGAGGAGGGCTGCTGGCTCACTTGCTCACTTGCCCCTAGTGACTCAGTCACTTTTCTTCCTAAACAACCCAGAGCCACCTGCCTGCAGTGTGAGGGGCACCACCCACAGAAGGCTGGCCCCTCCCACACACTTGGCTACAGGCCAGTCTGATAAAGGAATTTTCTCAATGGAAATTCTCTCTTCCCACATGACCCTAGCTTGTATGAAGTTGATAGTAACAAACAAATAACCAGCTCCATGCTTGAATCCTAAAATGGCATTTGAATAGCTCGGCATTCCAGACAAACCTAAATAACCCGTCCTTTTAAGACATGTGTTTAACAGTTTGTAGGAAGGACACAATGAGATAATTATTTAACCTGCCAGTAAAACGTGAATCTAGACATTTACACTGCTTTGCATCTTCAAAGTAAAAGTTTTTCCTGGAGGAACAAGTACCAAAGAAGTATCTACAAAATCATCTACCAAAGAAGCATCTGTATCAGATTCAGAGACAATAACTTTAAAGTACAATTCTATCTATAGTTTATTATAAATCCATCTTGAGTATTTATTAGAGAAACTGCAAGGGGCAAGTGAAACTGTGGCTCCTGAGTGAAGTGATTCAACAGAAATACTCAAGCTTATTCTGGAGGAAGGGCAAGCACCTAACTAGTTAACCAACCTTGAGTCGTTTTTCCAAGAACTTGGCGCCACCATCGGCTCCATATGAAAATTCGTATGGGAAACTCCAGTCTCGAACGAGAAATATCAGACTCTGGAAAGCAGTGAGAAGGGTGGATAAGAGCACTTGGAGGTTAAGTCCTCTGCTTTTTACTGGAGCCAGTTGCATTACTGCATCTTAACCGTGTTCCTTTTGCAGAACTAAAAGCAAATATCAAGTCTTAGAAAGTTTCTCAGCAGTCTGCAATGAGCTCATCATGCTTCCACAATGTGGGAACAGAAGCTGCCTGCTCACTCCAGGATGAATGCATCTGCTGAGATGAGGGGCAGGCACAGTCATGACCACCATTAAGATGACTGAATGGAGCCATAATTAGATTTCATGTGGGGTGCTCCTATAACTCTGACTCTCTCCCATTTCATTCTTTCTTTCTTTTTATGGTTATGGCAGAATATATGCATTAGATACCAGACCAGCTTTAAAGAGAGTAAAACATTGGAGTCCAGGCTACGTAGACCAGGCTGGTGTTGAACTCACTGTGAAGATTAGGTTATCAATGAGATCACAGCAATCCTCCTGGCAAGCATCTCTACCAGCTTTAAATTTTGTTTTCTTTTTAAAATTTAATGATTTATTTATATTTCATGTGCAATGGTGTTTTGCCTGCATAAATATCTGTATAAGGGTGTCAGATCCCCTAGAACTGAAGCTACAGACAGTTGTTAGCTGCCATTGAATTGAACTCAGAGCCTCTGGAAGAGGAGCCAGTGCTTTTAACCACTGAGCCATCTTTCCAATCCCTTTTGTTTTGTTTTTTACCGTTTCCTTTTTAAACTTCTTGTGTCTATGTGCATGTGTGTAGAGGTCAGAGGACAACCGGTGACAGCTGTTTTTTCTTCCTACCATGTGGGTTCCAGGGATAATACTCAGTTGATAGCCTTAATAGCACACACCCCTACTCTTGAGTCATCTCTTGAGCCCTACACCAGCTTTTTCCTAAACTTAATTATTTTAATATTTTTATAGAAATGATAGTATGCATTTTTCATAAAATTTCAAAATCCAGAGAATAATAATTAAGATGCATTCCAAATTTCAAAAGCAACTACAGCTAACACTTAGTGAAGTTTATACACAAGGAGTAGGACAAGGGAGAAAGAAAGGCAATTTTATATAAAAAATCATGAGAATATCAATGCCACAGCCAAAGTGAAAAGTTTTACATTAAAATATAATTGAAATTAAATGTCTAGGAAACTTAGGATGGCATTTAAGATAGTAATGAGTTTCAAGAAATTAATTTTTCACTACCAGTTCACAAACTGTTCACTTTAAAATCTTCTGTGTTGAAACATATTCTGCACACAGAAAAACACATGTAATCGCAAGGTTTAACATATTGTCAGAAACTGAGCACACCATGTAACCAGCCCCTACATGGTAAAACATTGTCTATCATCCCTGAAGCCCCCACTCTGGCTTTCTTCCCTTCCACCTCTGCCTGAAGGGCAGCACTATTGTGACTTGGAAATAACAGGTTAGTTTGTGTGTTTTCATTCAGTGCTGCATCTGAAACTCACCATTCTGCAGCATGACTGTTACCATTCAGAGTCAGCACTGCACAACATTCCGTTATGTTAGGGACATGCTTGACCCTTAGTTTCCTGCCATGAGGAAATCAGACTTCTCAGGCTTCCTCTTATCTTTCCTTCCAGCTCCTATTTATTTTTCAAGTAATAACTTTGAAATAACAATACAAGAAGTTTGAGTATAAATGGTTAAAATACAACAGACACTGGCAGCTCTGTCAAACGCACGTAGAAATCATAAAGTAATTCTGTGGGTTCAATTGCCTGTGCCTGTACTTCTGTTTCCCCGTGGCAATACTTTAAATACCAGAACTTGACGAAGTTCTTATATTGTAAATAATGAGATACAATTCCAACACAATCAAGTTAAAAAGCATAGACCATCTTACTGATTCTATAACTGGTAGATCAGAGCCTTTTCTCATCTAATTACTCCTTTCATGTGGTGGTCAAGATGACCACTGAGATTCTGAAGATCACATACGATTAACATAGCTGTGCAGTTCAGTTTTTAATGACAGTTCCACAAGCAAAGTTCCAGGGCGATGTGGAATGTCCTTCTCTATATATGCTGCTTTTATTGGTTAATGAATAAATCTGCTTTGACCTATGGCAGGGCAGAATATAGCTAGGTGGTAAATTCGAACAGAGATTATATAGAGAGAGTAGATGGAGTCAGAGAGATGCCATGTAGCTGTCGAAGGAGACAGATGCTGGATCCTTACCAGTAAGCCACAGCCTCGTGCCGATACATAGAATAGAAATGGGTTAATTTAAGATGTAAAAGCTAGCTAAAAATATGCCTGAGTTATTGACTGAACAGTGTTGTAATTAATACAGTTTCTGTGTGGTTATTAGGGTCTGAGCGGCCGGGAAATGAACGAACAGTCTCTGCTTACACCAGGGACTCATCTATCTGTGATCGAATGCCCAGTCCTGAAGCTACCACTGTGGTCAGAGGGATGGGGGGGGGTCTGAATGGACTTCTCTCTGTAAGGGGTGGGTGGCACCCCCTGCACCTGAACCAATGAGAGTAGATTCCCCACTGAAAGGAGTTCAACTAATAGTAGAAGTGGAGACTGGAGACCAGACAGAAAAGCACAGATCTCTATTGCTGTACTAAAGTGCTTTACCTTATCATAGACTGCAAGCCTCTGGAAGAAAGACTGAATTGCTTGCTTGCTCATTATTAGAATAAACAGTGCAGACTCCATACCCAGGTTTTCATCAGTCAAACTGCCATATTGTGGTGCTGGGGTTGGCCCCAAGCCCCACACTCAGCAGATCACCAGCAATCTTTACAGGAGAGCTAGGGTTGCTTCACTTTCTGACTGCTCTCATTCTTCAGAAGGTCTTCTGCTTATTTTATAGCTGTTGGACAAATTAGTTAGAAATAAAATTCTTAGAGTGACCCTGTTTATTGAATGGTACTATGGTAAACTCTATGGGAATTATTTATCTTTGAATACACTAAGTACATCAGTATTTTCTAATGTTGACTGGAACGCACCATTATTTCCTACAGAGCTGCTCTAAAGAATGCATCTACCATCTTTTAAAATATCTTCTCTCGCCGGGCAGTGGTGGCGCACACCCTTAATCCCAGCACTCAGGAGGCAGAGGCAGGCGGATCTCTGTGAGTTCGAGGCCAGCCTGGGCTACAAGAGCTAGTTCCAGGACAGGAACCAAAAAAGCTACAGGGAAACTCTGTCTCGAAAATTCAAAAAAAAATATCTTCTCTCTACTACATTTATTCCATTAGCTTCTTAGAGACTCTCATTCTGCCATGTGGTACACAAGGCTACACAAGGGTGTAGAGCCTGAGGTTTGTATAATTTGTGGGGCAGGGGAGACTCTTTGTAAGAAAAATAATATAAAAGTCTTGGGGAAAGTCCGATAAATATCACAAATATACAAAAACCCAGACAAATAATAAAGCTTTATCACATTTCGTTTTTGAAAGGTGTTACAAGTTCTGCCTCCCTCCATCATCATCCCTACACACCCACCCACACACACACACTCACACACACACAGGCAAGACCTTATTATGTGTCCCTGATTGGCCTGGCTCTAGATATGTAAACCAAGCTGTCCTCAAACTTGGATTCAGATAATCACTACAATGTCAGCTCCAAGTTCACTGATTCACCCAGACGCAGAATCAAGCACTTTTCCAGTTTCTTCAGTTGAACACTGTAACATCAACATTACCAATGCCGGATGAAGCTGACCTGCTCATTATTCCTAGGTCTTTTCAGTGGGCAAAGCTAGTACTTGTGTGAGTGCAAGTCTACATGTGTGTGTATGTGATAGAGTATTGCCTTAATTCATGCTGGCGTGTGCATTTTAAACACTTAGATGGATTAAACTGAGTTAGACAAATGATAGGCCTATGCGATTTTATCCTACAAATGGCCTTTTTACTTGAATAATAATTATGCATATCCAGTATAAAATATGTGAAATTAATACTCTCTGAAATAGTAATCTCTGAAGGAAAAACTGATTTAGAATCAGTGGCTAATAAATATCTGAACTAATCTTCAGTGTGTCTAATCAATCAGTTTCAGTTTTAGCTTCAGTTTCAGGCAGGGAAAAGTTCTAGAAGTTACTTTGAGACTATAAACAACAGCTTGCTTCAGTCAACAGTCAGGAAAAGCCAACCTACTAGCAAGACTCATACTTTGAGAAAAGCAAACTGATGACCTTGTTTTGTGGGTTACAGAGGCAAGAGTGGGCGGAGCTGGTCTCACAGCTGTCTCCTGCTGAAGCATGCTGTGTGTTCAAGGGTGCCGGCAGGCTGACTCCAGCCACTGTTCCCTGCGCACATCCCCCTCTGCCTGACTGACATGAGGGAAGTAGATACTCTGGCGAAAACATACAAACCACACAGCTTCTGCCCTAAGACCTGAGTTAACTAATGAGCTGGGATGTGACTATTAAAATAGCAGGTCATAAGTTATAGTTAACAAGCGCTGGGGCATAGGAGCAGGAGAAGAAGGAACCACAGCTAGGTCCACGCTTTGAGCCTGTGGCCTGGGGAGAGCTCAACTCTGCACTGTTATCCGTGTATGCAGGATTAAGTTTCTAAACTACTGTTTGGCCATTTCGTCACTGGACAAAAAAGAGAAAGACACTGAGAAGTAATAATACTAGCACAGACAGCACTAATCTAAATAATGAATGAGACATGCTTTTGCAAAGTGTCTGGACTAAAACAAGCACTGGCTCAGATGCTGCTTTCCTCCAGTAATTGCATTCTACAACCTAAATGTGGAAACCAAGAGAACTTTGGCCTGAACCTCGACCCAATTCTGGGTTGCCAGATAAGTAATTCTAATTTATGAAGCTCTTGGATAACCCAAGTTGCGGCCTGAACAGAATCTAAGTAGGGTAGGTAGCTTTCCCAGGTAGCTGTCCTCCTTGGCCCCACATATTAATCTCCATCTCTAGCAGGCAGACAGTAACCTCTCTTTCTCTCAGCAAGGTCAGGTATTTCTCTGACATTATTCGGCAGTTCCAACTATCACAGATTTTTGCCCAAGAATCTTTCAATGTGGCTTGAATCACTACCAAGGAATTTTGCCAGTAAACATCTTAAATCGGGAATAGAGTGATCGTGAACGTAATTAAGTCAACCAGAGTCAAATAAATTCTGATTGTCTGCATAGAGGCCTGATAGAAATGAGAAATTATGACAATTTCTAATTGCTTGTGCCATGTATTTCCTTACTACTACTACTACTACTACTACTACTACTACTACTACTACTACTACTACCACACACACACACACACACACACACACACACACACGCAACACTCAGTTTCATTGAGAGCCTGCTTACACCACTAGCCATTACACCTCCACTCAGACTTGTGAACTCTCTACTTTTATCTACCAGAGAGGATTAAGTTCTGTCCTGATGTCAAAGGTGCTGGTGGTATTTGAGTACATTAAGGAAGATGGTTAATAAAGATGTTGTGCACAGGCCAGGAGGCAACTCAGGGGAGAGCGCTTGCCTCATGTATGCAAGGTCATGGGTTTGATCTATATACTGCAAAAAGGGAACAGAGAACTAGGAAAAAGGGTAGGAAAAAGTAACTGAGAAAGTAAAGTACTAGTGCTGAGGAGGTGAGAGGTAAGAAACCAGATGTCAAAGGTCCTCAACTACACCGTCAGCCCAGTACTGCATGTAGGAAGCACATCTTAGAATAAGCATTAGAGAAACCAGGACTGTCAATCACATGGGTCTATTTTCTTCAAGAGAAGGAAATGCATGATACCTAATCACATGGAATGTCAGACTGAAAAGTGGCCGGTCAGTCAGACGATTTGGTGATCCTTTGCTATTCTATCAGGACCAGCCTCCACGTGAATCCCCCCAGTATCCTGAGCTTTGTCTCTCAGTGAACAGAAAGCATCTCTATGACAGAGGCCCCATGGGCTTTGCAGCCTCACAACAGAATCTGTCCTTATGATTATCACAGCTCCTTCCTCTAGGCCCTGTCCTATCAGCCAATAGAATTCACTCTTGTTGTAAAGGTCACAGGTCACAAGTTCTCCTGTTCAAATGTGTAAGAAAAGTAAACTATGAGGTCAGTCTCTGGAAGGCCATGGCCCGGTGTCTGCAAAGATGGCACTGTCCTGAGTTTCATCCTTCATCTCTTGTGGGGATCATTTCCCCCACCCTCCCCACACAGACCATGAGTTGTGCTGGGCTGAGGGGGGTCCTGGACACCTGGGATGTTAGGTATGTGCCGCTATGCCTGACTTTTTACATTGCTGCATTGAAACTCAAGTATTGAGCTAACATGGCCAGCAATTAACTGAGTTATCTTACCAGCCCCCAAGTTTTCTTTCATTGGCATTCACAATGTCAGCATGGTTCACTGCTATGCAGTAATCTCAAAAGTTTTCCCTGCTATTTGTTTTTAGGTCACTGACATAATTCCTGTCTGTCTGTCATCTATCTATGTATCTATATTATCTATCTATCTTTCTATCTGTTGGTTTGTCTTCGTGTTGGTTTATGTGTTAGGAGCAGTGACATCTGCTGGCAAAACTTAAGGTCCCTTTCTAGAATTTACAGTCTAGAGTCAATGGTCTTGAGCATAGAAAAGTCAAAGCAATATTGCAATTGCCACTCAACTCTCCAACTACCGCCTAACAGATGAATTAAAAAGAAACAAGCACATAGAAAGTATTGTGAACCAGGCTGGAGACTATAAAGCAGGATTGGTTTTGTTCTCCCTCACCACCTCCTCTGCTGCTTCCCTGGCTTTCAGGGTCTAGATTTAGACTCCTTCTAAAGAGCCCTCAATGTAAGTCTTCACGGGATATCTTCTGGGCATCTTGAATGCAACTTGACAGACCTCCGAGTCAAATCTACAAACTGAGGCCACCCCGGATCCACCCTCACAAGTGTAAGTGGTTTCAGATCACCTGTCACTAGGCAAGAGAAAACAGACAGCTCAGTCTGCTGTCTATCAAAGAGCCACTTAGGTGGCCCTCTGTCGACTGTTGTTTCTCCTGTGGCCCAGACTCCCCCAGCCTATGATCCTCCTTGGTGTCATGCATAGCTAGAGCTAAGGATTCCTCCGACCAGCTCTTGATGAAGGACTTAACTTTTAGATTGTGTGAAAATTGTTTCCTCTTCCAGGCACTGTCAGAAGGGGGCCTGACTCAGTCCTAACTCTTGTCCTGGGAAAGAAGGGCAGGATTTGAAGTACTGCAGACACGACTGACAATACTTAATCCAAGCTCAAATGCTACCTTGATGGAGCTGCCGACCCCAGCATTATTGGAGTTTTCAGGGCAAGTCTGGCCATCCATCCATCCTCTCAATATGCCAGAAAAAGAGATAAAGCATAGAGAAAGGAGATGTCCTTAATGTGGCTACACTGGGAAGAGGAACAAATAAAAGGGTCCAGTGGCCTCACCCCCAGTCTATTTGTGGGAATACTGAGGTTTAGTTTTAAATACAGCAAAAGCTATGTACAATTAAACAATCCTGGAAAAGTACGGTGCTGCCTGTTTCTGGCCCACCACTACCTTGACTATCAGACATGCAAGGTGGTCCAATAAGTTTCCAGAACTATGGGAAATCTCTTCCTGGAAGGCCAGTTCCTCTTCTGACTGGCACCTGGGCTTCAGTCTTTTCCTTCCTCCAGCATGGGATTCCTGAGAGGTTTTCCGTTCCTTGGGACCTGGTGTTTCAGCACTCTGATAGCTGACAGGATGAATATGTGGGACTCTACGGCACCCCGGACACAGTAGGCACACCAGCATCAGCTGGGCCGGCGGCTGTCACACTCAGGCAACAGGAGATGTTAGCGTGTAAGACAGGGCACTCATGCCTCTCCCTCAGCATCCTCTCTGGTGTCAGCCAACTGTTGACCTTTGTAACCAACTTTTATTAGCCCAGGTCGGTTGGTTTTGGGTTCATGCTTGGCAAATGCATCAAGTGTCTTCTGTGACATTTCGAGGGCTGAACTTGGAGAAAAGCTGATATTCTCACAGGAGCCAGAGGATCTAAGACATGCGTTATCTCCTACTTCTCTTCTTTATATCAAAGAGCTTAGAACAGGAATGTAAAACGCCTTCTCCTCTTCCTTTGAGACAGGGTCTCTTAACTCACTGTGTAACCCTGGGTGGCCTAGAATGCCCAGTGTACATCAGGCTGGCCTTGAACTCACCAAGATCCCCCTGGCTTAAAGTCTCTCTAGTGCTGGAATTAAAGACATGTACCACCACACCTAGCCTAAAAATGCTTCTTGAAAGAAATAAATAAAGGAAAGAAACATGACCCGGATGAAAATCACAGTTATAGAGTCCATAAAAATCTGGTAAGAATTTTCCGTCATTTGACTTTCACCTACCTGAAAAGGCTTCAGGAATGTTTCTTCCATTGCTAGCCTGCCATACTCAGTGAAAAGCTGGCATGGGGAGGGAGAGAGAGATGGAGATTTGTTTACTTATTGGGATTTTTTACCCATTCCCCTAGCTGTAACAGAATGCTATGCTATCATGATTGCATAGTCATCTTCAGGAAACAAGATTAATTATATAAAGCAGGGATATAGTAATTACATATCTAAAAATGAAGAATATGTTGCATTTTAAGAAGAAACTTCTACTTTAAGCCCATCCCTCTTTCTTTCCCATGTGTCTATGTTTTGTGTGCACCAGCACGTGAGCACCGAGTGCTAAGCACTTGCTCTGAAGGCAACCCCAGCCTTAAACTCATGTCTGTGATATTTAAAAAAAAAAAAAACTAGGGGGCTGGAGAGATGGCTCAGTGGTTAAGAGCATTGCCTGCTCTTCCAAAGGTCCTGAGTTCAATTCCCAGCAACCACATGGTGGCTCACA
>NC_022009.1:8169632-8197729 GCF_000317375.1 Microtus ochrogaster | reverse complement strand
TCTGGTGCCCTCTTCTGGCCTACACACAGACAGAATATTGTATACATAATAAATAAATAAATAAATATTTAAAAAAAAAAGCAAAAAAAATAAAAAATAAAAAATAAACTACTGTAGAATGGAGGCACATGTGAAATGGTTGGCTCAGAGGGCCATAATACAGCTAGGGTGCATTTATAAAAGCTGTATCCTGGAGAAATGTAAAGGTACAAAGATCTGAGTTACAAAATTAGGCATTTGGTTTTAAAAGCAGGGAGATAAATGTATTGTCTTCCCTTGTTTTTCACTGCTTACAATTAGGAACATGAAGTACAAAAAGAGAATTTTTGTTTCAGTGAACCCGACCTGTGGAGATGACTGACAAGGCTCCTGATATCATCTGGGCAGGTTAGATGTTTCCCCATGTGACACAGGACATGCTCAGCTCACACACTGGGCTAACAAGATTCTCGGAGTTGGGGAAGAATGGTAGCCTAGCACCCCCACTCCCCAGCCTCACACTGCCGGCCCTGCAGGGCAATGGGAACCAAGAAAGCAAAGGGTGATATTTCATTCGAGTGATGAGCTCCAAGTCTGGGTATGTCTAAAAGGCCAAGTTCCAGGACACTACACTATGAGACTTGTGTACTGACATAACTTGAATTCATAATCACTTCAAAGCAAGGTATTGTTGTTTACAGGAAAAAAATTAAGTGATCAAAATACACTGTTAACTCAGCATCACTGCCAAAAGTCACTCCGTTTGTAGACATGCATAAATATGCCAGCATGCAATGGCACCATGTGGTTCATTAAGAAAGTAACTGATTATGACATTCGCCAAAGAAGAAGATGCTCTTATTAATAAAATATACCCAGTGATTATTTGATATATCACCTATTTGTCATAAATGATCGATGTCAGATACCAGAATGTGTCAGGTAACAACATTGGAAGTGAACTTCGAGTGATGTTTCCAATGCTGCATGTTACATTGCTTTACTGTTTTTAATATCCAAAGTTTCACATTTCACTGCATGGATCTGATACACATGTAGAAAGAGAGCTACCAGAGGGGTAGCAGCTTTGCTATCTGCTCAAGAATAACGTGTGGAGTCGGAAGAGACTGCTACCGCATACACGAGAAAAATCCCTAGAAAACATCTCTTATGTGAGACGGCTACCCATGGAGTGGAAGGAACGCAGGACCCAGCCAACGGTTCTCTCCCCATCCTACCACTAAGTAGCCAGAGCAGCCTGAGCAAGACACTTAGCTTTCATCCCCATTTCCCTCATCTATAAAACATGAAGGGGAGATTAGGTACCATCATTGTCTCTATCAGATCAGATTTCAAGTCTTCTCTATCAGTTCTGAACCACAAGGTCCACAAGGAAAGAAGCCTGCCATATAACAGACACCATACCAACAATTATAAAGTTCCTTGATCTTAAGATTTTGACACTGCAATTTAGAGACTCTTCACACTGAAGATTCTTTGTCCACTTTGTTGTTGTTGTTGTTTTGTTCTTCGAGACATGGTTTCTCTGTGTAGCAGCCCTGGGTGTCCTAGAATGTGCTTTGTAGACCAGACTGGCCTCAAACTCACAGAGATTCACCTGCCTCTGACTCCCAAATGCTGGGATTAGAAACATGCACCACCACCACCTGGCTCTTTGTTCACTTTGCCATATACTTTCATGCATTTTAGCACTGGGAGCAAACAGGTTTAGAAACCACAGAATATGAGAACTGAATTAGAAAGAACATAACCATACAAGACTAGAAAAGAGACCTGGCAACAGGATGACCTTTAGGTGGTCACACATCTAAAGTTCCCCCAAATTCTGATCTGCATGTCCAAAAGACCATCAGATACATAAAACATGCTTTTACCTGGAGGTGCTGAAGATCATCCTCCTGGACATTTTGGGATAAGTTGTATACCTTGATTGTGGGATGAGAAGTCAAGAATATCAACATCACTCCACTGTTCTCTCTCCATAAGTGTCAGTTATTACACAATCACTCTCTTACACACATTTAAGAGACTCCAAGAAAGAAGTAGAGAGCTTGATATATAATAAGCCATGCACAATGATCACAAAAATGCTAGAAAAATATAGGAATCACTTGCCGTGGAGTCCAAATACTACAATTATTTTATGGGCCTACTTACTAAATCCCTCTTCAAAGCACACCAAGTGAGTAGTGATCAAACTACAATTATTTTATGGACCTATTTAATAATTCCTCTTCAAAGCACACCGAGCGAGTATTGATCTAAGCCTGAACGTCCTCTGTGGAAAATGCGTGTGTGTTGGGGAGGGGTGGTTTTATAATGTAACACCTCAAACCCTTTTTATTTTGGGAGACAATTTCATCATATTGCCCAAATTTGTAGTCCTCCTGCCTCAAGAAGCAGGGGTTACAACTCCCAACTAGAAAGTTACAATTACCTCTTCATAATTTATTGATTTCTTTATTTCTACAGAAAGTCCCTCCACACAGAAGTTAGGTTCTGAGTGTCATGTTCACAGCTCTGTGCCACCATCTTGTTGCTCTTCCGCTACAGTGTGGCCTTAAGTGTGACACTGTGTGGTTTCCTTATTTTCCTTGAGGTGATAAACATTAGTAACTTTACAGATAAAATTAAGGTCGGTTATATGTTTACATACAGACACAAACAGTAGCCTTCTTGTAGTTATTGAAATAACACATAAATTTCTCAGGTATTAATTTAAAATAATCATTACTCAACAGACTTTTTCTATGAAATGATTCAGTGTTTTCAGGTCAACTATAAACACTAAATAATGAATGTTAAAAGAAAAGTTAAATTGATTTTAACTGGTTTGTGCAAATTATCTTTCCTATTGATTTTAAATGAAATAGATATCGAGTTGATACTTTGAAGATTGACTGAAGAAGCAGACTTCTGTATTACAAGAATAACCTGTGTTTTTATGGATCGCTTTCTTGTGCCAATCTTAAAAAAAAAAACTTCTTTAGATTTATTTTTTACTTTATGTGTAAGAACATTTTGTTTGCATGCATGTGTGTACAGCACATGTGTGTCAGGTGCCTGCAGAAGTCATAAGAGAGTCAGATTCCCTGGAACTACAATTATGGATGGCTGTGAGCCACCATGTGAATGATGGGAACTGAACCCAGGTCCTCTCCAAGAGCAACAAGGGCTCTTAACCTCTGAGCCATCTCTCCAGCCCTAAGAAGTAGATTTTTAAAAGCATCAATCATGGATTATAACTATAACTTTTATTTTAAATTCATTTATTTAAAGATTCAGTTCGCCCTCCCTCTTCCTTTGTACCTGTCTGGGCGATGCTGACCACATAGATTGTATGTCTGTCTGTCTGCTCACTAGCTCCATTACTCCATCTGCATATGATCACAGCCTGGACTGGCTCACTATAAAATTTAATATATTTTAACACACTGTAAGCGTTAACAGAAAAAGTGACAATAATAAAGCTATTCTGGACTACAGCAGCCAACTTAGAAACTGATCAGTAATTACAGTAACAATAACTATTCATGGGGTGTTAACTGAGCAACATGTTTGATTTGACATGCTCTTCGTACGAAGAGCATGTATTATGTATGTATTCATGGATTTAGTTATGAAACATCCACAAATAGATTTGTTTTACTCCATACCTGTATTGAGCTGATCATCGTGCTAAGGGCAAACACTGTGGCCGAGTCTCTCAAAGTGGACTGACTGTCAAAGGTTCCCTGAGTATCCATCAGTAACACTGCAACCTACAGGAGAACAGAGTACATTACTGATACTGTACACAACATCCAGGGTACCAGGGCTACTATGACATTAACACCAGAAGAACTAAAGGAATCTATTATCGATGGATACTTAACTTCTTACACCTGCTATGAATGTCACAGAAAAAAATTAATAGCTACTGGGTGCAGTCATTTTTAATTTTTCTGATAATCTAGAATAAAAACAGCATTGAGGTAATGTAAAAATAACAGCTTGCTATCTGCTATTCTGTATCCATTATTTTTATTTTATTTATTTATTTATTTATTTATTTCTGGTTTTTCAAGACAGGGTTTCTCTGTAGCTTTGGAGCCTGTCCTGGAACTCGCTTTGTAGACCAGGCTGATCTCGAACTCACAGAGATTTGCCTGCCTCTGTCTCCTGAGTGCTGGAATTAAAGGTGTGTGTCACCACCACCACTCAGCCCATTATGGTTTTTGTCTCCCGGGATCACTAACTACTTTGACAGGGATCATTCAATTAGACACCATTTTGGCCCAGTAGCATTATGTTAAATGGACCAAAGTTTTCAAAAAAACAATTTTCAAAGTTACTATTGAAGTTAAAAACTTAATTTTACTTAAAATATATCATACCTTTTTACCATCAGGTTTATTGATAAGGAAAACTTCACTCCATATCTGGATTCCTGTGGTTTCTCGTTCAGATCCACCTCGCCACGAAAATCCAGTCAACGGTTCATTGTAATCTCCAACCCAATCAACGGATTCCTATAAATTTAATAAAGTCTATGAGTAGAATTGGATGAGCATGTATGGTTTTTCCTTTATCCTTTTTGAGGCTTCTTTTTCGATGCTTCTTTTTTCTATAACTCAAATTAAAAGGAAAAATATGTGAACATCTATTACATTGATACAGTCACTTTATCCATTCAAAAGTAATTACAGATAAGCAACCATTTGTTATGGTTTATGTTAGTGGCTAACATCATTACAATTTATACACATATACATGTGTATAGTATATATCTATATGTCATAATGGAAACATAATATGAGAGATAGAACAACTGATTCATATATTTATTCATTCACGTGCATGTGTGTCTGGTGTAAGTAGACACGTGTGCAGGTGCCGGTGCAGGCCAGAAGAGGGTGCTGGATGCCTTCTTCTAGACTTACAGGAGGTTGCAGACTGCCAGACATGGGTGTTGGGAATTGAACTCTGGTCCTCTGGAAGAGCAGTAAGTACTCTTAAACCTCTAAACTATCTCTCTGGAACAACTAATTCTTGAAGAGGTAAGAAGACTGGGAACAACCTGGAGAAGATATTCAAGGAAATAAGAAGCCAACAAAACAACAAAGGTAAGAAAGATGGAAGGGAGCAAGGAGAAAAGGAGGAGGAATATTACAAGGGCACAGACAAACGCTTTGGTATGGAGGTTCTAGGAGAGACTGGCAGGTAGAGGTGAGACTGCCAGATCCCAAAGGCCCAGAAAGGTGCCTAATATAGATGATTATCCTGCAAGCAAAAGGGAGTCAGGAAGATGCAGAGGGAGTCACCATCACAACTGTGAGAGGAAGATTATCCTAGAGGTGGTAAAGAGCTATCAAGATGATAAATAGCAGGAAGGACCAAAAAGTAGGTATTATAAAAGTCAAAATATGTTTGTGGGCCTGAACCAAGAAATGGGCAGAGGGAAGGACAGAAAGAAACAAATACAAGAGGGATTTGAGAGCTCAAAAGAAGAAAAACTAAACTGAAAATTATGTCAGAACTAATATCAGGTGAGACAAAAAAATACAAAGAATCACTTAGATTTAGCAGTTTTTCACAGATAACCTTGGGTAATAGTAGCTATACTCACTTTAATATCTATTTCAGGGGATAAGTTACTAGTTTTTGGAAGACCTTACTATATAATCCTTGAGCTAAAAACCTTGTGTAAACTAAACTACAGAACTTTATAAATGAAGAAATTGGGTGATGTGGGATTTCCCTCTGTATGCTGTGATGACCATTAATGAATAAAGAACTGCTTTGAGCCTACAGTGGAGCAGAGTGGGGAGGGGCGGAGCTAGGCGGGGAGGACTGGACTGAAAGGTGGGGAAAGGAGGGCAGCGTCAGAGAGAAGCCATGGAGCCCTGCTGGAGCTAGAGGAAACTTTAGCTGGTAAGCCACAGCCACGTGGCGATACACAGATTAATAGAAATGGGTTAAATTAATATGTAAGAGTTAGCCAATAAGAAGCTAGAGCTAATAGGCTGAGTCTACAAAACTAGTATAAAATATAATTTTGCTACCTTCAAAAATATCTTATTAATTCCTTGAAATTTTTATATATAATATTTTGATCATATCCATTCCCTTCCCCAATTCTTCCCAGATGCACTGCCCATTCCATACCCACCCTACTATGTGTTTGTGTCTTCATGAAAACAAACACACATCCAGTTAGGGCTGACAATATACTCTTGGTTGTACAGCCATCCACCACAGCATGGCTGACCTACCAGGGTGACACCCTTGAAGAAAACTGACCCTCCTTCTCCTGACAGATAACAATTACCAACAGTTCCTCCCTCAGCTAGGGGTGAGATTTGGTGACCACGTCCTGCCTCTGCTGGGATTTTTCTGGCTTGAGCATGCAGTGTTTATGCAGCTGTGAGTTAGCTCACAAGGGCAAACTGCCCCTTTTGTGTCCAGAGAACAGTTTCTTTGTAGTCATCTATGGCCTATAGATCATATGATCTTTCCACCTCCTCTTCCGCAGTGATGGCTGAGTCTTGGCAGGAGAGTGTGTGTGCTATATCCTGTCTTATTCTATAAAGCAATTTTAGATCATTATAAAAAGCATAATAATGGGTTGCACCATCTGTGCTATAATTCTTACATCTTCATTGCCAACGCAAGATCCACTCCATGGAAGGTGTGCTCTTTGTTTAAGGTATTCCCCTGAGTCTAGAGCGGCCCTTTTCCTTCCCCTCTAGATCCGGATCTTGTACACTTATCACCTGTCAATAGTGCTTTGGCTAGGATGGTGCTTTGTGCCCACGTCCCCTCTCCGTGTTGATATTTGGGACGGCTCGAGCTTGCACAGGTCTTGTGTGTGTTGTCACAACCCCGTGAGTTCATCTGTGTGGTCACTGTGTTGTGTCTGGAAGACAGTTTCCTTGTAGTTGCCCTACCTGGCTTTTAGATGCTTTCTAGCCCTCTTCCACAATGATCCACGAGCCTGGGAGGAAGGTGTGTGATTCAGGTGTTCCATTTAGAGCTGAGCATTGCTCTAATTTTTCACACATCTTGATTCTGTTTCCTTATCCAAACCATGATATGCATTAGTATAGCTATCTGTTTTTGTATCCTCCATGGTGCTTAACACAATGCAAGAGTCAATTGCTATTAACTATTCAATGTTGATATTTCAATTAAATATGCTACATACAAAAATAGTTGGAAAATATATTTCAAAGGATAAACTGATGGTTATGAACTAGGAAAATAACATTACTGCAACATTACCAGAGGATAATGATCTTTTTAAGATATTATAAAAGTTCTATCCCAGAAAAATAGTTTTGAAGGACAAGAGATAGATCCATAAAGAGCGCCTGTGGAAGACTGAACATTTAGCTTGTTTCATGCATTCAGGCACACATTCACTGTCTCTAATGATTAATTATTGAACACTATGTTTCAGGCATAAAATGAAGTTAAAATTTTTCCTGCTTAAAAGAACATAGTTTGTCACATTAAAAATTACATATCGCCATTCTAATTGCAATTGGTAGTCACAAGTGCAGAAACAGGACTAGAGTAAGCCCACACGGCCAGTGATTGCTGCCCTCTGCAGGGAACAGCACAGCCAGTGATCACCTTCTGTCTCTCTTTGTCAATGCTCTGCTAGGTGCAGATAAAGAAAAGGGGATCCTAGCAAGCACCCTTTACCACACTTGACTAGAATGTGCACCAATAACCCATCTATAGATGGTAAGTACCGTAACTTATTTGGGTTTAGAGTTTTGCTTGCTTTCAAAGTCTGAATTATCTTAGCACTTCTGTTCTTTATTTGTTTGAACTAAAGCTAGATAAAGGTTAGCTTCAAAGTTGTCCTAAAATACTTCATGCCTAAAAGATCAAACTAAAAATGGATAACTGTGCTATAAAGACACAGTCCAAAGACCTTTGCGACAGTCTCGTCATGCGGCTCAGGTTGGCCTGGAATTTTCTATTCAATCTAACCTTTTTTTTCTTTCTCTTTTCCTTTTTCTTTTTTGAGGCAGGGTTTCTCTGTATAGTCCTGCCTGTCCTGGAACTTGCTTTGTAGACCAGGTTTGTCTCAAATTCACAGAGATCCATCTGTCTCTGTGGTCCAAATACTGGGATTGAAGGTCTATGCCACCACACCTGGCTGGCTAATTCTTAACTTGGAATTCTGCCTCAGCCTGTCTAGTGCTTCAGAAAAGTTCTTTGGGAGGTTTATCGATTCTACTTCAAAACTCCATGTTTGCATTGGAAGTTACGGGGAGGGGGGGATGCCAGAATGTTTTCCTTTGCCAACTTCTAGCCTTGTAATAATTTCCCATGCATCCTTCTGCATTTGATAGAGCCAAGGTCCCTAGACGTCACATGTCTGTATCAACACGATTTGTCAGACACTGTCAGTTGCCTCTGAGGTTAGGACAAAGTGAGACCAGACTAGAAAAGGCTATAAAGGAACTTTCTGGAGAGAATGGCTGTCTCTGTTTTGAGTTCTGGCCTGCACAGGGATACGCATTTATAAAAATAAACAAATATATTTAGTATTTGTGTTTCTCCATATAGATTTTATTTAAAAACAAAAACTATGAGAATAATATATGACTTATATTGAAGCATGTGAGAAAGTACACTGATGTTAGCAATTTAATTTTGAAGTTTTTTTGTTTGTTTTTTGTTTTTTGAGACAAGGTTTCTCTGTGTTGCTTTGAAGCTCTTGTAGACCAGGCTGGCCTCAAACTCACAGAGATCCTCCTTCCTCTGCCTCCTGAGTGCTGGGATTAAAGGCGTGCGCCACCACCTCCAGACTAATTTGAAGTTTTTTAATATCATTAAGAAATGAACGACTAGGAAGAATGAGTACACACAGACATACATGATAAATTCGGTCTGTGGAAGAATTGAGGTGTTGGCACTTAAGTGCACATTGTGAAAATCCTTAAAATCTGTTTCATGATTTTTTGTTTTGTTTTGTTTTTTTTTTTTTTTGGTTTTTCGAGACACAGTTTTTCTGTAGCTTTGGAGTCTGTCCCGGAACTAGCTCCTGTAGACCAGGCTGACCTTGAATTCACAGAGATCCACCGCCTCTGTTTGTTCTGGGATTAAAGGTGTGTGCTACTGCCGCCACCTGGCTCAAAATTTGCCTCATGTCTTAAGAATGTTATCATAAACACGGTGGAGAAATTATTAAAAAGAAAAGCTTATGGTAAAATCTACTTGACATTTTAAATATTACATGTAAAATTCATAGTTCTATCATTATGCTAGTGCTAATTTTTAAAAGACTAAAGAGTAAGTTATATCTTTAGGTAAATGTAATGCAGGAGCTTCCAAGAAAAATCCTGTGTAGTTTGCTCCCAAAGCACCCAGGTTGGAATGGCTACACCGCAACCCTCACATTGAGCACACATAATAACAGAAACAGGAATACTCAGCACTCGTAAGAACCCAACATGGAAGAGGCATGGGAAGGAAATGTTTTTAAGGGCCCTTCCATACCTGGTTGTACATGTACCGCAGCATAAAGTCCATCAGGAAAGACTTCCCTTTCCTAAAGGCTCCAGCGACCGACACAGCAACTACCTCCTTGTCTCTGACAGATTCGGAGAGAAGGATCCGGTTCAACGCAGCCTCATCTAACTCAAAGGAATGGTCATCTTTGACAATGAGGACTTGGACAGGTCCTGCCTTCTTCACTGGCTCCTCCTCTTCTGAGCTCCATTCGCTTGACTTCTCTGAAAAGCCACCTGTTGAACAAAGTACAGTTACTTTAGCTACTTATCTCAAACACCATGAAATCGGTACCTCTACGCCGCGTGCTGCGCACCACGCCCCCCGTGTCTGCGTTCGTTGCGGCTGGCACCCAGTTACCGAGCTTCGGGAAAGGGGGCTGGAGGTTAAAATACACAAACACACACACAGAGACAGAGACACGGGTCATCCTTGAATCCCCCCAAGAATGCCCCCTTTATTGTGTTCAGGGGCAGATTATATAGAGATAGCCACGCCCCAGCCAAACCCACCAGAAACCACTCTCCTGCCATCAGGAACTCCTGAAGGTCTCGTGCTCAGAGCAGCTGTAGGCCAGGACTCAATTAATCCCAACATCCAGCTGAAGGCCAGGACTTAATTGGTCCCAACACCTCTCCACTCTCAAACAGGACTGGGAATGTGCCTTCTGGTTACAAGTTTCATTTCATCCAGACCATCTCAGTCCAGACCAGATAGATACTTAGTCTTCCTGCTCATGTGATTCAATCAATCAATCGTTTCTTTTCAAAATGTTGGTACAAAGTTCTTTACTAAACAAGAAAAAAATATCTAAGCCAGTATTCAACTGTTAGAGCAGATGAATATCATGATTATATTTTGCAATTCCTCCATGCCCTAGGAATAAGTTTGGTTATGTAAACAAAGAATCCTTGTGATGCTTGTTTATATGCATGAGTGTGTGAGAGTGCCCATGCACACCAGTGTGCAAACACATGAAGATCACAGGCCTTCATCAAGGCTCTTCAATTGCTTTTGACTTCACTGTTTGAGACAGATATCTCACTGAATCTGGAGCTCACTGATTCAACTAGACTGGCTGGCCAACAAGCCCCAGGGATCCCTCTATAGCCACCACCCCAGTGCTGGGCTGTTGGGTGTGAGCCACCACGCCTGGTTTTCATATGACTGCCGGAAATCAAACTCAGGCCTTCATGCTGGTACAGAAAGCAGATAACTGACTCCAAAAACTTGTGTTCAGACCCCTACATGCATGCCCACGCAAGATGTACCCGTTTTTACTTTTTATTTATGTGTATGATATGTATGTTATGTATCTCTGAGTGAATATGCCATGTGTGTGCAGTTACCCAAGGGGCCATAAGAGGGCACTGCATCCCTGGGGCTGGAGTTGTGGCCAGTTGTGAGCCATCTGATGTGGGTACTGAACTGAGCTCAGAACATCTGGAAAGGCAACAAGTGCTCTTAAGCACTGAGCCATCTCTCCAGACCCCAACTTTAAAAAAATAAACAGAAAAAAAGAATGACCAAAATGACTAGGAACTCTAGAAATCAATCAAGAGACCGAATCTAAGAACTCATGAGATAGGAGGAGTTAAGATAAATACTAAAGCATAGAGTATTCCATGAAATTACAGCAGAAATTTTCCCAGTCTGAGACAAGAAAGAACATCCAAACACAAGAGGCATTTAAATGACAAACAGAAAACAGAGAACAACATACACCCAACATCTAAAACTACAGCACAAGCACAAGTCTTTATACTCTTCACAAGCTAATACTGATGTAGAGCAATTGTTAGTTTAATAATAAATTTTGTTGTAATATTCTTATGTACTTAGCACTTTGCCATGTTTTATTAACTCCTTATGAAAATCTGAAAAATTTTGCATTTATTGAGCTTTCGAGTTTTGTTTTTGATAGTTAAATCTGTTTAGGAATTGATACTTGGATAAAGAAAAAGGGAAATCAAACTTTTCCTATACCAGCACCAATAACAGTCTATCTTAATTGAAATAGATTAGAAAAGTCATGTAAAGCTTCTCTTATTCATCTAATTGGTATTAGTTTGAACTATTTTAACACTTTGCAGAGAAATACTATAATCAATATGCTAATTAAATTTAAAATTGCATTGTATTGCTAGGCATAGTGGAAGATGGTGGCAATCCAATAACTGGCAAGGCTGGGACAAGAGGACCTTGAATTTGAAGCTAGCCTGGACTATGCAGTAAGAAAAGTATGCCCTCTTCTGGCCTCATCAGGCACTGCATGCATGTGACAGAGGTAGGCAAAACACTCACATAGAAAATAAAAACAAATAAAACCTCTTTAAAAGATAAAACTAGGAATTGTGCTGTGAAGTAGAGTGGTGGTTGGAGGTTTTCCCCTAAGGTCTATGACTTCACTGGCCTGAGTAGTGGGTTACCAGTACCAGTCATGGTTTCCCTATTGTTGAGAGGGTCTTAAGTTTAATTAGATACCTGCTAGTTAGCACAAGTTATGTGAGCCAGCATAATCACTAGCAACAATCTAAACAATTGTCCATATACCCACAGGTAGGTTGTCACCCCTCTCTCATGAAAAATTCTCTTTGTAACAGATGGAGACCATTACAGAAAACCAGAACCAATCAAATGTAGAATTACAGAGTCTATTCACAACACTCTTGCACCCAAGACTCAGGGAACGTTATGGAAAAGAAAACAGGGACGATTGTAAGAATCTGAGGACCATGAAGTTTGTTGTGAGATTATGTCTCTTAGTAATGTCAAAAGACAACCATAAAGTCTCACCAAGATGACTGGCCAAACATGAGCTGAACAAGGATGACATCAACAGACACGCGAAAGTGGACAAAGAAAACTCATAAGGCCTCAACCCTACACAAAGAACTACAGACAACTAAGGAATGCTGAGAGCAGAAGAAATAGTCCTCCCAGGGAAGAGCATCCAATTGCTTTCCCAATACCAAATAGTCTTGATACAATCAAGTAACATAATACCATCTCAGAGGATTATAGCTAGGAATATATATGTATATACATATATGAATAATAATTAATGAAAAAAGGGGCCATAAACTTGAAAGAGAGCAAGTTGGTATAAGGGGCAGTTCAGAGGGAAGAAAGGAAAGGAAAAATACTGTAATTATATAATGATCCCCAAAATAAAAATAAAAAAGATAATACTGCACACTTAAAGAAAACAGAAAACCAAGCTGACAGTGGTGGCACATCCCTTTAATCCCAGCCCTCAGGAGGCAGATGTCTGAAAGTTCGAGGCCAGCCTGGTCTACAAAGCAAGTTCCCAAACAACCAGGACTCTGCAGAGAACTTGTCTCAAAAAAGAAAAAAAAGAAAGAAAGAAAGAAAAAGAAAGCCCAAGTGCTGACAAGAGCTAGAGAGATGACTCAGAGGTTAAGAGTACCAGCTGCTCTTCCAGAGGTCCCGAGTTCAATTCCCAGCAAGCACATGGTGACTCACAACATCTGTAGTGAGATCTGGTGCCCTCTTCTGGCATGCAGGCATACATTGAGGCAGAACACTCTATTCATAATAAATCTTAAAAAAAGAAACCCTGTCTCAAAAAAAAAAAAAACCAGAATGGAAGTAAAGAGAATATAATAATTTCCAAGTAAGAAGGCAAAATAGCACAGCATATTTGCAAACTGTTTGTTTCTCACAGAGCTGCATATGTGCTTACCCAAAGACCCAGAAATACCACTTCTAGAAATTTATCCAAGATAAATGAAAACAAAGAAGTTCATCCAGAGATGTTTACAGTAGCTCTGTAGATATAACATACTGGTTAAAATATTGAACGTACACAGATGCTCCTTGCCTGGGAACTGAACAAACAAATGGTATATTCACAGGATGGGATATTATTCACCAGTGAGAGAGAATGAACTATTGATTCATACAACATGATTTAATCTCACTTAAACAGCAATATACTACATGGTCCCACTTATATGAAATGTCAACAGTAGACTAAGTAGATTAGTTTGGCCAAATGATGATAGAAGAAGAAACTGACTACAAAGAGAGGAAAAAGTATATGGACATGTAAAGATTATACTCTAATCACGGTATCATAACATGATTGTATAAATTTATCAAAGTCACAGAATGCTACACTGAGAGCATCAGATAATGGCTATGATTGGTGAGAAAGTTCAAATTTGCAGTATTTGCCAAGTGCCATGAGAAAATGCCACCACCCATGTAAACAGATACTGGACTTTGGTTTTCTGGCTACCCAGACCCGAATAATCACACAGAAACTATATTAATTGCAAGACTGCTTGACCAATGGCTTAGGCATATTCCTAGCTAACTCTTACATCTTAAATTAACCCATTTCTATTTATCTGTGTTTCACCACGAAGCTGTGGCCTACTGGTTAAGTTCCAGTATCCTCCTTCAGCAGCTACATGACTTCTGCCTAGCTCTGTTATACCCTGCCATAGGTCAAAGCAGTTTTATTAACCAATGGTAATAAAACATATTCATAGCATACACAGGGGAATCCCACATCACACCCAGGCCCACTGCAGTCAGACTATGGGAATGGGAAGAGGGACACAGATCAGCCAGCATAATGCCAACATACAATTGTAATCTAATGAAAGGAACTTCAGACCTCTAGGGAAAATATAAAAACAGTACTAAAATACAGATACAAATTTCCCAGACTTAAAG
Organism: Microtus ochrogaster; assembly: GCF_000317375.1. Lineage (NCBI taxonomy): Eukaryota > Metazoa > Chordata > Mammalia > Rodentia > Cricetidae > Microtus > Microtus ochrogaster. The sequence goes on along the minus strand of NC_022009.1, from coordinate 8,183,512 downwards.
ACTACATAGTAAATGTGTCAACATTACCTTCAATTTCTGGATTTCTAGCAATAATCAAATTCTCAATAATATTTCCTACACAAATCAACAAGCTAGAAACACAAAGAACAAAAGCTAACAAAGAAATCCCGGAGAACTAAGTTGGAGCACTAGCCATTGCTGTTTAGAATGCATAGCGATTAAGATCTGGTGATATTGGCTAGGTATGGCGGCACATGACTGATATTCTAGCATCCAGAAAGCTGAGGCTAGAGAACCACTGAGACCTCAAGCCTAGCCTGAGCTACAGAGAAAAGTCTAGTCTGGAGTAGGCTACATAAAAGAAAAAAAACACAGTTGTGGTTGCTCATGCCTAGAATAGCAGCACTAGAGAAGCTGAGGCAAGAAGAGCTACAGGTTTAGAAAAAGAAAAGACAAGGCAAGAAAAAGGGCTAATGATTCCTCACACACACAAGTGATAACAAAGCTGTAACTGCAATGAACAAGGAAAGAATTATCTTCCAAAAATTATGCAAATCAATTGAATACTCATATTCCTACACACCTACCCCCCACTTTTGTTTTTTTGAGACACAGTTTCTCTGTGTAGTCCTGGCTGTCCTCGAACTTGCTGTGTAGACCAGACTGGCTCCAAACTCATAAAGGTGTGCCTGCCTCTGTCTCCCAAATTCTAGGATTAAAGGAGTGTGCCACCATGCCTGGCTTCCTACTTCTCACCATACACAAAAATCAACTTAAACCATAGATCTAAGTATAAAATAGGAAAAGCAGACAGAGCTTACAAACCAGCAGCTAACAAGAAAAGATATATACTCTATACATATAAAAAGATATTCAATGTCATGCAAATAAAACTGAAAAGTTTACTGATAAGAATTTTAATGTATCTGATCAAGGATATGATAATTCTTGGCATGGTTGGCTAGTCACTACAAGGCACCAGTAAAATGAATACAGTATTTTATATAGCAGTTAGGCAAATAACTATGGCAAGTGTAAATGTATGTATTCCTTAACTTAGAAAGGCTATTTCAAGGGATTTGTTAAACATATAGTCACACAGACACAAAATATCAGAAGCAGTATAAATGACCATCAAATGAAGAACTGGTTAATCAATAGTGATTTATTTACATATGAAATATACTACAATTGCAAAGAATGAGGAGACTTATTTGAAATAAATGCCACTGGATATTCTAATAACTCAAGATGTAACATAATATATACAAAATGTATAACTCTGAAAAATGTGTGAGTGTTTGGAATGTTTGAGGAGTAAGACAGAACATGGATAAACAAAATTGATTGACAGGGTTATCTGGGGTCAGATCAGTGGGAAGAAGAGGAGAGATCTGGGAAGATTTGAGATAAGGTGGGTGTTTTAGTTAGGGTTTTTGTTGCTGTGAAGAGACACCATGTTGTAATATAAGTGGCGGGGCTGTGTCCCCAGCACCCCAGCCACCTCCGGCTAGCTTTACCCGAAATAATTACATGGACACTGTATTCTTTTAATCACTGCTTGGCTCTTTCTATCTAGCCTCTTTTAGGCTAACTCTCGCACCTGGACTAGCCCATTTCTTATAATCTGTGTAGCACAGCTGGGTGCGCTTACCGGGAAGATTCTAGCCTATGTCCATCCTGGGTTGGAGCTTCATCGCGTGTGCCTCAGAGAGCAGAGCTCTCGCCTCTGCCCGCAAGAGTGGAGAGCTGTCGAGTCTGACCTCACTTCCTCTTCCTCCCACCTATGTTTTAACCTATCAGGGCAAGCAGCTTCTTTATTTAATTAACCAATGACCTTCCTCCATCAACACCATAAGTATGAAAACTCTTATAAAGAAAAACATTTAATTGTGGTGCTTCACTTATAGTTCAGAGTTCAGTCCATTATAGTCATGGTGGGATGTGGAGGCAGACAGGCAGACATGGTGCTGGAGAGATAGCTGAGTGTTGTACATCTTGGCTTGCAGACAATAGGAAGTGATCTAAGACCCTGGGCAGTATCTTGAGCATATATGAGACCTCAAAGCCTGCTTCTGCAGAGACACTTCCTCCAAAAAAGTCACAACGACTCCAACAAAGCCACACCTCTCAATAGTACCACTACCTTTTGGGTTCATTTTCTTCCAAACCACCACAGTGGGTTTTAAGAATGTGGAAGAGGAGAGATCAATGCGTGTTTCCTGCTCACTGTTCCTGGCTCTGCCTTTTCAGGGCAGAAGTGGATGATGATATAGCTAAGTCTGAACTTGTTTGTTTCTTTTTGCAGTACTGGATAAGAAACCCAAAGCTTTTAATGCGCTAAACAAGAACTCTACCACTGAGCTATTCCCTGCCCCGCCTTAAACCAAGATTCATCCTTCTCAGATATCTGCCTTCTTAAATGTTTTCTTAAACTAAACTCAGCGTCAATTCCCAAAAAAGCATTCAAGTCTCAAACGAGAAAAAGAAAGGAAGCAGGTGAGACACGAGCCAGGTAGGGAGAACACTTTACTATGGAGGACTTGGATAGATGGCTCACCAGCAGAGAGAGAACCCCTGGCTACGGGTTGAGTATGCTTTGCTCCCTCTGAGACATGCAGAAATTTGGTTCCCATTGAGAGGTGGTGGAACTGTTAGAAGTGATAAGGTCATCAAAACTCACGAATACATGGTTGTCTTTCTCACGCAAGTGTGCTAAATTCTGCTCTCACAGGACTAGATTAATCACAGCACGAGAGGACTGTCAAACAGTGCTGCTGCCGCTGCCAGGTCATTTATGTCTGAATCTGTCCTATTATTATTACAGTAAATCTGTAATAATTCTTTACTGTTCAGAAGCACTTCTTAAAATGCTAAGCGTTTCTTAAAAACTTAAGTTATGCCATTAGTAAGGGTAATATGGTACCACCGGTTTGCCTGCCCAGTCTAAAACTTAAGCTTTGCTTTTCTTATGATACATACGGTAGTTCCTGCCTGCACTCTGCACAGTTCAGCATGGTGGAGCCACATGTGCCTCTGAGCCATATGCATTGTCCCACTTCCAGGCACACAGTGAGTCCACATTCCCATCAAGTAAGCCATACACTTTACTCACAAACCCCATCCAAATGCTCTGTCTCCTGCAAGAGCCAGAGGTCAGGCTAGCAGCATAGCCCAGAAAGCCGGCATTTTAAAACTGCACAGCTTTTTTTTTTCTGCTGCTGAGTCAGGAAACGCTTTCTTAAAGGAGCTGTAGCATGCCACCAGCAAACAGCAAGAAGCTGTGTTAAACTCCATTGTGTGTGTGTGTGTGTGTGTGTGTGTGTGTGTGTGTGTGTGTGTGTGTATGTGTGTGTGTGTTGTTTAAAATTAAGCTCTCTTGGGTTTTTAAGTGGATTTAGTTGACCATGTGGGTGCCAATTGTTGGAGGGAGGGCCAGGCCGCTTGTTTGTCCTGGCTACCCAGCTAGCTTAGCCCCAAAATAACCACACAGAAACTGTATTAATTAAATCACCACTTGACCCATTAGCTCTAGTTTCTTATTGGTTAATTCTTACATCTTAATTTAACCCATTTCTCTTAATCTGTGTATTCCATGTGGCAGTGGCTTACCAGGTAAAATTCCCAGTGTCCGTTTCTGGCGGCTCCATGGTGGCTCCTTCTCACTCTCCTTTCTTCCTCCCAGAATTCAGTTCTGTCTTCTCTGCTACCTAAGTTCTGCCCTTCAGGCCAAAGCAGGTTCTTTATTCATTAACCAATACAAGCAACACACAGAGGGGATTCCCACATCAGTACCAACCTGGAATCTTCATCCCTACTGGCTGCTTTCATGGAGCTGGAAGGTTCATGCACAGTAACAGGGAAGCAAAGTCATCAAAGTCTTAGCTAGCTGTGGACTGGGGGAGCTAGCATAACAACCAGGCAATGTTTTCTCACTGGTGCAATGGCGGCATGAACGTTCTGAGATTGACCAGCTGCTTTTCTGATCAAATGCAATGCTCCCTCAGAACAGACCTGGTACTAGTGACCAGACCAAACCTGTGGCTGGCTAGTTCATGGTCTTAGGGGAGAACTCACTATTCTCCTGCTAAATGTACAAAGTAATAAACTGTTCCCTAAGTTCTTAAATTTATACCCAAAGATTAGTGCATCTCTCAACACTCCTCAGAGAAACTTCTTCCTGCAGCAGAGGGTAATTAATACAGAGACCACAACTGTTCACTATTCAGAGAATAAGATATTCTGGAGTTCTCAGCTCTAAATGGGACATCTATAGAACACTTCCCTGGCCTAAGGCTAAAGTATTATTAGCGACGAGACGCAAGGAGGATTCTAAGAGTAGATGCAGCAAAACATCTATTTCTGGTCACTGACACAAACAGTATTTGCCGGGAATAACAGGGTCCTTGCACACAACTCACAGTAGCTATGACTGCATGTGCAAGACCTGCACAAGAATGAGTCAGCGAGATCCAGCATGGTGGGGAGGGGCTCAGGCAGTCCCATCCCTAGCTTAGGAACTATGGGCAACTTATGGCTGCTGGGAGGGAAGTCAGTTTTCTTTAGGGATGTGGGCTCTGACAGGCCACCCACATTCCAACAGATGGTTCTTTCCCCATACACGTGCAGGCACACTAAATGGACTTGGTGGGTGGAAGAGCAGTGCACATGAAGTGAAGAGGAAAAGGGGTGGGGATAGATGAGGGGAGAAATGGAGGGAAGGGAATGGGACTTGATAAAATATATTATATAAAAAATAGGAAAGAAGTGAAGCTGCCCCTGATGTGCTGTCTCTGCACAGCGCCCTTGCCCTTCAGCTTTCTGTCTTGTTATGACACGCCAGGCGCTCGCTGGACATGGCTATCTGATCATGTGCTTATCCACCTCAAGACAGTGGATCACAATAAATCTCTTTTCTTCAAAAAAATCACCCAGTCTCAGGTTTTCTGTCATGGCAACAGAAAATGGACAAAGAAACAACATACTCTTTCAACTTTTCACTTACTGGATTTCGTATTCTGCACAGAGATATTCTAATCTTATGTGCTACTTCTAAGTCACTAGAAGCTGGTGCTCAGTTATTAAATTTTGATATGCAGAAAGGGAAATTTAAAAAATTAGAATAACCAAAGGAAATAATCATTATTATACAATAGAAATGCTATCAGAATGTGTTACTAACTTTCTTAATTTAAACTTAGAAAAAAAACCAATATTCTATCTCTTTGGCAGATATTAAACCAAGAGAGAAAGCGAGCTATGAGTGTGCTGGAGATATTTTAGAGGAAATCATGCTGCCTAGGAAACTGTATCTTGGCAACAAAAAGGTAAAGAACTGTTACTTTTCTGTAAAGTCTAATGATAGAACTTGAATTTCTACTGAAGGACCCTCTCTCTGATAAAAGCTGAGAATGACTCCAAAGTAACAGAGTTTACACAGAAGAGCCTGAGGAGCTGCAGAGACTGAACAAAATTAATTTATGAAGACAAATCTCAGAGCAAGAGTAGAGCTGTGGGCTATAAAGAGATCACGTATGAGGTATATCTCAAAGTGCCACCACGTAGACGTTTCGGTAGTTCTGCTGCTAACGCACTGAGGAATGGGGTTTGAAGCAACAATACCAATCCTGCAACCTCGGAGCCTTGGAAAGAGTAAGGAAACTACTTAGCAGGATTTTTATTTATTTGAAAACAAAATTCTATAAATCATCCAAAATATGTCAGTGACCATAAATAGCTATGTATTTGCTTGCCCTTGACTTCATGCTAAGAGCACTGTGTGTATGCAGATCTCAGCAGAAAAAGTAAGAAACTAATGCAAAATGAAATTCAAATTCCTGATAGAAATACAAGGAAAATTTCAGTGTTCCAAGCAAAGACACATTAATTAAAAAGAAATAAACCTTTGAAGCCAGTCTGGTCTACAGAGTGAGTTCCAGGACAGCCTGGGCTGTTACACAGAGAAACCCTATCTCAAAAATCAAACAAAACAAAACAAAAAAAGAAAAAAAAAGAAAAGAAAGAAAGAAGACAAAACTTTCTAGTAAATATATGTGTGTGTATGTTTATGTGTGTGCTCACACACACATATATACACATTATACAACTGTGTTTTTTGTCCTGCCTGGTTCCCATAATCGTTAAGTCCCAAAGAAACCACACAGAGGTCTACATTAATTATAAACTGATTGCCCTGGTAGCTCAAGCTTCTTATTAACTCTTATAACTTATATTAGCCCATTATTCTTGTTTATGTTAGCCACATGGCTCAGTACCTTTTTCAGTGAGGCAGTCACATCTTGCTTCTTCTGTGGCTAGACCTAGAGGAATGGGCTTCCTTCTTTCCAGCATTTTCCTGTTTTCATTGACCCGCCTCTACTTCCTGCCTGGTTGTCCCACCTATACTTCCTGCCTGGCTACTGGCCAATCAGCATTTATTTAAAATATAATTGACAGAATACAAACAATTGTCCCACACCACTTGGTGCTGGAATTAATAAAAAACTAAAAATATATATAATTTTTGCCCCCAACAATTTCCTGGACTGTATTCTAAGGAAATCATCAGAGCCATGAACAGTATTTATAGTCATAACAATGTCATTACGTGGTGACAAATCAGAAATAACCCAAAGGTCTAATTGCAGGACACTGTACATAAACTGTGACACAGGTATTTATGTGAAGTATACAGTCACTTGAAATCACATTATAGAAAAAAACTAATAAGAAAATATACTCACATATTTAAGCCAAAGAGCAGATGGAAGGTAAATTTTCTGTCAAAGAAAACAAGCAAATACACACAGACTTAGAGACACTTTGGGCCGGTTTTAGAAGCACTTGCTTTCCATAGAATGGTTCTATGGTGCTCTGATCACCCTGAGTGAGCTATTCTGAGAAGAATGGGTATTCTTTGCAGTACCGTCTGTCCTGCTCACATCTCTCCACCGTTTTCAGCTCCTCTCTGTGCTAAAAGACTAGAAACAGACTAGAACTACGTCACTACACTCAGTGTTTCTTAACTGAGGTCTAGTTTAGATCTTGTAAAGAAAGACACGGAGGGCAGCTGGAAGACAGAGCGAAGAAAGGCCCTGGTGTCCAACAGAACCAGTGACATGCGAGAAGGCAGCAGCCATACAAAGGGTACAGGATGACCCATCTCTCAGCCCTTCGGTCAGATGGTCAGGTCCTCAGGAACTCCAAAATGAACATGGAAGTTCACCAACGGCATCCACATCCAAGAGGTCGTCACTATTCAGGAAGACAAGATGACTCATTCTATAGGTGGCACTTGGTAGATTCACAAATGAAACCAGCACAAGAAATATGAAACTTTTATGTTAGCATCAAACAAAAAAGATTGAGTCAAAAATATTACACTAGAGGCCTACTATATAAAAATAAAGGCTGAATTCATCAAGAAGATGTGGTAGTATCAAATTTATAAATACCTAATAGTGTGAAAGTGTATAAGTAAAACAACAGTAAAGAAGGGAGAATTGACAAATTATCAATGTCATTCAGCTAGTAGTATCTTAAAGATGAAAACGTCCAGCCGGGCGGTGGTGGCGCACGCCTTTAATCCCAGCACTTGGGAGGCAGAGGCAGGCGGATCTCTGTGAGTTCGAGACCAGCTTGGTCTACAGAGCTAGTTCCAGGACAGGCTCCAAAACCACAGAGAAACCCTGTCTCGAAAAACAAAAAAAACAAACAAACAAAAACAAAAAAAACAAAAAAAAAGATGAAGACGTCCAAAACTAGCTAGTAAATAAAAGATAATAAACTATGCACTGAGAAAGTCTCAGCTAAATGGAATGTGTTGTGGAGTATTCCTTTACATTGAGTGAAGATGTGTCACTGTGATTGGTTTAATAAAAAGATGAATGGCCAATAGCTGGGCAGGAAGTATAGGTGAGGCTTCTGGACAGAGAGCACCCTGGGAAAAAGAAAGCCAGAATTATCAGCCTGGCACAGAGGAAGCAAGACATGCACTTGGAGGAGAGGTAAAAGTCACAGGCCACATGGTAGGACATAGATGAACAGAAAAAAGTTAAGTTGGAAAAACTAGTTAGAAACAAGTCTATGGACCGAGCTTTCATAATTAATAAGTCTCCCTGCGTTTTTTTTGTTTTTTTGTTTTTATTTTTTTTTGTGTGTGTGTGTGAGTTGGCAACCCAAAGAAAAATCTAGCTACAGGAATATAGATGTGTGTGTGTGTGTATGTATGTATACACACACATATATGTATATATATCACTGTACAGAAATTAGAAAACATGGGCTAGAGAGCTAGCCCAGTTGGTAAAGAGCCTGCTGTGTAAACTGAGGACCTGAGTTCAATCCCTAGGACCCACAAAAAAAAGCCAAGCATGGTGATGCATATGTGTAACCTCAGTGCTGAAGATGGAGTCAGGCAGATTCCGGGGCTGGTTGGCCAATCAGCCTAGAGGCCAAATGAGGGAAATGTTTCTAAAGGTAAGATGGATGGCACCCAAGAAATGAATGATATGCAGGCTGAGCCCCGGTCTACACACACACATACACACACCAGAAAACATAAAATGCTGTTCAGGGATGTGTAATAGTCATAAAAATTAAGATTATTTTAGGATATAAAGTAAACTTCAAACATTTTATTCAAACTATTGAGGGTTAGAAAGATAGCTCAGCAGTTAAGAACACTGGCTGCTGAAGAGGACCTGGGTTCAGTTCCCCAACACCCACATGGCAACTTACAACCATCTGTGACTCCGGACCCAGGGGATCTGACATCCTCTTCTGACTTCTGCAGGTACTTCATGCATATGGTACACAGACATACATTTGGGCCAACATTCAAATGTAAAATGTAAAAGTAATAAACCCTAAACATAAAAACAATGTAAATTATGGGTATTCTGTAGCATGGATTGCTTTGTAGCCATATGTGAATATTTAACTTTACAAAATTAAACTCAAATGCATTGAATGTTTGGTTCCTCACTGTTGCTTGACCATATTTAACATGTTCAACTGCTGCACTTGCCTATGTCTGCTCACACTGGACCACTGCAAATCTGGACACATCTGTTACCACAGAAGGCACTGCTGCCACACAACATACATCCGGACTAGACTAACCCAAGCACACATTTAATAAACTGCAACTTAGGAAATTCTATACTGTTGTGGACAGCTAATTAAAACCCATGAAAATAAGTTATATCAATATATATTAAAACAAAAATTCCATTTAGAGAAAATATATAGCCATATAAATAGAGGGACTACATATACATATATACATATACATATACATATACATATATATATATATAAATGAAAAATTTGGGTGTATCCCACAATTTTTAAGTTAAAAAAGAATAAAAGAATATCCCCAAAAATAAGAAATGCACAGAAATTAGGTAAATACAGAAGAAAAACATACTAAATAATTAAAGACATAAGACACACAAATTAAAAGAAATTTAAGCTAAGAAAAATAATAGAAAGCCACAGCAATTGTGCCATGTGGATGAAATAGACAGGTTCTAAGAAAGCTATAAATTGCTAGAAGTGACTCTAGAAAAAGAAAAAGCATTAATTGCTTTTAATGCAGAAATTGGATCAATAGTTCAAAATCTTATTATTAGATGAGATAGCAGGTTAGGGTGGTTTAATAGACTAGTTTCATTGAACTAGATCATTATATTATATTAACTTATTTAAATAATAACCTTATAACCTTAATATAATCTTGACAGTTTAATACTAAAGTCAAATAAAGAAAGTACAAGGAAAGAAACTTAGCTACAAACTTGCTTATAAATATCTTAATTAAAGGATCAACAAGCTCAGCAGTGTATTTCAACAGGGAACACTGAGTAGCCTGGGTCGACTGTAGGCCCACCAGATGACTTCAGTAGAAATCTACTAATGTACTGAAACAGCCTAATAAACTGAAGAAAAGTCATATTGTTTCAATGCATGCCAAATTTGTTTGTTAATAAACCTGTTAAATTTCAGTATTCAGTGATAATTTTTAAAAGCTATAATTAAGAAACAAGGACAGCCGGGCGGTGGTGGCGCACGCCTTTAATCCCAGCACTCGGGAGGCAGAGACAGGCGGATCTCTGTAAGTTCGAGGCCAGCCTGATCTACAAGAGCTAGTTCCGGAACAGACACCAAAGCTACAGAGAAACCCTGTCTCGAAAAACCAAAAAAAAAAAAAAAAAAAAGAAAGAAAGAAAGAAACAAGGACAACCCCTAGGAAGCCATCCCTCTTCCGAAAGAAAACAGAGAAGGAGTGGATCTGTGAGAGAGGGAAGGTGGTAGGGAGGAACTGGGAGGAGAGGAGGGAGGGGAAACTACAGTCGGGATGTAATATATGAGAGAAGAATGAATGAATGTATGTTTAGGACATAGCTTAGTAGGAGAATACTTGCCTAGAACGTGCAATATCCTAGGATGAATCCCTAATGTCTCTCTCTCCCCCAGCACACATACAAAATAAAGAGAATAGGAAATGTGGTGATATTTTGTTTGTGATTTAGCAAATAAAGCTTGCCTGAAGATTCGAGTGCAAAGCCAAGCCATTAGTTAGCCATAGAGGACAGGCAGTGGTGGCACACACCTTTAATCCCAGCACTCAGAAGACAGAGGCAGACAGATCTCTGTGAGTTCAAGGCCACCCTGGGCAATGCGAAATTGAATCTGTCTAAAGGAGAAACAGAGCTTACACAAAGTTGATCCCAGTACTTGGGATCACATACCTTTAACCCCAGCACTAGGGAGGTGGAGACAGGAGTGAAATGGCTGGGCAGAGGGAGGACTATAAGTTGGGAGGAGACAGGAACTCAGAGTCATTCTAAGGTTTCATAGAGAGAGTATTCAGTCTGAGGATTTGTAGGGACAGGATTGATTGCCCCTTTGGTCTGAGGATTCAGTAGAGACAAGAACTAGTGGCTGGCTGCTCTGCTTTTCTGATCTTTCAGCATTAACCCCTATATCTGACTCTGGATTTTTATTATTAAGACCAATTAGAATTCATGCTACCTCTGGTGCCCAACCTTTGGGGTACAAATTCACAAAAAAAGCTGCTTGCCTGTGGCTTTGTAGCTATAGGCATAGACCAGAGCTACATGTAGCCAGAGTCACTGTCCCACCAACTAGGTTTTCCTTTCTTCTCTCCTGGTGGGTTTCCCCGGGACCCCCTTCTGGGGCTGCTACCAAACAAGGTAGCTGACTTGAAATCGACTCAGGCTTCTACTGTTCTTTGCAACATCAGTCAGGTTCACACTTCATAGTCATCTGAATCGTCATCGGCAACAGATTTGGTGAGACAACTGGGAATTATTAAAGGGAGGAATTAGCTAAAAGATAGAGTTTTTCATATGTTAAAAATGGGAAACACTATTATTATAGAGTTAGGTCTCTGTATAATTATGCAACACATGATTTAAAATGGAATACTTAAATTCAAGGATAATCAACTTAATTGACAAAATGTTAATTATCATCTTGCTAATTCTTGGTTTATCTCTAAAATAGTTGGTTGATGTGAATGCCAAGATACAGACTTTAGAAAAACTTATTAAGACAGATCACAGAGATATTCAAATCCAGACAGAGGAATTTAAAGGAGAACCAATTTCAGCATTGATTAAGATTAGATAAGATTAGAGAGGAAGAGCCTAAAGATTTCAAACAATCAACCTTAATATATCCAGTAACCTTATAGAAATTGCCAAATGATAGATACACCCAAGACTATGTAAAAGCTGATTGGTTTCCTGTGGCAATGTTAGATTTAAGAAGATTCTCATATGGCATGCAGTCACCTTTTGTGAAGCAAATGTTAAACTCATGGTCAACTTGCAATAGAATTATCCCTCAAGACTAGAGATTTGGTCGCATCAGTCTTGAATCTTGGAAGACCTGGTGGAAAGATGAAAAAAATAAAGCAGAGCTAGAGGGATGGAAATCTCCCAAGACCTACTTCTTGGAAAGAGAGATTATGCTAATACAAAAAGGTAATCTCTATGTGATGGCCACACCCTGACTTTATGCCATGAAGAAGCTTTGAATGCTTGGGACAAAACTGAAGAAGTAGGAAAGAAAACTGAGTCATTTACTAAAGTCATACAGGGCTCAAAGGAAACCGGCATGGATTTCTTACAAAGATTGACTTCAGCAGTAAATAGAGTGATACCAAATTCAGAAGCTAGACACTAATTGAATCTCTGGCTTTTGAAAATGCTAATGCACAATGTGAAAGAGTAATCAGGCCATTAAAAGCAAGATCAGCACCCTTGGAACAATGGATCTGAGATACAATTAATATTGAATCTCATGACCATGATGATGCTTGGATAGGAAAGGTGATTTCCAGAGGTTTGAAGAAAAATCTAGATGTCAGGTGTTTCAATTGTGGCAGACAAGGTCACCTTAAAAGGGACTGTAAATAGGGCATTCCTAGGAACAATATTTTTATAAGCATAATTCAAACATTCTGATTATGTAGAAGGTGTGGCAATGTCCTAGGCATTGAACTAATGAATGTAGAACAACAAGGGACAGTCAAGATAACCCTCTGCTATTGGGAATCACCTGGAGAGGCCTCTCGCAGACCCCTATGCCAAATTTGGTTCAGTCATTTCCTGTCATTGTGGAAGAAACTCCTTCCATAAGCAATTAAAGAACCTAGTACCTATTGTAAGAATCCACACTGTTCTGGATGACAAGACAGCTATAGAAGCGAGAACAAAAAATTCAGGAGAAACCATATATCAAAATTGATAAATACTAGATTTGGAACCTCCCCAAAGTTAGGGTTGGGCAGGGGTTTGTTTTTGACTTTTTTAGGAAAATAAAAGCAACCATCTTGAAGAATTTAAAGACCTTTGGACAAATAAGCATACAAAGAAGAAGGGAGAACTACCCAGAAAAAATTATCAAGAAAGGAATAATCTGACCTAATACAATCTCTGAAATCTTCAAAAAGGTGATGGGATTCCACAACGATGATTCCATCAGGACTATGATAGCACCATTAAGATGAAAAACATCACCTAAAGATCACCTTTGGACTACAAATTGCTCAGAACAATTCTGAGGTGGCTAGCTGAGATGATCCAGCCTCACAGACTACTCTCGCCAGGACTTGAGATAAGCCCTGCACTTTCCAATTACACACAGACTGGACAACAAATGATACAGCTACCTCTTCCAGGACTTAATAATTAACTCAAATTTTTCTTTTCAGCATCTTCTAAAGGTGCTGTCACACTCAGACAATAGGAAGTAAAATTTATACCCCCATTCCCAAGAGGTGGGGTTCGTGGTTCCTGATCTTTCAATGGGTATTATGGATATGTGTCATTGTATAGGGGAATGGGTTACAAGTTGTTATTGGTAATGGTCAGGAAAAAAAAGCTAAACAAAGGAGATTAGATTCAGGGTTCTTGTTTTGAAAAGAAAAAAAGGATGATACAGATATAATAGTGTTGTTCTTTTTTAAAAATGTGCTCCAAGATCCCCACGGCAGTAGGCAGCAGAAATGCTGTAGGTCCCAAATGGTGGCAGCAGGCCATGTGGTGGCAGGCAGCGGGCTCTGGGAGCAGCCAGTCCCAGGCAGAAATGGCTGCAGGTCCCAGAGCAGTGGTGGCGGGCCATGTGGCAGCAGGCAGTGGGCCCCAGGCAGAGATGGCTGCTGGTCTCAGAGCAGTGGTGGCGGGCCATGTGGCAGCAGGCAGTGGGCCCCAGGCAGAGATGGCTGCTGGTCCCTGAGCAATGGCTGGTTCCAGGCAGGGAGACACATGGCGGGCGGGCAGGCAGAAGACAGAAACATGGATAGACACGACATGCAGGGTGAGGTTGAATGTTTATTCAGGGAGTTATGGAGGAGGAAGGGTGAAGGGGGGACAGAGAGAGAGAGA